>NC_090937.1:1473864341-1474167372 GCF_040938575.1 Ambystoma mexicanum | reverse complement strand
CCCCTGGAACCTACGGTGCATTCTGTACTATACAGCTGGTCCCCTTAAGAGGAGGAGCCGACCCGGAAAAAACACCTCCACATCACTTGAAAACCAGCCAATCCGCGTAAGCGGAGCAGAAGAGGTGCGAAAGTGGTGTTTCATCGGTTTTGGCGGTGTTGGCTGGGATGGCACCTCCCCCTGCTCCAGGCGGCTCACCTCCAGTGAAGACCTCTCCGCTGGAAGAAACCACAATACCGCCAGAGGCGATCCCTGCAGAGAAGCCTGAGGAATTCAAGCTTCAACTGCTGGAAGCCAGGACCCGACTCCAGGTGAGGCAATGGTTCAACTCCCTCCCCCCCTGTACCATGCGAAATTCGCAACTACTGTCACCGGGCCGGGATACGGCCAAAAGATTAAAGCAATCTCACCTCCCTTTCCGGCGTGACCAGACTATGTCAATCTCTTGTCGATGGGGTCGAGATATTGGATGAACTCTCTTGTACTCCCCTCCCTCTATCTCCAATCATGGCCCCCTCTTCCCGACTGCGGGGCCGGCCTCCTCAGCTAAAAATCTGGTGGCCGAATATCTCTGGAACCACCCGACGGGTGAAAATGGGGGAGCTGACTTGTCTACGCTAACTGTCCCACACCTCAAGGTAGTGGATCTCCTGCCCATAGATGTGGAGTGGTCAGGAGAGGTCCCTCCCGACCTCTTGCCGGTACTGGAACTTCAACAGCCGGAGGGGCCAGACTGCTGCTCACCTACACCCCCGAATGCCCGGCCCAAAAAGGACCCTGATGACAGCGCGCCCCCAACTGCCCCTGCACAGCAAAATGTGGACCAGAGTGTTTCGCCGTGCCCCTTCCAGGGGCAGGAGGTTAGTATTTCCTCACTGTGTCCCCCACAGTTGCAGGAGGCCAGTAAGCCGAGTGGCGAGTTGAATGAGGGAGAAGAAATGAGCCATATGGATGACGTCTTTTCCCCCCTTCAGAAAATAAAAGAAGTCCAGTTAGATGGCGAGGAAGAATTGCCCCGTAGGGGTGAACTTCCGGATCTCACAGAGTCTAATCTGGGGAGAGACTACAAGGGCACTGTCGGTAGCCCGGGGGAGAATTCCTATTTACCATTACAGGACAGACGGTGTCGAAAAGTGCTGAAGTCTTACAGAGAGCTCCTGAAAATTGTGGGACTACAATATGGCCTGAAGTAATCTTAAATGTTGAAACGACAATTAAAGGAACCCCCACACGGGAAGTAGCCAGAGAGTGGAAGAAGATTCCAACAATGTTCTCCATAACAGAGAGCCCGGAAAAATCCCGGCTGGGAGACCCGTAGGCCCGAGCAGGGGATCCTAATAACTGTGAAGTCGAGGCCATCCCAAGGAAGCAGAGTGTGGCCTTAACACTGTGCCCTCCCAATAAAGACCTTCGCAACGCTACTTTGGCGGATCAACTGATCCATGACATCTCGTCTCTAACGGGTAAAATTAAAAACCAAAAGAGAAAGCACTTTTCCTTTGTCAAAGATAACATTGCGGCATTGGATCTAGATCGATCTACATCACTAGACAGCTACGAGGGTCTTCTGACAGGGGCATCCTATGCCCCTCCCCCCCCAGACAGGAACTATGAAGGATAAACTCCACTTGGTTTTGGATTATTACAGAATGAAGAAACCCAATTCAAAAAGTGATTGAAAAAGAAAAAACAGAGGATTTGGTGTACATACAAAACACAGTGACAGCAGCCTTAATCACCGTGGCACCTTTCCTCAAGCTTTACAAGCATATTAACGACTCCCTTAAATAAGTTTATGCTATAAATTCCAAAACAAAGTATCAGGTCAACAAACTGGAACTCTTTGTGAGAAGACAGAAGGATCATATCAATAAGGAAGCCGAGCTTACTTGCTCTTGACAAAATAGATTGAGTGAACTGGCACGAAGAGACTCCAAGGATAAGTCAACTTTAATGGAGGCTGTAAGAGAGGACTGCAAATGGATGTAGACTCTCCATAAAAAAGGGGTGTCCCAAGACCAATCCATCTGGGTCCTGATGACATCTATGAGCAAACCGATAAGACATTTACCAAAGTCGGTGCAAGGAATCCGGGTCCTATTTTCTTTTTTTTTTTGATGTTTTAGTTTGGTATCAAACTTTTCCATCATTGTGATTCGTGAAGAATATAGAAAAAGTGTGAAAGACAGTGACAAGGGGGAAAAGAGGAAGCCGAGATCTGTTGTGCTTTAGGGTTTTCTTCCATTGAGATCAAGGATGCTGGAGAGAAAGAGAACAACTGTGTATATATATTTGTTATTCTTTCCACTGAGGATAGCAGCCCATCTTTCATCTGTATTCATCTGTTGTGAGGCCATGTCTAAGTGGGAGCCAAATTGCTTGCGTTGAGATGCAAGAGAAGGACACTCCATAACCAGGTGGAATACGGTTTCTGGTATAGTTTCGATTTCACAGAAGCAGCAGTAGTTTTGTGCTTTTGAAATCTGTTTTGTTGTGGCCAAATAGGAGTTTGTTGGTAGGATATTCAAACGGATTCTTAAGAATATTGATCTGATGGTTGGGTCAGGAAATGATAGCAGGTATGGCTGTGGTTCGTGTAATTTTCTGTTATCTTTGTTGCATTGCAGCGTCTGTTTGTAGGTGTTTTTCTGTTCAATGGTTTTGATCCAATCGTTCTGTAGTAATTTGGTTTTGGCGTATTGAGGACGCATGATTTTTCCATTTTTCTAGTACTGTGTTATTTAAGGTGTTTATGTTGGTTTTCAAGATTTGGATTGCAGGGGTCTTGTCGTTCGACAGTAGTTTGCAATAGATATCCAGTCGTTTCCAGCGTACCATGGATCCGATGGTTTGGGTTGCTAATTCGTATCATATTCTCGGCATTGGATACGATTGAGAGAGACTTAGAATCTTGCGCCAGAATGTTGACTTGAATTTCACCCAATTTACTTCTTCTGCATTCATCATTGTTTCAGTTCCATATGTTATTATTGGAATGTATTTTTGCCTGTAGTACGCAATTATTGGTTTAAAAGAAAAATTTCAAAATGTCCTATGTAGGATGCAACCCTGTCGTGCCAGTGCTTGAGCCTTCTGTTCCACTTTATCCAACCAATCTGCTTCTGTCTTTGATTGGTTGATAGTGATGCCGAGATATTTGAATGTTGTCACATTTTCCAGTCTTATTCCATTGATGTTAAAATATGGTTGTTGTTTTGATTTTGGTTGATGTTTCATCAAAAGCATAGTCTTTGTTTTTGAGATATTGATTATTAGATCATTTTGATTCATGTAGTCGCTTAGTGCTGTAAGGGAGAGTTGTAGCCCATATGGAGTTCTGTCAAGTAAGACGATGTCGTCTGCGTATGCCATGATAGGAACAGGAATTGAGTTTATTTTTGGAGGATTTGTTCGATTATTTACCAGATTTTGTTCAATGTCTGATGTAAAGAGATTATAGAGAGTCGCTGCCAAGGGGCATCCTTGCTTTAGGCCGTTGGATGTAGTTATTGAATCGGTGCTCAAGCCTTGTTTTGTGAGTCTGACTTTTATTGAAGTGTCGGAGTAGAGTAGTCTGATAGGTTCAAGAATGTTCGGAGGGCAGTTCCATGCTTTAAGTTTCGCCCATAGCTTTTGCCAGGGTACAGCGTCGAAGGCCATCTTCAAGTCGATAAACGCAGCGTAGATCATGGTCTTATTGTTGATAGCTTCGTATTTGATGAGATGCAATAGTAGGAGGTTGATATTAGTTCCAACGTTGGGAGTGAAACCTGTTTGTCGTGTTGAAAATCGTCCGTTGGCAGTGGCCCACGCAGTGAGTTGTCTCAAGAGGGCTGTTGCAAAGAGTTTCCCGAGTGGGTCCATGTTAGGGAGAATTCTCTGTTTAGGCTGAATTTCCTAACCTAGTGAGTCCCCCAGCAGCTTTGCTGGATTTTTTGGGGTTTATTTTTTTCTCCTGCCAAGAGTGAGACTCTTTTACCCTCAGTCTTGGACATGATTTGAGTGTGTTTCTTTGAATCTTGAAGTGTTTAATGGGATATGGGGTCTTTTACTCCATAGGGCTTCATGTGTTTTGTGATATGTGTTACACAGCACCCTCAGTGCAGTGACACAGGGGTGTCATAGTGACCCCCCAGTATAGACTCCATACCCTGGGACTGACTACTGTCTCCCAGGGTATGTAAAGTCACCATTGACTTTACTAGTCTTAAATTCTGAACAGAACCAGGACAAACCATCATATTGTGGACGTACTGGCTGGGGCAATTCGATTGCCCCAGGGTCTGCTAGTCGAGGGGGCACGTCTCCGTCCCCCCCTGATCGAGTTTTGGCTGGTGGCAGTGGATACTACTTTTCATATTCAACCGCAAATATTTTCCTATGGGATTTCCCATTGTTTTAGGCTACTATCTTTATTTAATTATTTACGGTAGCCTCGAACATACCGCCGGTTTATTTAATTAATATTAATTCTCCGGTTGGTATTTTCTGCCGAAACTTGATTCTAAAATGGCTTATGTGTTTTCTTCTGTGATTCCAGCCCAAGTCGAGCCCTTTGTTCAACTTTTTGGCGGGCTTCTCCACAGAAGCCCTCCAAAGTGGTGCCACTCTGTCTGGGGTACTTAGGCTCACCACTTAGCATGTTTGAGTGACAGCTAGGCTGAGTGAATGGGGGTTTGCTGCATAAAAGCAGGGCTTTGGGGACTGGAACTTCAGAAGTCGCCACAGGAGCTAGGAATCCGACGAGGGAGAAGCTGAGCCGACCTGCCACGACACCACCACCAGTGGAGCCCTGCTGGACCGTCTCACCACTTTTCCCAACGACAGAGGAGATCTCCCGCCGGAGAGTCTTCTTCCTTTGACAGGTGGGGATAACCAGTTTCACCGTCTTTTCACCTTCCCGGCGTACCTCGTGGCCTCCTTGCCTGTGCCAAGCACCCCGGCAACCGGGATACCACGTTTTACCACGACCGCGAAACAAAGGTACCACCTTTAACCAGAAAACTCAGCGGCTGGTTTCTGCCCTGGTAGTGCAACGACCTTCATCTTTCCTCCAAGTCCAGATCTTCTCTTCCCCTGGACGACGACGCAACTTGCACCCACTACCAGGAACAACTGCCACCGCTGGAGGATCCTTCCCACTTAAGGTACCGTGTCCCGCCTGGCTTCCCTTGCTACTGACTGTACGGGGTAGATTTAGCCCCCGGCTTTCGAACCTGGGTTAGCCTGGGACACCCTGGCTAAACTTTCCTAAGCCTCTCTAAACTCTTTTTAAACCTTCTGCAAGACTTTCTAAGCCTAGTGTAACTGTGTGATCTTGGGCGCATGTGTGCTCTGCCCTCTCTAAGAGTGGGCCTAGCCTTTGGACTTTGGCTCACCAGTGACTTTTGCTCTTCTGCCTTGCTAACAGTGTTCCTGAATCTTAGAGTGGTGTACCTTTCCATATTCTGTCTTTTTCCCTCCCTTTCTCACAAACTTATTGGAGTGCCATCTAGTTAAGCGCTCACCTCTGTATGAAAATAAGTGGTGTTTTACAGTGACTTACCTGATAAGGAAAAAGGGGTGTATATATTATAATAGTAACTGTGTTTAGAATATTTTACAATAAGAGTGCTGGAGTGTTTTCAACGTTGTGTTTTTAAATAAATAATTATATACTTTGATACCAAAGCTCTGGTCAGTGTTTGCTTGTATTGTTGTATCTGAGTGCCTATTGTGTATACTTTGCATACTGCCTAACTCTTCTTGAGGGAAGTCTGACTGCTCAGCCACAGCTACCAGGTAAATCTGGGTGGTACAGACTGCTACCAAGTGGGTTTACTGCCAACACCTGTAGTCTTAAATCTTTTGCAGTGGTTCCTAAGGGAACTGCACAGGTTTCTGCCTAACAGTCCAGTAAGGCGATCAGGCGAAAATTCTGTGGCAGGTCACGCGGTCCTTGTTTGTGTATCGGAACTATTGTGGCCGTTCTCCAGGTAGTTGGAATTTGATTGTGTGCATTTATAATGTCAATTATCTGGGACATGAAGTTTGCCCATGCCGAGGGATCTTGTTTAAGTACAGCATTCGAGAGTCCGTCGGGGCCTGGTGCTCTTGAGGAGTTGAGTCTTTTAATCATGTATAGTAGATCTTCGTAGGAGATGGATACTGACCATTTTGGTTTGTTTTTGATTGGCTCTTCTTCAGTTTGGTGTGGATGAGCTGCATAGCAAACTTATCAGGGCCTGCAGACCATTGATCTCCCCCAGCAATTGCCTCATCCTAGCCAGAGCACTCATTCAATCTAAACTGGACTACTGTAATAGCCTCTATGTAGGTGCCAACAAAACAGTAATCAATAAATTGCAAGTCCTACAAAACAATGCACTCCGTGCCGCCCTCAATATTCCCAGAAGGGAACACATCTCTGCCACCAGAACTGCCTGTAAATGGTTGTCCATACAACAAAAAATAGACCTGAAAACTATTTGCCTTACTTACAAAGCCCTTAATCATCTTGCCCCGCCCTACCTCTCTAACAAATTTACACTAAGACAGAACACCAGAACCACCAGATCGTCCAACACACTACAACTAACAGTTCCCAAATACTCCCTCAAAAGAGCCGGCGGATCCAGCTTCCCAGCTCTGGCATCACAACTTTGGAACTCCATCCCACTGGATATTAAATCTACACCCACCTTCCAACCCTTCAGAACTAAGGTCATCTCCTGGCTAATCAACAAATAACTGTCCCAGCACATATGTATGCACACCCAATCTCCAATTTTACTTATGTTGTTTGACCACTATTATCTATGCATTTCTGCCTTCTTGTTCAGCTCTCCTATGACTTATTACTACTGTACCATTGTCTGTTATTTGTAACCTGATGTTCAAAGCGCACATATACCTCTGGGTCAAGAGCGCTATATAAATAAATAAACAAATAAACAAACAAACAAACATAGATAGTCGAGAAATGAGTAATCCATGTCTGTTGTGGCACGTTGGCTGTTAACCTGTGTTGTTTTTGATGATTATCATTCAGTAGGTTCCAAAGTTCTCTTGTATTATTTGAGTGGTAAGTCTTCATTATTGTTTCTGCATCTGTTTGCAGCAAGATGGATTGTTGTGATTTTTTCCAATTGTTGTAGGATTGTTTCAATTTTGCAGTCTGTATAGTGTTTTCTACTGTTTTGTTTTTCTTGAGATGTCTTAGCTGTTTAGCTAGCCCCTTTTTTTTCTCTGCTATTTCCTCGTTATAAGTGTGTAAATGAGTTCTTTGTGGACGGTTTTTGACTGTTTGATGAAAGGGGAGCAAAATCTATCCATAGTTTAGTTTTTCAAGATCTGACTTAGTTGAGACAAGTAGTTTCATCGGAAGAAGTGATAACGCTGTTTGTGGGATGCGTAGCCTTGAGGATGTTCCATCAAGTTCGAGTGCAGCTACTTTCAAGGGTGCATCTTGTTTGATGGTGGAATGCGAATGGACTGTTAGCTTATTGTGGTCGCTGTTGTCACAGACTATCGTTTGAGCTGTGTCGACCGAGTCTTGCAGAGTTTTTGAAAGAAATATGTAGTCAATGATTGCTACTGAAGAGCCTCTGCTCCATGTTGCCACAAAGGGGGCGGAATTGTCCTTTGCATGATTTAGAATGATGAGATCACGCGTGATTATTTCTTTCATCCATCTTGATGCTTTAGGCAATAGCTGCCCAGGTGATCGTGGAGTACCATTTTGTGTAATTAAATTGATGTTAAGATCTCCACAAAGTATTAATTCCAGATGGTGATGGATGCCGACTAGGTTGTCGATTGTAATAGATACGCCGTCAATAAATGCATCAGTTGTAATAGCTGCAGGGTTCCAGTAAAGATGCAATATGGCGATTCTTGTTTCATCGTTTTCTTTTTGTTGTTGGTTCGTCTTCGCTGTTATTATGGTCAGTTGAGTCCAAGGGTTGATGTTTTCAGTGGTCAGTACCTTCCATTGGGGAGTTATTTTGATTAAGGTAAGTAGACCTGATGCTGGCAGGATTTAGAAAGGCGAGGAAGCTACCGCATGCTGGCGTTTCACTGATCCAAGTCTCTTGTAGACATATAATTTGATACTTCTCAAGGTCAGTCGAGGGCTGAGTGAACAGATGCAGGTTTCTTCTTGTGTTCCATGAACAGAGTGACCATCTGATATTTGTATTCATTGGTTGTTATGAGTATGAATAGACTGAGCTTCTTGAAGAGATGGTTTCTGTAAATGAGGATTCTAGATCGTAGATTCTTTTGAATGGTCGGTCATGTCTGTTTCATTCTTCTGCTTTTGGAGTGTAGGTCATGTTTGCATTTTTTCTACGGTGATCGTTGGTGTGGTCGATCATGTGCTTTCTCACTGGATGTTTCCTTGTCGATGTAGTGGCCCAGCAGTTGAAGCCAAGTTTAAGAAGTTGGGCACGTTTTGATACAATCAGTTCTTGATCGTCTGGGTCCGAGAGTTCGGCAACAATTTTGTCTAGATGCTTGTCATCTTTGAAGCTGATTAAATCAATCTTGGTTGTTGTTATGTGTTGTCCGGGTCCTATGAGACCGGTAGCACCGAATAGCATTAATACTGAGAACCATGCGAATCCCCAACTGGCAGATCCAAATGAATCAAAAAGATTCCATCTGGGGGTAACGAGATAATCTACTCGATCTTCGTGGGTCCAGACAATGTTTGTTTGTTTTATTCACTTTTTGTGCGCGTCAGACCCAGGGGTAGCAGGGCGCAGTGGCAAGTAAATGCGAAATTTACAAAGTTACATCATAGCAAAATGTACGTTAGAAAATACAATAAGGTCACACAAATAATTACAAAATATATAAGTAGGTCAATCAGAATTACAGCTGTATAGAGTGAAGGTCTAGTGATTAATACCAGTAGGAGGTAGGTAACACCGGTCAACTGAGGTCAGTCGAGGTAAGGAGTTGAATTACTTTTTTCCTGGAACGAAGGTAGGGCAGGTCCGCTCTAAGGTCTTGTGGTAGTGAGTTCCAAGTTTTAGCAGCTTTTACCGGGAAGCTATTTCCTCCAATAGTAGTGAGTCTAAAGTTCGGTATTGTCAAGCAATTAGAATTGACAACTCTGGTGGGTCTAAGAGATGCTCTCCTGTGGAATTTGTCAGTCAGGTAACTAGGGGCAGAGTTATTAAGGGCTTTGTGGGTCAGGGATAGCATCTTGAGTTTTATTTTGTTCTCCGTGGTCAGCCAGTTGTGATGGTGTCTGGCGGAAGAGATATGGGATCTTTTATTAATGCATAGTGCTGCTCTCAGGGCATTATTTTGTAATGTTTGTAGTCTTTGGGTTATTTTTGTATTAGCTCCAGAGTTTAGAGCATTACAATAATCAATTCTGGAGAGAGTTAAGGCTCTGGCCAGGATTAGGCAACTCTTATAGGAAAGGAACGGTTTACCGGCTCTTATCAGTTTGCATGTGTAGGCCGTGGAGGAGGCAAGGGATTTTAGCTGTTTATTAAGTGATAGGGTAGAATCAAGATAGAATCCCAGGGTTTTTACATCCTTGGATACTTGGATGATGTTCTCATCTATGTTGAATGAGGAGAATTCCTGTCCTAGTTTTTTGATATTGGCTTGGGTACCCAGGATAATCAACTCTGTCTTATCATCGTTTAGACAAAGGCCGTGGGTTGCCATCCATGCCTGGATGATAAGGTATACCTTGTTCACCAATTCCGTGTCTTTAGCATGATTCCCAGAAAGCGGGAGGAGGATCTGGGTATCATCTGCATTGTTAGGGTAGGTGATACCAATATGGTCCAGATCATCAAACAGGGGCTTGGTGAAGATATTGTATAGAGTTGGGGATACACAAGAGCCCTGTGGAACACCACATAAGATAAGGGTGGGATCTGCCGCTGCTGAGGGGGAGAAGACTCTCATCGTTCTCTCGCTCAAGAATGACTTGATCCATCCAATGGCTTCTGAGGAGAAATGGGCGGCGGAATCCAGGTGACTGCAGAGGACTTTGTGATCCACCAGATCAAAGGCAGCTGAGAGGTCCAGGAGTAGTAGGAGTACTGTTCTCCCTTTGTCTCTCAGCTCATCAATTTGAGATTTCAAGTCAATGAGGGCAGTTTCTGTTCCGTGTAGGGGACGGAAGCCCGATTGTCTTTCTCCTAATAGGTTATGTAATTCTAGGTGCTTTTGAATTTGGTTGTATGCGGCTTTGTCCAGAATCTTAAGTAGAAACGGTACCGTAGTAATAGGGCAGTAATTAGTAGGGATGAGGGGATCTAATGTCTGTTTTTTAATGAGGGGGTGTACCTAGGACTGGTTGGCAGGGATGGTGCCTGAGGCGAAGGAGGCGTTAATCAATTTAGTGATAAAGGGAGATAATTCTCTGGCAGCGTCTTTTATTAACTGTGCCGGGCAAATGTCACCTTTACAATTTGATGGTTTAAGCGACAGGATAACTTTTTTCTACTTCCAAGGTGGTCATTTTGGAGAAGTGGAAGGTATTGCTGTGCGCCAGTGGGTTATTGGTGTGAGGAATTTTAGGCAAATCCTGAATTTTGAGTACTTCTTTTTTTTGCTGGATTTTATTTTGGAGTGTGATAATTTTATTTGCTAAGGCTTGCTGGATATCCATGCACCAAGGTTTGTCCTTGGTACAGGTGTCCTGAATGGCGATGGGAGTCCGAGTTCCTTTAGAATGGAAAAAAGCTCTTTCATGCTGGAGTTAGATTTAGCTATACGGTCATCATATGAGCTACGTTTTGCCTGGCACACTTCTTTTTTGTAATGTGAGGAGAGAGTGGATAGTTTAGCTTTGTTATCGACTGATGGGCAGCGCCTTCAGGTGGTTTCGCTCTTTCTTTTCAGAATGCGTAAATCTCTTAGCTGTGGAGTAAACCATTTGTTTAGATGAGCTTTTGGTTTGCTTGGCCTAAGTTTGAGAGGAGCCACTTTATCTAGGCTAGTGAGCATGATAGTATTAAATTCTTGCACTAGGATGCTAGGGTTTAGATTAGCTGATAGAGCGTTAAGGGTTGGTAATATAGCTGGGATCACTTTCTCTACAGTGATACATATTTTATTTCTGGTTAAGCAAGGTGGCGCTAGTGGGAGGGCCGTAGGGTTAGGTCTGGTAGTAGCTAGGTTAAAGGACACCAGGGAATGGTCTGTCCAAGGTAAGAGCATTATAGATGAGATAGTGGCTGTGCAGTTGCAGTCAGCTATCCAATCAAGTGTTCTTCCCTTCAGGTGCGTAGGCTTGTCAACTCTTTGAGTTAGGCCAAGTGCGTGAATAGTGTTGGCTACCAATGTAGCGTTGGTATCTGTGGTGTCATGGAGACCTAAATTAAAGTCCCCAGGAAGTATTGATTTAGAACGAGGTTTGAGGTTATTTGTGAGTAAGTTATGGAGATCCTCTTCAAAGGTGCCTAGAGGGCCAGAGGGTCTATATAAAAGGTGAATGTTAAGTCTTTGATTATTATTTAGTTGAAATTTGGCAGATAGGGTCTCACAAGATTGAATCGATTGGGTGGGTACTAATCTGAGTGAAAGGCTCGTTAGAGATTATAGCGATGCCACCACCTCTAGCACCTTCTCGGTCGTGTCTAACTATCGTGTAGCCATCAGGGATAGCTAGCATGAGCGAGGGTCCTGCTGCATTGTGTAGCCAGGTCTCTGTGATAGCGAGAAAGTCAAGGTTGCCTTCTGTAATTATGTCGGCAATGTCCAGGGCATGGGCGACAAGCGATCTCATGTTAAGGAGTGCTCCAACAATAGTTGGGGTCTTAGTGACCTCTGTGGCTTGATAGGGTAGAATAGTGGACATATTGGGCGTTTTTGACTTATTTTTCTGAGTTAGGCAAATATAGGAATTAGGTTGTGAAGGTCGTCTAGTATGCCAAGGTTTACAGACCTGCTTGAGGTTTGTTTTAATGTTGGTAGAGGGCAGAGATCTGCGGAGGGGTTCATGCAGTTTAGATAGTCTTGCACGGAGTCTAAGGTTTCTGCTAGGTGTATCACATGGGTGAGATATCGCGGTGGCTGTCTCAAGGGGCTCATAGCTAGGACGTAAATATTGGTCAGGAGAGTTATCGTTCAAGTGTACTGCAGACGTCAAGGGTGGCAAGGAGTTAGGTACGTTAACATCTGGCATGATGAGTAAGTGTAGGATGGTCCACAGTAGGGTTGTGTAAATGGCTGGTAGATACATAGTTGTATAGCGGTGGCCTATCTGGAATACCACATTAGTAACCGGTACGTGTGCAGGCAATCAGTGACTCAAAGGCAATTATTCAAATATGGCCGACTAGGTAAGTACATGTGCAGGCAATCAGTGACTCAAAGGCAGTTACTAAAATATGTCCGACTAGGTAAGTGCATGTGCAGGCAATCAGTGTCTCAAAGGCAGTTACTCAAATATGGCCGACTAGGTAAGTACATGTGCAGGCAGTCAATGACTCGAAGGCAGTTACTCAGATATGGCCGACTAGGTAAGTACATGTGCAGGCAGTCAATGACTCGAAGGCAGTTACTCAAATATGGCCGACTAGGTAAGTACATGTGCAAAGTAGATCTTACTCAAGAGAAAGGCAGAGATGGGTCAAAGGACGGGAACCCTGGAAAGAAATCTAAAAACCAATCAAGAAAGTGGAAAGCAAATGGCTTGAGGGTTTTTCTACGGACCATCAAAACTCCCCTTAGGGATGAAGATTCACACTTTTCTAAATGACCGAGAAGAGAAATGGTGATAGCAGTCCCGCAATTTGATTCCGAAATTCTATATGATGGTGAGGTGGTAATTTTACATGAAAAAGAAGACCTAGAAGCATTGTCCCTGGAATCAGAGGGATGCCTTAGCGATATCATCGAAATCATAGAAAGAAATAAGGATGATGAGGAATGGAATAAACTCAGCTCGTCAGACTGGGTAGAAATTGATCGACAAATAAGAGCTAGATCATACGAGAAAGGCCCAGTCAATTCCAACTGCGAGAGACCTATGAAAACTAAGCCGTCCAACAAGAAAAAAGAGAAAAAATTGCAGGCAGAATCCAGGGACAGAAATCGCTCCTCTGCTCAATTAAAAAGCCTGAAACACAACCATTCTGAGAGAAAAGAAAAGGATGAACGAAGGAAAGATAGAGAAGAGTAACCGATCAGTCCTAGGACCTAACCGTACAGTGCTGGCCTTAAGAAAACAGAGGGGAAAAAGGTGAAGTGGAGGAGATGGGGCCAAAAGTATAATCTAGATCCAGCCATAAGTAATGAGAAAACAAGAGAATAAATGAAGAAAGTGGGAAACAACACACTCCTGAGAAAGGAGTTTTCAGAGTTCAGATGGAAAAAATAGCAAAAGACTCTAAGACTTTTCTGCAGAATCAAAGGAAAGTGATGGCTATTTTCATTCAAATCCCACCACTTGGAATTGTTACCTCTGAGGACATCTCCATTGTGGAATTTGTGATGGAATCAAGACTCGAACTGGTAATTCTACATTTAAAATTGAAACTGATCAAGGATGCAGTGATGGAAATGTCAGATAAATTAGTCTCAGTGGGCTATGAAATGACTGATTTTGATAATAGAGAAAGAACAAAGAATGCATTGATGACCAAGGAAAGAAGATCCGAGAAACAAAGAGATGGAACCTTACAGCAAAGAAAAGACGAATTATCCCCGAAGGTGGACAGGAAAACAGCACCTACCAATACAGAGGCAGAAACCAATCTGAAGGGTTCCCGGATATACACATCTAATGCGAAAGTAAGCAGTAGAGACTCCACTAACACAGGAGAAGGGAAAGCCCAGGGAGAAACAGGTAAACTGAAGAAACTGAAATTCACTGTTTATAACACAAAAATCTGAGGAAACCAACAGCCCCCCTTAAAGATCTGTGAGGGTGGAGGGCCCATTGAGTAAGTCAGGAGATAGATTTGTGAAAAAAAAACAATAGACCGGAAAGAACGCAAGCCCAAGACACTCTGTGTGCCTCATGGAATACCAGAGGCTATAAGAACTTATACACAGGAGAGGACAACTTCTTGGGCCAATATGAGATCATTTGTCTACAGGAGACTTGGCTTGGGACCAAACCGATTTGTGAGGTATATGAGGTATATGAACCCGGCGAAGAAAGGACCGAGTGGCCGCCCCAGTGCGGGCCTTCTAACCTTGGTTAAAATCAACAGTGACCTCCATGTAACATCCCGCAACATGCCAAACCCCTTTGTACAAATTGTGAAAATCAAAAAACAAATGGAGGTTAAATTGATTTACTCCTAGTAAACACCTATTGGAGTGAAAATAATTGTCCAATGGAACAATATGTTAAGAATATCACGGAAGCTATAGATGAATCCATGTTGGAGGAAAAAGACCAACTGATAATCCTGTGTGGCGACCTGAATGTTAAATTATTAAATAATGATGCAAAAGAAAAAAGATTGGAGTCCTTAAAAGGAAATTAAAAACACTGGAAAAAAGAAATGGATGTCAGAGACATGAAAATGTTGAATGGTGCGACAAAAGGGCGACCTAAACGGAGCCAGTACATGTTCAAATGGCTCCAGTAATGCCTGCCTGGACTACTGTTTTGTGACAGCAAATACAAAAAGATGGATTAAATCTTTCACAGTAAAGAAACAACTCGTGAGTGACCATTCACTATTAGAAATTGAGTTTGAATGGGAAAGAAAGCTGGACACTGGAAGGAAAATCATGCCCATGGTAGTTAGCTGGGGAAGGAAGAAACAAACAAAAAATGAAACCGCAGGCCCTCCCTAGACAAGCTATCACCTAGTCTTCCTATGTTCTGGAGAACCCAGAGTCAGTGGAATAAACTTGGTTATTGAAAGTGTTTGAGAACCAAGCTGGGAATTAACAGAACCCTAGAGCAATAAGGAAACGTGCTTATTCTAAAGAACTTGTAGAGAGAAGAATGCGATATAGAAGGGAAATTAGGCGACTAATAAAGATGAGCAGCATTGATCAGGTGAAATCTATAAGGAAATGCAAACAATCCTATAAGAACTGGGTTATATCATCTGGAGCAAATCAATTACAAGCAGATTCAGAAAAAATGTCAGCCGCGGTCCTGGTAAATAATTCCAGAAGCCTATGGGAAAGTATTAATAGTGATGCCGATTTCAAACTGCTGTAGCCACAAATCAAGTCTGAGGAGTGTTGGGTGAATCACTATAGAAACCTGTTTAATAAGACCAACGATTACAGGGATCCTAACGACCATGGACTGGCCACCGCTAAAGTATGGAATCTAAGCTTCGATCGAGATGATATTTCAATAATCATTAAAAAACTTTGTTCATACAGGGCCGCTGGCCCAGATGGTGTGACTAATGCTGAAACAAAATAATGAGGAGTGGACAGAAATAATTTGCCTCCTCTTTAAGCAGATAAGTGAAACCAGATCCATCCCTCCACTGTGGAAAGAAGCAATAACCGTGCCTATCTACAAGAAAGGCGATCGCGGAGAGCTGGGAAATTACAGGCCAATTGCCTTATTGGACTCAATAGGAAAGATCTTCTCCTCGCTCCTCCTAAGGGATCTTAAAGCCTGGGCAAAGGAAGCCGATATCCTAGACAAGAGTCAAACAGCCTTTATAAGTGGTGTAGGGACATCTTTGAACTTGTTCATATTGTATTTTCTCAAACAGAAAGCCCTGGAGACCAAAGGAACCATCTATTTGGTATTTATTGAACTTGAAAAAGCTTTCAATGGGGTTAGTCGGGATCTTTTATGGCACAAATTAGAAAGTTGCAACTGTCCTAGAGACCTGATAGAAGCCTTAAGGGTCCCTCTACTCAAATACTACGATCCAGGTATTACTAACCAGAGTTGGAAATCTGACTAGGAAGATTCCAACATTTAGGGGAATTAAACAGGGGAGTGCACTTGCCCCTTTCCTGTTTGCCCTCTATTTAGCGGACCTATTCAAATCGCAAATGAATATCAGAGCCTTCCCTCCTAAGATTGGAACAGCAACAACTGCATGCATCATCTATGCAGACGATTGGTCTTCATCGACCAGGCGGCCATAGGACTCCAGAGACGAATCATCGAGTTTAAAAACTATCTGGATTCCAATGGAATGAAAATGAACATCAAAAAGCCTATAGTACTGGTGATTAAATCAGCGTGTGGTCACCCAGGAAGGAAGGAAACCTTCAATTGGAAAATTGAAAACCAGAATTTGGCAGTAGTTGACTCAATCCTATATCTGGGAGTACTGATTAATCAATGAAGCAGGTCACTATCAATTAATCAAGGAGAAGTTGATCAAGCTAACAAATCAAGGGAGGGCTCTACATCGCCGCTACAGAACTTTTTCCATTACGCCTATAATTGCCTTTTACAAACTAAAGGTACAAGCAGTTATAACCTATGGGGAAGAATCTATACCGAACCTCTCTTGGAAGATTTGGGAAGTCTGCAAAGCCTTTTTCTGGAAGAAGATACTTTAACTACCAACTTGCGTGCCGGCATACTTAATCACATATGAATTACGGCTCCAATCAATGTCTTCAGTAGTTATGTGGAAAACTATTTCCTTATTCGGGAAATGCATCTTAAATATTGTTTCAGTGCCATTTGAGATCTTGGCAGAATCAAGTAAGCAGCCGGATAAAAATCTCAACAACTGGAAAGCGGAATGTGAAAACTACTTGAAGCAAAATAACATCGAATTGTAAACGTTAAAATCTAACCTGGATAAGGTCAAGTCTAGATTGAAAGAAAGACACTGGGATCTTGCCCTAGAACTGAAAAGTGATAAACGGTGTGTTAATATTGTATGGGAATGAATAGGCTCTGAACGTATTACCATCTTGCCTTCAAACATTTCCTTTGCCATACTTCAGAGATCATCTTCTGCGATGCAGGTTGAACATTCTTCTGTCTAAAGAGAGCAAGCTACAAAGGAAACAAATAACGCAAGGAGAAGCCTCCTGTAGATACTGTAAAGACCTAGACACTGTGGAAACCATCTACCACTTGCTCCTTGTTTGCCCAATGATTGGGGAAATAAGGTAAAAGTATATTGGTGACAATCTGAAAAGCTGGGAACACAGTGAGATTACAGCAATTTGGGAAAGGCTGATGACGGCGGATACAATTGGCTGTACGATAGCGGCATTGAAATTCGTGGTTTTGGTGCTTAATGTCTTACACCCGACCCATGAACGGAGGTAGGTATGATCGTCATTTTGAAGTGGTGACTCTGGAAAAATTGTGAATATGATCAAGATCTGTAAGAATTGTAAGGTGTCATATTTATTAAAGGTTTAAAGGTAAATAACCAATTTTTAAAAAAAAATGTTTTGGTTCTGGCGGTGGAGGCTGCTGATGGCAAGAATGTTGCAGCTGCTTGGGTGGACTCATCACCTCACCCTCGTCCACCACGAGGACACCTCTGGCCCCTTTGTATGCTCTGAAACCTTGACCTTACAACTGAGGAAAAATAGCAAAATGTCTGTTATGATGATGCCTTGTTAACACTGCTACTATGTTTCTATATGAATCTTACTTGTACTAGCTGTGAGGTCATGCAGTTCCAGTCTGAACATTCTTGGAATGTTATGCTTTGGAAAACAGCAGTTGATGTTGGATGTGCTGCAGGGCTGGTTGGGGGTCTCTACTATGTGTCTTCAGCAACAAGTAATAAACTAGCATTTAATCCTACCTGGCTTGGTTTGTGTCCCAACAGTCTGGCCCCTCCAATTTTCAGAAACAGTGTGCGTCTTTGGAAGCTGTGGAATTGCTGCACCCAGTGATTTCACTGCTGCTTTAGAGGGCTGAAGCTTTAAAAGCATTCTTCTGCTTTGGAGCCGAACAAATAGGAGCTGCCATAAGGCATGTTCAAAAGCCTTCCTTTGACATCTGAGGAAAAAGCAGACTTATGCTGCTAGGCAAACGTATGCGACAGTGCTGGCTGCCATTGCTCTAATTAGACTGTCAGCTGAATCCAACATAGACTGGAGTTACCGACACTTGTCATATTGTATGATGCTAAAAAATCCATCCCTTTCCTCCCCTTCTGGGACATGTTAGGCAGCCATAGCCACCACCTCCCACAAAGTGTGAGTAAATTTGGCCAATACACGCATGGCATTGGTGAATTTTAATGCCATATTGCTGGATGAGAAAACCTTAGCTACTGAATCAAATTTGTTGTGGTCCCTATCAGGGAGAATTATTGGATATGCAGTTGCCCTAGATGAAGAAGTGGCAGCCTGTACCATCAGACTCCGGAGACGGATGTTTTCGATAAGAACTCCGGATCTATACTGGAAGGTTTATTTTCGAGTGAATGCTTTATTCGCCGCCAAATTGCTATCTGGGCTTTCTCAATTAGCCGTGATCCTGCTCTTCAAAGCAGTGTGCAAAGGAAGTACATAGTCAAGAACATCCTTGAGGTCATCTTGTTGAAGAACAGCAGCCAGCTTTACCCAACCCTGATACTAAATCACTTTATTCATGACTGACCTCTATGAGGCCTTCGCATTTGTATATGGGTCTGCTTTGGCAAAGTCCACCTCCGGAGAGGTATCCAATACACTGGTATCTCTCAATGAGTCAACCAGATGTTGCATCCTGGACTATTCAGAAATGTAGGCCTGTGAAACATTAGGCATTCCAAATTCTAGGCCAAAAAGAGGCATGGTGTGATCAGAGACCTACTTCCTCATTAATAGTTGACAGTCTTAAAAAAGTCTGTTTTAGCCAGAGGTTTGAAAACCTTTGACACCTTTCGATGACACCAACAGCGTTGATGGTTTCAAAGTTCTGGAACTCAAAGCGAGTCCAGCAGAGTTTTGAGGCTTATGCTTCAGTTTGTCTCAAGACTTCAAAGTCGCTGACGCTTCTTGAAGTTCTGAAGGTTTCTTGCCCAGGCTTGACAGCGTATGAGCTACAGCCTTAACTGACTCCTTATTGGCTCTACAAGGCTTGATATGATCAGAAGCCTTCTTAGACTTTTTCAAAGATGTGAGAAAAGCCACCTTCTGAAATATTTTCAAAGGGGCGGGTGAAGTTGCATTCTCAAACACCCTCCCATCTGAAAAACCCTCCTCATCTGAAGGTGAAAGTCTTCCCATTCAGTTTTGGTAGCCGAATTACCTGGAAAACGTCCTCATCTCCGTGAACAGTGCAATCTCTTCTTAGTATTTTTGTTGGAAGACGAAAAATGGTGGGAACCACTTCTGGAACGAGATTGCTTGGAATCTTTCGGCCGCTTACGAGGAGGGAACGTGCACCACAAACTTCTCTTGTCTGATGACCTCCTCTTAGAAGGAGTGGTCAAAGGGGATTTGGAAAGGGGCCTATCTAGGACGAGTTTCCCTTTCCTCTCCTTCAAGGCCTTTCCCCATCAGGCTGACGGGAACTGCAGTCTTCAACCTTGTGATCGATTCCAAGGCACCAGTGGCAGATACAGTGTGGGTCTATGATAGACATCTTTGACCCACAATCCGCACACCTCTTGAAGCCACTTTTAGGATTCCACATTCAAAGAAAACACGTTAGAAAACATTTATGAACCATCCGAACCATGTATGCGGAAAAACAGAACCGAGGTAATGGGTGCAGTGCGTATGATCTATACCAACATCAAAGTCATGTGAAAGCAGATGGAGGCCGCCAAGAGACACAAGAACCATGACAGGACGATGCACAGCACCCCCTGCTATGAAAGAATTTCCGGAGCAGCTGAAGCTACATGGAATATATAAAAGATGAGAAATACGTGGAAGGACACAATCCATTAGAAACAAATATTTGCACTTTGATTTCGTTCATCTGTTACATTCACCAGTACATGTTCTGGCCAAACATCCAGTTGATCTTTCATTATGGGAAAGAAAGAAGGTGGCCAGTTTAATGGCTCTATAAGACATACCACTTGACAGACGCAATATGCTTGCTCTGAATGGGTTTGACTCAAGGAAATTCTCCAGTTGGAGGAAGGAGTGGCTGGCAATACTGGGAGATCTTCACCCCAATGAGATCATCCTTTCCATGGAGGAAAAAGTAAGCAAATTGCTCATATACCTTGCAGGTCCACACTTCACCCCATGCAAGCACACAGACCATTGGGAAGTGAGCTCTTTGCATGCAGAGAGTTCCACCTATCACCACACAGATCATAATAGGACCAGGCAAAGCACTAATCGCGTTATTCAACCCATCTGACACAATGAGCCCTCCCACCCTGGTACCACAGTGCTCGAGCCCCAGCCAAAAGACTGCTAGCTGAAGGAAACACTATGTTTAAGCCAGTTAGAGCCGAGTAGATCCTGGAGACATAACTCCCACCCACTTTCAGTCAGACCACCAAGACCACCTTCCACCGATCACCCATGTAAATTCCTCTTGGAATCGGTTCATTGTTCACAGTCGTAATGTCGCCTTTTTGCTCATAATTTTGTACACTTAATTAGCTGCTTACAACTTCTGTATTCACTTTAAAGATTTAACCTGGCCCCCAAGTCTGCTGATTATTCCTCAATTGAAATATAGCCCCAAAGCAGCGATCTTCAAACTGTGGGGCCTGTCTCCTTTACCGCCACCAGCGTCCTAGATGGTGTCAGAAGGAGATGGTGACCATGACTCTTTAGGGAAGAGGGGTGTCTGGTTTTAATAGGAAAAAACTATTCCAACAATTGGTGGAGCCTGCTGTTAAAATAGATTTTTAGACTCTGGCCTGGGGGACACAGTTTAAAAGGCCACCCTAGATAGAGTGAGCAGTGTGATGAATCCTGTAGTCATCATTAAGCCCCAGGCGAAAGTGTCCTCCCATGTGGTCAGGAAAGGCAGCCACTACCTGATCCTAATCCTGGGGGTGGTATCATGTGGGAGGATCACATGGGTGGAAACAGCTGTCTATGGAAGTCTTTGGCATCTGCGTCCTGCGTCGATGACGTCGATATGCTGTCCTCGAGGGTCTTTGTCGAGCCGAGGTTATAAGTAGGATGCACAATGCCTGTAGCCTCAGTTGTAGTTTTTTCCCCAGAACGTGTGGCACCAATCTTCTGCCAGTATGACTACATAAAGCCTTGTGGAAACGAAATCTGCAATCGCCTAAGAAATTCTGTAGAGGGGCAGGTAGGGAGGGAGAAATGTGGAATACGTCGTTGGAACATCCCATTGAAAGAACGTTACAAGGTAAGAAAGTAACTTGTTCTTCGAAGGGACTGGTTCCTCCGACGTATTCCACATCTATGACAGACTCCCAAAGCAGTACCAATGTAAGGAGTTGGGAAAAGAATTTAGAATTTTAGAATGCCCAATTAAATTGCAAAATAGAGGACTGCCTTACCAAAGGCCAAATCTTGCCCATGGATAGAATCCAGAGAGTAGTGTTTTACAAAAGTATGGACAGAGGCCAATGTGGCTGCTTCACAAATGTTACGAATAGGAACATCCCTCTGCTGGGCAGTAGAGGCAGCAACACACCTAATAGAATGGGCCCGTAAGCCTACCGGAGGGACTTTACCCGCCAAGCGGTAACATTCAGAAATTGTCAAGATAATTCATCTAGACAAAGTCTGTTTAGTAACAGCTTGTCCCAAACGCCTTCCAGCGTATCCTACAAAGAGCTCGTCGTCCACTCTGACACGGGACATATGTGAGATTTAGAAACTTAAAGCCCTCCTAGGATCCAACCTATGGAGCCTCTCCTCTTTCTTACCAGGATGCGGAGGAGGATAGAACGCCGGAAGAATGACCTGGCTTGAATGAAATTCCGACACAACTTTCGGAAGAAAAGAAGGACGAACCCCAAGGACAACCCTGTCCTTATGGAACACTGTGAAGAGTGGCTTAACGGAAAGTGTCTGCAACTCACGCACTCTGCGAACGGAAGTGACCGCAACTGAAAATACAGTTTTCAAGGACAACAGTCTCAAAGGACAAGAATGTAAAGGCTCAAACGGAGCTCCCACTAGGAATTTTAGAACCAGGTTCAAATCCCAACCGGGCACCTGGAAAGGTGACGGTGGGAACACATTAGTGAGCCCTTTCAGAAACTGAGAAATCAAAGGAATTTTAAAATAAGAACACTCTTCAGACTAGCGCTTAAATATGGACAGTGCTGCCAGGTAACCTTTAATGATACCCACTTGCAGGCCCTTGTGGGCTAACGAAAGCAGAAAAGACAGAACCACAGGAATGGCACATGAAAAAGGATCCACATTCTTAACCCTGCACCAGTCGCAGAACTTTCTCCAACGGCAACGGTACAGGGACTTCGTTGCAGGCCTTCTGGCTGAAAGCAACACTTCCATCATGTCTTCAGGGAGGTCCCAATCCTTATACCTCGATCTTTCAGAAGCCAAGCATGAAGGTTGAGGGACTTGGCCTCTGGATGGAGAACCTGACCCCCCCTCCCGTGAGAGCAGATCGTCTCGGTAGGGAAGACGGCGTGGAGGGCAGATGGACATGTTGAGAAGGTCCGGGTACCACGTTCTCCTGGCCCATGCCGAAGTAATGAGGCTCATTTGGGAACCGAACCTCTGTAACCTCTGCAGCACTTGCGGAATGACGGGGACTGGAGGAAACGCGTACAGCAGTGGGAAGGACCACTCAACTACGAACGCGTCCCCTAAGGCTCCTCTTGGGAGGAAATTCCCACGAGCAGAATCTTTCGCATTTCCGGTTGACACTGGTGGTGAAGAGATCCACTTGTGGGGTCCCCCAAAGGGCGAAGATCTCCAGGAGAATCTCCTGAGCCAGCTCCCACTCGTGAGAGACCGTGCTCTGCCTGCTTAGAGCGTCCGCCACTGCGTTTTCGTCTCCGGCCAGATGAACTGCCGAGATCGAAATTTCCTGCTGGATGGCCCAGAACCAGAGCTGCATCGCCTCTCTGCACAGAGGGAGAGACCCTGCCCCCCCTTTTTGTTGAGGCAGTGCATGGCCACTGTATTGTCCTTCAGAATCAGGACATTCTTCCCCCGCACAGACGGCCCTCAGCTCCAACAGATTGATATGGAGTCTGGACTCCGACAGGGACCAACGACCGTTGACTGTCCACTCGTCGGCATGAGCTCCCCATCCCGTGAGGGATGCGTCCGTCACGATCGTCACCTCCGGCCAGGGTAGCCAAAAGGAAGCCCCCTTCATCAGATTGCCTTCGACGGCCCACCACAGAAGATCCTGGGCGACTGAGGACGGCAACATCCTGCTGGAGGACTGTGACCATTGCATCTTGAGAGCCCACTGCAGAGATCTCATCCGCAGCCTGGCCTCTGGCACCAGGAGGATGCAGGATACCATGAGGCCGAGCAACCTCAAGAACTCAAACGCCGGGAGACTCTGGGCATGTTGAAACTTGTTCACCATCTACAGAATGTGAAGAGTCCTCACCTGGGGTGGAAAGCACAGACCAGGGAAAGTGTGGAGCACTGCTCCAATATACTGGAGCCACTGGGTAGGTGTCAAGTGGGACTTCTTTAAATTGAGGGAGAAGCCCAGCCTGTGAAGGGAGTGGCAGGTGACTGACAGATGATCCAGGACTTGCTCGGGAGAGCGCGCCCTCATCAACCAATCGCCCAGGTAGGGGTAGACGTGAATCCCCCCTTTCCTGAGAGTAGCTGCCACCACCATCATGAGCTTGGTGAAGACCCTCGGGGCAGAAGTCAATCCGAACGGCAGGACCTGAAACTGAAAGTGCGAGTCACCAACCGCGAACCTCAGGAACTTCTTGTGCTTGGGATGAATCGGCACATGAAATTATGCGTCCTTGAGGTCGAGAGACACCAACCAGTCCTGAAGTTGAAGGGCCTGGAGGACCTGAGAGAGAGTAACCATCTTGAACTTGTCCTTCCTGAGGAGCTTGTTCAAACCACACAAGTCCATGATGGGTCTCAATCCCCCGTCTTTTTTCAAAATCAAAAAATAAGGGGAATACCATCCCTTGTTCCTCTCCGCTACAGGCGCCTGTTCCATGGCGCCTTTCTCCAGCAGGAATTTCATTTCCTGCGCAAGGAGCGGATCCGGACTTTCAAAGAGAGATTCCCTTGTTGATTGTCGGGAGGCCTCTGCCGGAAAGCAAGACAGTAGCCGTGGGCTATGATCTCCAGAACCCACACATCTGAAGTAATGGCACGCCATTCCACAAGATGCTGTGCCAGCCTTCCCCCAACCGGCGAACCATAGGACATGGCCTCATGACTGAGCTGAAGCGGCTGTGGCAGTGCCTGAGGGCAAAGAGGCAACTGCCCGAGCGGCTTTGGCACCTCGAGTACCTTGTTTTCCACCTCTGGTACTCCTACGTTGGCCCCTTCGACTGGCCGCTCCCCTCGATCTACGAAAAGATGAGTAGTATCGAAAGGAACCTTCCCATCCAATGCTGTTCCCTACGACGAAAAGGCCAAGTCTGGCGGACTGCAACGCTCAACAACTTTGCTGCAGCCTTTCAGGTCTGCAACCTCTCAATGCTCTCGTCAGCCTTGCTGCCAAAAAGATGTACACCATCAAAGGGCATGTTGAGAAGCTGGGCTTGTACGTCAGGAACAAACCCTGACTTCCGCAACGACGCAAATCTGCGAATCACGGTGCTCGCCGCCATGGACCGGCTGACACAGTCTGTCACACATGGCATCCTTGCCATCCTGAATGAGGGCAAGAATACCATCCCGTTCCTCCCCTTCGGGAATATGTTCAGCTGCCAATGAAACACAATTCCACAGAGTGTGAGTGAAACGTACTAAGGCACACACAGAGTTGGCTACCTGTAAAGCCATACCCCCTGAAGAAAACACTTCTTCGCCCAGCCATCAAAACATTTGTTTTCCTTATCAGGAGGGATAGTAGGGCACAACGCCTGCTTTGCCAGGGCTTTGCCAGGGCCATAGTCACCTGCACCACCAAACTCTCCGGAGTGGGGTGCGTCGTCAAGTAGCAGGGATCGCTACTGGCTGGACGGTATTTTTTCAGCATCGACTTGCTCACTGCCGGGAGACTCTCCGGAGCAGTCCAAGCCGCCGCCACCCTTCTCTGTAAAGCCATATGAAATGGCAGCACCGGGCCAGTGGGTGGACCTTGGTCAAGGATATCTGACAGGTCATCCTGCAGAAAATCCACTGGTGGCACAGACCTCCCCAAGTACTCCGTCACCCTCGACATGAGTCGCCTGTACGAAGATTTAGCATGTGTACCAGGCTCAGGCTTGCTCAGGCCTGCCAAACTCGACCTCCGGGGATGTACCAAGACCACTGGCATCCTGCAAAGATTGATGAAGGTCTTCCAACTGGCTATGACCAGATAACAGGTCATCAGGAACAATTGCTTTGATTTATGATCCGTTGGAAGAGAGAGTCATTTGATTCAGTGAAAGGAGCCATTGAATGGAAAAAACGTTGGATGATACATTGGGTGGAACTTTGCTACTATATACAGAACTTTCTTGAAATTTAACTTTGTTCTGAATATTCCTGAATGTATCCAGGGGAAAGGAACCCAACCCTGGACAAAGGATTATTGGTTATACATTTTGAGTTCAACATGTTATGTTATTTTGTGGGATTAAAAAAAAGCCTTGTATTATTTGTTGCATATTTAAGTGCGAGGGTCAGACACTTTTTGGACACTATGTCATTTTTCTTTAGCCTTGTTTGTTTGTTTGTTTTATTCACTTTTTATGAGCGCCAGACCCAGGGGTAGCAGGGCGCAGTGGCAAGAAAATGCAAAGCTTACAGGTTACATCAAAGCATAGCGTACAATATAAAATACAGTGATTACAAAGTATACAAAATTCGAGAAAGGTCAATCCAGTTACAGGTTACATCCTGGCAGAATGTACAGTAGAAAATACTGTGAGGTCATGGGGCACAGATACTTACAAAATGTACATGGGACACAGATAATACAAAATATACAAGGTTCGAGTGCGGGCAATCGGGTTGAAGGTGACAACGGTCAAGTGAGATCAGCTGAGGTTAGTCGAGGTGAGGAGTTGGATGACATTTTTTCTAAAGCGAGGGTAGGGTAAGTCCACTCTCAAGTCTTGTGGTAGTGAGTTCCAGGTCTTTGCAGCCTTTACCTGAAAGCTATTACCACCGATCGTCTTAAGTCTAAAGTTCGGTGTTGTCAGGCAATTGGAGTTGACAGCTCTAGTCGGTCTGAAGGATGTTCTCCTATGGAATTTGTCAATCAGGTATTTGGGGGCGGAGTTATTGAGGGCTTTATGGGTCAGGGATAACATCTTAAGTGTTATTTTGTTCTCAGTGGTCAGCCAGTTGTGATGGCGTCTGGCGGCAGAGATGTGGGATCTTTTGTTTATGCCTAATGCTGCTCTCAGGGCATTATTTTGTAATATTTGTAGTCTTTGCATTATAGTTTTATTTGCTCCGGAGTAAAGAGCGTTGCAGTAGTCAATCCTAGAGAGTATTAAGGCTCTAGCCAGGATTAAGCAGCTCTTGTTGGAAAGGAACGGTTTACCGGCTCTTGTCAGTTTGCACGTTTTAACCGTGGAGGAGGCAAGGGATTTTAGCTGTTTGTCAAGAGATAGGGTGGAATCAAGAAAGAATCGCAGGGTTTTTACGTCCTTGGAAACTTGGATGCTATTCCCATCTATGTTAAATGAGGAGAATTCCTGACCTAATTTTTTATATTAGTTTGAGTGCCCAAGATAATCAACTCTGTCTTATCATCGTTCAGACAGAGGCCATGAGTGGCCATCCATGCCTGGATGATAAGATATACCTTGTTCACCAATTCCGTGTCTTTCGCATGATCCCCAGAAAGCGGGAGGAGGATCTGTGTATCATCTGCATAATTAGTGTAGGTGATACCGAGATAGTCCAAATCATCAAACAAGGGCTTGTTTGTTAGGCAGAGGCATCCGTGTTAGGTTAGGGAAAGATAGGGGTTTGTCTCGCCCCTTCTTATTTAATAAAAATGGCCACTTGTGAACAGACTATACCTATGTATCCGTCTAACGTCACAGTAGGGAGAAACCTCTGTTAGTTTAGCCAAACCATTCAAGGTAGCATGGAGAGTGGCTAAGGCTAAAGCTAAGGAGAGGTGAGAGGGGTCAGGGGTCCACAATGAGTCCACATAGTGAAGCAATCAAGTAATATAAAAATATCCTATTATAGGCCCAAAAACACACTAGGAAAAGGACTTGGAACACGTACCATCACACAATACTTAATATGAAACATATACACAATCACAGTTAGTGAGTGCAGTATAATCAATTCACCCCCACAATACTTGAAAGGGAAGGTCATTAGTTATAGCACTGACAGTCCACAAGAATGATAACCCTATTTTATAAACTCCAACCCTAAGTTGATTTGGGCCTTGTGCCCAAAAGTTAAGTTTTCAAAGAATATTAGGAATTGGGGAGAGAGGATGCGAGGATGAGTCCAAAAGGTTGTCCAAGGACTTTACAAGTAATTCAAATGCTTTTCTAGCTTCTGGAGAGCTTTTGCAACAAGTGTACCAAAGCCAATAGGTTATAAAAGAAATCAAAGTTCTTCACAAACTTGAAAGGGTGGTGATAGGGGTACCGGCAAGTATCATTCCAACTTACCACCCATGCTCTGACCACAAAAACCCCCACCTGTGTCGGTTTACCTGCAAACCACCACTCTGTCTGGAGGGGCACCAAGCAACTGACAGTGAAACCTAGAAGTTGATTGCTATCCAACGTCTGCAGGGGAAGGTGAATTCCAGCCTGACCAATGCAGTAGCGGCCAGCCGCGTTGTTTTCCAAAAGCAGATAAAGGAAATGTCTCGTAGCATAATGGCGATTAAGAGGGGTAATGTCTTGCACTTTTAGGGAGTGCATCTTCAGCGATTAGTGTGGACAATGTCTGAGTAGCTTTGCAGCGAGCGCGCGTTCATCGGTTAGTGACTATTGTAACCTTGACATCTTCATTTCTTTTCAGGTTCATCTGGTACAGTGTCTAGGAAGGACCCCAGAGAGGAAGGGACCCTTGCAAACAGGATAGTGAGCACACAGAGTAGGGGCGTGGCGCGGGCAAACCGATCACATGCAGGAGTTTGCAAGTGCGCACAAGCACTCACAGTAACTGATGCCTATTCCTTTTCTTCCTTTACAGGTGACAACAGCCGGAATGGAATCCCACGCAGATGGAGGTAAAAACGAGATGCGAGGAACTCAGTGACAAGGGAAGGCGGCGGCTCTGGGAAACAGCAGGTAAGTCTAGAACGCCAAGCAAAGGCGCACTATGGCCATGGCCTTAACTAGGGCCACAGCCAAGATGGAACCCGAGACTTGGACTGTTCTGCGAGATCTTGGAGGACCTACACGGGGGATGGGAGTTGTAGTTCGTAAACTCTGTTTTGCACAGCTCGGGAGGACAGCCGCAAAGGTTGCTGGGCACTGTAGTTTCTTTTGTAATCCAAGCGTGTGCTTACTCCCCTTGAGGCGTGCTAACCTCAAAGTCTTGCTAAAGGTGCCGGATATGTCAACTATATCTCCTTGTGCCCCCTTTCTGATGTGGTGTGTGTATGCCTTTGCAAGGCCCAACAGTATTCTCATGTGCAAACTGTATGATCCTAAATCCTGATTATGTTCTTTCATGACCATTCTTTATAATCCCAGTCCCTGTGGCACAGTTCATGAATTCTTATGCTCAATTTATAAGTTAAAGTTTTTAACTGGTTATTTCTCCTCCTGCCTTTTTGAAATATACCATGCTGTCCAGTGTTAGTAAAGTTTTTCTAAAGTCCTACCAAGACTTCATAAAAACCACATCTGAGGCAGTACATAAGGACCACTTTTAGTATAAGGCTGTACCACCTGAGAATGTTTTGGTAGCATGGACAGAGCTGCCAGGCTTATTTTAGAAGGGTGAGAGGGCTGTAGCTTGGTACAAAGAAATTGTAGCATTGGAGCATACATATGGTCCAAAGAAACACTATTGTAAAAATAACGCTTTTTATTTTAAAATAGAAGTAGGCCAAGAAACATCTTTGGTAAGTAAGTACTAGAACATCATAAACACAATCATAAAAATCAACTCAATACCTATGATATGCAAACAGGTATAACATTATTTAGAGGCGCCAGAAGCAAGTCGATGTGAGTCAAGCCTAAGGTTATATATACATTCAGGATATTAATATACAATTCTTGGGGAATAAGACCAGGTTAGATATGCTTTTCGAATACAATCAGTATTTCAAGGGTAGTTGACCCTGTCAGTCATGCAGTGACACACAGTTATAGAAATCATTAATAAACCAACCCTGTTGCAAGTATACACCTTGTAACAGATATTACTTTGTAGAACACAGTTCAGAGCTAGTAATGTAACTCATACTTTCTGGAGGGGCCTTGAGCTACTCAATGCTGAATATAAACATGCACTAAATATTTTAGAATGCACTAAGCTATTCAGGGAATGCAAAACCCAATTACACTTTAAGAAAGACAATGTATTTCAATGTTCGTATTTGACCATATGACCATTTTAAAAATGCTCTAAGCAGGTCAGGGAACGCACAACCCAGTGTTGCAAGTTTAGAAGATCAGCATCTATTCGAGGCAAGTAAAACCATATACTTTAATGTTATTCAAAGTAGGTAAACCCTTTTGGCAAGCTATTACACTCATTCAGTTTAGAATAATAAAACAGTACCAATATGTATAACTTTTCAGAAGGGAGAAACAACATTGATAGCTAGTAAAGCAACCTATACACTTTTTAGAGGGGCAGAATATAACTCAAAGGTAAGCATAAACTTAGTGACACATTGTAACCTTTTAGTTCGCAGATATTCAGTTACCACATAACTTCTTTAGCAAGTAAGTACTTTTACACTGGTAATACTTTCAAGAAAGAATCCTTATGTTATAAAGTCCTTCACTAGTCTACAGCAAGAGTTTTCTCCGAGTCAGAAGAGGGACCCTAGTGGTCTATGTGCCAGCTGTAGGCAGGTCAGGATAAGGTTTAGTTGCAGGAAAGTCAAAGTTACAGAGGATATCTTCTTTAACAAGTATTAGCTTCAGAGTTTGTTAAAACGTTCAGGGACATCACAGAAGACATCTTTTATGTGTTCCAGCATTAGACCTGGCCAAGTGGTATGGGCAAACTCCCAATCACAGAAATTACCCACTCAGCCTCACAGGATGCACACCAGACTTAAGGTAACTATTACCCAAGCCCACACAGTACCTTACGAGAAACGAAGATATTCCGAGTGGCTGCCTTAAGGATGCAGCAGCACAGCACCCAGTCCCTGGATTCTTTTGTCTGGAGATGAAATAACTGGACACTAGATGGGAACTTGCAGCAGCAGTCGTCAGAGGAGCCGTCCAGCAAAGGTTTCTTCATGGAATCTCGTGGCTCTTCACTCTCTAGGTCCTGCACTCTGGTGAGGGGACTTCAGGGATTTGAATCATGTCTCTGGAGATCTAGCAGAGTCCACCAATGGTTTGGATGGATTTGGACTTCATGTCATGACTTCGGGAGTCCATGCACTGCAGTCAGGCTCGAGGTCCCAAGGTATTGGCAGTTTGCAGCCCAGCAAGGTCGCAGCACGTTGTGGAAGGGCTCAAAACGGAGGTGTTCTTGAGACTAGTGGATCCCTCCAGCTTCTGGGTAGGAGTCGCCGCATTCGGGACCCCCAGGTTGATTGGAAGGAAGGGTTGCATCTGGCTCTGGCTGCACAGCAGTCTCTCCGGTCGCTGAAAATCTCTACAGACGGCTTTTCTTCATATTCCACTTCGGATTCAGCTCTAGTGGTTAACTTGTCAGCAGCTTAAAGGATCAGAGAATTTATCAGGAACTACAGCACAACTTCTGCAAACTCACCCAGTAGTTTACAGAAAGGGGCATTCTCGCTGAACAATCAAGACAGTCAGCTTCATGTTGGGAACTGGTTCCATTTAGGCAAGGTGAAAGACAAAGGGCTGCAGAGTTTTGGACTCCTCCCTTGCTTCCTGCCTTCTCAGACACATTGGAGCCTAGGCGGGGAATGCAAAGGATTCCCGCCGAAGACAAAACGTCTACTGAGGTCGTTTCCACATAGAATGGCAGGGGAAGGCCTCAGAAACAACAATGAAAAAATGGTGAAAAAGAAGAATCCACCATTGTAGCAGAATGGTGGCCCTTCTGTGCATTACCGAGGCTGATCGAACAGCCTGCCTGTAATAAGCATAAAAAGTCACTATGGTAAAACCACTGCCACCAGCCATTCAAGTAAACCTGCAATTGTAACAAAAATGTTACAGGTGTTAAGGAAATGTATCATTGTTATGCTTCATTCCCCTCTCCTAGTGAGACCCCCAGCACTTTTGCTGGCCTTCTGGACCTTTCTCTTTAATCCTGAATGAGTGGAAAATTTTTCCACTCATTCTTATGTGCTCTGCCTTTTGGAACTCTATTCCTTGTAATCTACCTTTACTATGGAGTCTATTTTTCTCCATAAATTCTTAAAGGCATGTGTATTTTGCCATTGCAGCACACAGCTCTTTATGGGCAGTGTTGCTGGGGACCCTTAGGGTTGTCTTTTGAGACTCTTTATCCTGGAGTAACTACCGGATACTTAATATCTCTCCTAAAAAACGTATAGTCGAAGAGATTGGCAAACACCACCTTATGTGGAGTGCCAAAGGGACACTTAGTATCCCCCATCTCTCTGCTCCTGTGACTTTCTAGTCACATACACAACCTCCTAGTTATGGCTCGTGGCAGTGAACGTGTTCTACCAACTATCACATAATTTCTGTACCACAGGCTATGTCCAAAGCCTCGGTAGTGCAAAATAGGGGCAACCAAAGTACCACCTTGGCACATCCCTTATTTCTTCACCATTACTTGAGTGGTTGTCCTTTGTTAGCCCTTCTTCTATCATTCTGGGATGGGGGAGATCAGTGTGTGTATTTTGTCTCTGGTGGGTACCATTGGGTGTTCCTACCTAGACTCCAGAGTGTCTGGGCAGGCAGCAAGTGGGGGTTCCAACTCACTGTCCTTCGTCTGCCAGAGTGCATGAATAGAGCCAGCTCCCTCTGGGGGTCTGGCTGTTTTGATTGAGCAACACTTTCTCTAAATTGCTGAGAAAGATTGCAGAGGAGTGTGTGTTGGAACTGTATAAAAGGAGAGGCTCCTGGAGTGAAAAGCAAGTCGTCCACTGTAAAGCTGAAGTAGTAAAAAAAAGAAGACAACCAGGGACGCTTGCAGATCCTTTGCAACACTACTGTCCTGACCCTGTTTTCTTTGAGACAGAGGAGTTTCGAAGAGGATGCCTCCTTCCCTTTGGCTGGTGGGACCAACCAGTCCCAAGACGAACTTTGATTTGAGCCATCCCCCGAGGTCCTGTGAGTTTCCAGAACTTGCGGAACCCCAAAACCAGGAAACCTGCTGCCCATTTCGAATGCATCATCGTAGAGAGGCCCAATCCATTACAATCTTTGTTGAGCCTTCAAGGACACTCCAGAGATCTGATCCAACTCGCCCAGAACCCCTCATCAGAGTGCGGGACTGCAGGAAGTGAAGATTGACCAGCCGATCCACATCCTTTGTTGGTGCTGCAGAAAAGGCGCCAAAAGCACGGAGTGAACCAAGAAGTTTTTAAAGCCGTGCCCCAGTTCCTCCATCGAGACTACTCCTGAGAGGTCCCGTCCATTGTCCTGCCTTCAGTCATCAAACCAAGGAATCTGTAGGTTGGGTCCAGAGCTGCAACATCGCGGAGCATCCAGCAAACATTTTCTTCTAACCAAAGGTACTGTGGGGAAAAAGGTATTGCTTACCTGTTTCCAGAAAGTCGCTCCAGAGCATTGGAGTGCATGTAGAGGTGTCCAGGGCAACCTCCTCTTACCTCCGACTCAAGCCGCTACTTGTGTCCCTTTAGAGAGTCCTTTAACAGGGTCTCCAATGTTGGTCAAGTCTTCTTGTATCTTCCTACCTTCCTACCCAAGGACTAGAAAGAATCCACAGGAACTTGTGATTTCTTCTGCTTTGTAAGACTTTAAGCCACTACGAACTGCCTTTTAGCTAGGGTTGTGTTCGGAAGCTCTACTAGGGTAACACTAGCCAACATTCTCCTGTAAGAATTGTATGCGCTCAGCAAATACCAACTAAGAAGTGACCCTTTGAAAGTATATAAAAGTATATCTATGCATGACTGTTTGCAGTGCTAAGTATTTAACAGTAACTTGTCTAAATATAATAAATATATATTTTAATATACATCTATGTGTGTTTGATGTGCTTTACTTACTGGGTTCAGTGTACTTACCTACAGCTCACATGTTCCTCTTAAGATAAGCCTGACTGCTCTGCCACTCTAACAAGGTCCTGAGTTAGTACAAACTGATACTAAGAGCTGGGGATCTACAAACCTCTGGGATAGCTTACTAAAGTCTTACCAGCAAGTAAGACTTTAGGAAAAAAACCCTAACAACATTTAAGTGATAAAGTGGATACATGGTATCCCCCCAGCACTCCACATAGGCTGGGGTGTGGTGGCTCACTATATAAAAAGTAAAGTGGATGGAAATCCCTCTTTACCCCTTGGGAACAGTAGTACACCCAAGTACATTAAAGAGAAATTAACAAAGGGGCAACCCAGCCGAAGCCCAAAAGTTATAGGAAACTATAACTCCAATCACACACTATGGAGAGACATAAAAAGGTCACCCATAAAAAAGAGTACAAGACTAGGTTGAGATGGGAAAACAGATTCCACTTCACCTAGGGACAAGGCAAATGATAAACAAGTCCAAGCAAAATGTTTTGAGGTTGGCACAGGTCAGGAAGATTTATTACCGAAAAGAAAATATTACCCAACATCCAGATGGCAGCTTCAGATCCCATTGCTGCCCGTTTACCTGCAGAGTGCCAAATGGCTCAATGCTCTTCACTGTAAACCTATAAATGGATCCGCTGCATCACTCCTTTAAGACCCAGACATCTTGCTATGCATAGTTCACCCAATTGTACTTTTAGGTAAACTGCTCCCAAGACATTACTTGCCTCCGGAAGTGCCTTGTCACCATTTAAACGTGGATGACAAACACACACCTAATAATCAACACCAAATTGGTACTCTCCAGCCACCCCTCCAAACAGCAAATCGTCCAAGGATGGCTAAACATCATCCACCGGGACAGATTCACACTTCAACTTGTCCCATCAGCCAAATCCCTTGGATGCATCTTTGACAGCAATATCTCCTTTCAGTAGCACATCAGCAAGAAAGCCCAGAGCTTGTGAAACCAGAACATGTTGCATTGCAAGATTATGCCCTTCTACCTCCGAACAACTGGATAAGGAGTCTATCATGGCGCAGCCCATCTTCTCAGTGGTTCTAAAGAATTTGACCACATCATCCCCATCTTGCCAGACCTTCACTGGCTTCCTTATCCCCGTCAGTATCCTTTTCAAGATTGACTGCCTCAACTACAAGGCAACCACGTCCCAGACGTCCACCTACTTTGTGAACAAATGGAAACTAAAGGCGCTCACAGGAAAAATACCAGGATACACTCCTTCTCCTGCTAAACCCCTGAATACTGGAACACCACCCAGGTGACAATTAGGACTGCATCAACTATACTACGGTACCCAGTAATTTTACCGTTTTTCTTTTTACCAAGGTAAATTTTACCGAATAAATTGCGAAATTGAATACCTTGTTCTTCAGTGAATTCCTAAGTGCAACTTGGGTATCTCTGTCCATGGTACCACCACCGCTCTGAAACATTGTAAACTCTTTACAGCACTTGATTGGTATTGAGCTAGGTTTTGTGAGAAACCTGAAGGTGTCTTACCCACTAGTCCCCAGGGATGTGTCATCCAGGTAGCGGCCATCGCTTTTGGATCTAGTTCCTGGGGTGCACCAGTGCGGAAGGATCACCTGGGTGAGGGGTCTTCGGGGAGTGGGACACCAGATGGCGAGATGCGGTATCCCCTTCCCTGTAATACTTTTACTCCATCCTACCAGGTAGGATCCTTAGGAACTCAACCCCCCTACCCTACATTCGCGACACAAACACTTTCTCACGGACAGCTCGTTATAAGAGAAAACGGACTAACACCCGAGCCGTATACCTGACATGTCCCAATACACTGGTCAGGCAGGGTCAGGCAATTACTGACCATCGTGCACGCCTGACTCCCATTACACTTCAGCACACGGATAAAAGGCAGAGCACACTCTGAGCAAGGCAAAACACACAAGTAAACAGCAGTTCCAAATGGCAGTTTAACACAAGGAGAAAGACGGTGAAACAGAAGGGGATCACAAGGAGGGAAGTGCCCTTGACCTTTTCAACAAGGAACTGTTACTTTCACGAGACCTCAAAAATAGAAAACGTAGGACCAGGAAACCAGGCGGAAGAATCCTGCATTGTGTGTCAGAGGTACAGGGATCTCCTGCGTCGATAATCAAGGCAGGGAGAATCGCCTGCTGCTGTGGTACTGTCCTTGTCTACCACAACAAAGCAGCGCCAGTGAAATCAACAAAGCCGGTGAGTGAGGGAGTCCGATACCAGACCGGTCCGTCATGAAGCTAAGGTTGCAAGCAGCAACATTGTATGATGAGCGCTGAAACGAACAGTATATGAAATGCATGCGATAACCAACACAAGTGAAATTGAACAACAGATGAGTGTTTGAACTTTGAAACCAAGTTACAATACCTTTGACAGAGTGGTCCGGTACCACATGCATGCTCATTCAAATGTGTCTGTAAGGTATCCAACTGAGAGGTGGCAAAAGTGAAAGAGTGGCGAAGGATTGTGAATCGAAGTGGTCCTGCAACGGGTAAAGCAAAATCCTGTGCACAATTGAAAGTCTTTGATATTGATACTGCCAAGAAAGTTTATGAAAAAGTAGATCAAAGTTGGTCCGAGCCCGAACAAGGGAGAGCAATTAAAAGCTTTGGGTTAAAGAAAGTTTGTGTTAAAGTGAATTAACAATGGTCCGAGCCCACTCACACCACCCGTGCAAACACCTCAATCCTAGAGGGAATTAATTTCCCCACTTTGAACACAGCACAACAAGAGTTACTGGAGAGGGATATCATGGTGGTAACCAACACAATTGCCCCACACCTACTGCAAATGTACCAATATGCAAAGACACGGGGCATCCTATCTCCAGATTTGAGAGAAGCCACAGCAATAGTACTACCCAAACCGGACAAACCCCCTGAAAACTGCAGCTTATACAGACCCATTTCACTTATAAACAGCGAAACCAAAATACTAGCAAAGATACTGGTAGACCGACTGCAGCAGGTTATCCCCTCCCTAGTCCACCCTGACCAATGCGGCTTCATGCCCCAGAGATCGACACGCATGAACCTTTATAGACTGCATTCAGCTCAGAGCAGACAGCATACAAGGCCCACTAGCCTTATTAGCAATAGACTTTGAAAAGGCCTCTGACTCGGTGCAATGGGAGGCTATCTGGGACATAATGAGGCACATGGGCATTGGTGCGAACTTTATGAGCTGGGTGCAACTACTATACAAATGCCCCATTGTCAGAACCAAGGTCAATGGCTGGCAATCGGACCCCTTCAGTCTGGGCAGAGGCACAAGACAGGGCTGCCCCATGTCGGCCATGATCTTCGCAATCACCATCGAACCTCTGGCCATTCTCCTACGAAATACACCACTGTGGGGGGGATTCCGCTGGTCGGAGACATGGGAGGACAGAGTTTCACTCTACGGGGATGACCTACTCATCTACTTGAAAGACCCATGTAACTCCTGCCACAGGCTCACACAAATGCTGAAGAGATACAGAGCCTTCAGTGGTCTACGCGTGAACTGGCTGAAATCTATCTTGTTTCCCATAGGCAGCATGGCAGCCACAGAACCCGCAGACTGCCCCTACCAAATTGTAACAGAACAATTCAAATACCTCGGTGTAACAATCACGAAGCACCTCACAGACTACACAGCATTGAATCTCCACCCAATCGTGACAAGATTCGCAGAGGATACTCGCCACTGGATCTCTCTGCCACTGACGCAGTTGGGCAGAGCCGCTCTGTTCAAAATGATTGCCCTCCCCAAGTTTCTGTACATCCTGCAAAATGCACCGCTGCACATCCCACATCATGAATTTCTCAAAATTGATTGCATCCTTCGGAAATTACTTTGGTGCGGGGGCCACCCACGGATAGCTCTCTCCACACTCCAGAGGTCCATCTGGGAAGGTGGGATTGGGCTGCCCAGGCAGCAAACTTACTACTGGGCCAGCCAGATGGCGGTGGTGAATGACATGCTCCATGGAGATAGGAACCTGCCGCACATCAGACAGATCAATACTAACAGCATAACACCACCCCTGAAACTCCTGTACTGCGGCCTGGGTCGAACACCAAACCCCGACATGGAAACGCATATCAGGCGAATCTGGGCGGAAGCACATTGACACGTGGGGTGGGACACGAAACCAACACTGGCCCAACCCCTGTGGATTAACAGCCTTCTCCCCGAAATACAAAAGCTGCCCAAATGGCCCGTCTGGACCCAGCTTGGTATCACCAAAGTCGGATGACAAACTGGCCCCGTTTGAAACACTTTGCTCTGAATTCGCCCTCCCAGTTGCCGAGAGATACCATTAGACCCAACTGAAACATGCACTGCATACCCACCGGCAGATTATCAGAGACATACAGAATGCACCCCGCTAGAGCGCAACATAGTCCAGGACCAAATTAAACAAAAAATCACTTCAACTATGTACAGCGTGATCACATCCTTCGCCACGCCTGAACTGATCAGCCTGAAAGCCAAATGGGAACAGGACGTTGGACCACTACAGCCAGAGGACTGGACAGAGGCGCTGATGTACCCCCAGGAAGTAACCATTTCGTCAAAGTGCCATCTGGTCCAACTGAAGATCCTGCACCGCACATACTATCCAAGGGTGGCACTCTTCCGATGGGGTAGAGCCTCAGACCCGAGATGCCTATGCTGCAAACGCGAGGAAGGAACTTTCTTCCATATCATATGGGAATGCGACAAGATACATCAAGTATGGCGGAAATGTTGTGACAAACTGTCCAGAGTCTTGGGTAAACCAATACACAGGGGAATAAAACAGTTCCTACTAGGGATTTCCGATGAATGTGATCTGTCCCGATATGAAAAAATGCTCTGGTCAACCGCTACAGCAGTACTCAGAAGGAATATCGCGCAGCTATGGAGATCGGAGAGCACACCTAGCTACGACCAATGGGTCACGGACGTGGACATTTGTGCAATAATAGAACGCAGGGTGTATGCGGCAAGGGGATGCCCACAAAAAGCGAGCAAAATATGGCAGAGATGGGAGGATGACAATTGAACTCCCGACAAGATGGCACAAGCAATATGTACTAGATGGGTTGGGCGGCGCTGGGCTAGAGGGCCCGATACGAACATTTGTTCCATGTTATCCCTCACTAAAGACTTGATAGTCCGAGGGGCTACGGCCCCATCCCACTTTTATTTCCCCCCTTGTTGTGTCCCCCCCAATGTCTCTTTTCCCTCCCTGCAATGCAAAGTGTTATTTGTAATGTTGATGCATGTTAAAAATCAAATACATTTTTTGATTTAAAAAAAACAATGGACCGAGCCCAGAGGAGGGAGACTGATTGAACATTGTGTTAAACCGGATCCGAGCCCGGCTGAGGGGGATCCGGGGTAAACCGAGAATCACCCGAGAAATTGGATACGTGAAAATCCTACGAGCATTGTGTTAAAGGGGATCAGAGCCTGGCTGAGGGGGATCTGAGGTGGATAGTGAATCAGCGGAGAAATTGAGTATGTGTGAAATCCTAAGTGGAAAATAATTTGTTTGTCGCATCAGGCCCTCTGAAAGAAGAGACTTTGAAAGGCAGAGAGACTTGGGCACGATAGGCCCTGATGCAAATGTTTGAACTGCACCCTTGTGCTAGAGAAGACATAGACTGTGCTCAGCTGAAGTGTGCCACCTTGTCCCGTGCGGAAAATGTGGGGAAGGGAGGCCAACGTCCTGAATACAATGACATATCATTTCTTGAACACTCATTGTTTCCCCCACTGTTTGCATTTAGTGGTAAGGATTGGCAATAGTTTTTTTTAGTATAAGCCCTTTTGTTTTGACAAGAAACCACTAGGACTGCATTATTATTTGATGGTCATAGCTTGCTCCCATCTTTAGATTTAGGATTACATAGGCGTTTTTCAAACCCTTTTTGAAGTTCAATAAACATCCTTGAACTGTGGTCTCTTGTGTCCATCTTACTGTTGATACCATGCCTTCCTTACAGTTTGTACTTGTTTATAAAACTAACACATGTACCCAGCTCTTAAGGCATGCTCATCAGGTTTCCATGTGTAATTTATGATTTTAGCCCACATGGCCTCATTGTGTTCTTGCACAATTAATGTGCTCCAAGCCCATGTGCAAAAGTGTTGGGATTTTGCTGAGATAAAATGCTCATTCGGAAACGTTTGGAGAATTTAAACAGTGGAACATCTAATATAAAGACTACAGCAATATACATTTGAGCACAAATCTAAAATAACATGTGCCTGACAGCCATATGGCTGGAGGAAAATAGCTTTTGACATTGAAACCATTACTTCGCAAGAATATATTTGTACATGGGGCTTAAAATAATTCTTTAACTAATGTATAGATGAAAACACATTCAGGTCCAGTGTCAAGTTAAGTTCGAACACTATTCGTAAACAACACTGGTGGCTTATGACCTGTGACCCCAAGACGACTTCTTAAGAATCTGGTTCCAGTGTGCAAGGCTAAAATACATAGAAGAAATGCTACATGGAATCACAGATTTTTCAAAAATGAGTCTAACTGTAGAATCATTCATGTGGTAAAGTCATGGAATAAATGATCCATAGAGGCTTGGTAAACTCAAACATAGGATTATAAACCTTTTAACTGGGAATATGTGGCATACATCACTTAATGTATTTCTGATGCTTGGATCTGCTTTCATGCACATGCTATGCATTTAGTCCGACATCTAGTGGAAGTCGCAGAGTATTGGATCTTGTTTTTGAAGTTCGATAAGGGACATCGACTGGGTGTAACTAACACTATCCCTAATGTGACGTATACTGTATCCATGAGTCTTCACGTGTTGAGGCCCCTCTAATTATTTGTTTCTGCCAGTAGGGAGCCGGGAGAGAATGTGCGAGTACAGAAAATAAAAAGAAAGGTGTAAGACGTCCATGGACTGTGAAGAATCGGATTATGTCATTACTCCTTTCACGGGGGTGGTTTTTCACCACGTGGCCAGGGGACGGCAGCCACTTCCTGATCCTGACCCTGGGGGAGGCTATATGAGGGAGGTCCACATGGGGAAGGCGACCATCAGGGAGATCGCACATCATTGGAGAAATTTATATATCCCCTCCCTCATTCCCTTTAAGGGATGTCCCCTCAATACCTCATGCCCTGATGGCATATTGGGAGCAGTGATTATTACTCCCAATAGGGTCCAACATCAGGTTCCTCAATATCATACAGGGTGCAACATAACTGAGAAGAGAAAAAGAGATGAAGCAATGAAGGTGACTAAGACGGGTAAAACAACACATCAGTCTAGTCTTTGGAAGTTAGTCAATCATGTTGGGCATTTTAAATCTGCAACAGCTGACACCAAGGAGAGAGAGCTGCAGACGCTGCGTGGTACCACGGCCTGTGTTGACACCGGTCACAGCGCTGTCGGAAAGCACAACGAGGGAAGCCGCCTGAAGGTGAAGACACAACAGGTAACGGGACGCACGCTGAGCCAGCAGAGTGAAAGGAATAGAAGCGGAGAAACGCGAGAGACACTGGAAGCACCAGGTAAGCCCAATGAATATGTATGGGTTACCGGGTCGCTTGAAAGTGTGTGCCATTTTATGAAAGGAACGTGAGGGAGGAAAAGGGGTGCCTGTGAAGAGGTCAACACATTTGTCAACCATGCCACGAACAGCTGCTGAATCCATATTCTAAAATAAACGACAAAGTATTGTGAATGGTATTAGGAAAGGGGCAGAGACCAAGCGTATGAAAGAAGAAGCAAATATTGAAACCGACTTTGCTAAACAAGGGTCGATAAGTAAACATTCGGAAAATATAGTTTTGGGATAAAAAAGTAAATGCTTGCAAGTCCTGGCAGAAGAGTATACCAGGCAAAGCCAAGTGTGCATAAGAAACTGAAAGAGACGACATCTAAGACCTGGCACGAGAGTATACCAGGTGAAGCCAAGAGTTTGTAATAAAACTGCAAGCCAAGTGTTTGAAAGACTGACTAGAAGTCCTGGCAGGAAAGTATACTAGGCAAAGTCAAGTGTATGCAATAACATGAAAGGAACAAGTTACTTACCTGTAACTGTTGTTCTCCAGCATGGGTCTGGCATGGATTCACATGCTCATGAATATTCCCCGTCATCAAGCTGGGAATCCTCGGGAAAGAAAAAAAAAAATCTGTTTCAGTTTCGTTTCTGAACTGTCTTTCTACTAGTAACTAATTACTGGTCTCTGGGTCATACTGCCCCCAGCCAATGACTGCCCTCTACCTAAGCCCCTCCTCTGGCAGCCATCTTCAGATTTGGTAGCACGTAAAGTGTCAGTAGGACCAAGAGAAGAGCCGCAGAGGGGTAGGCCGGAGGGTTCACATGTGGATCCATGCCAGACCCATGCTGGAGAACAACAGTTACAGGTAAGTAACTTGTTCCTTCTCCAGCATGGGGTCTGGCATGGATTCACATGCTCATGAATACAAGAATACATAGCAGTACACACATGCACAACCACGGGAGGTGGCAAGGCTCAACATTAAGCATTTCAACAACTCAACATTAAGCATCGCCTACCTCCTCACCATGCTCACCTTCAGGCGCACAGGTTGTGCAGCACTTCCTGGCCGACTCTGGACTCCTCCCTGGAATCCCGGTTGATGCAGCAGAATCTCATGAAGGTGTGCGTCGATCTTCACGTAGCAGCCCTGCAGATGACCAGCAGGGGCACACCAGACAGCAACACCGTGGTAGCAGCGATCGCTCTGGTTGAATGGGCTCTCGGATGGCCGGGCAACGGTCGGTTTGTCAACCAGTGACAGTGCATAATGCAGCCAGAGCTATCTGGAAATGGAAGCCTTCGAGAGGGCCTTCCCTTGGTTCACAGGTCCAAAGTTCACAAACAGCTGTGATGTCTTCCGAAAACTCTTTGTGCAGTCCACGTAGAACTTCAGCACTCTAGCCACATCCAGCGAGTGCAAAGTCCTCTCAGCCGGCGACAGGAAGAAAACAGGTAACACCAAGGGCTCATTGAGATGGAAGTCTGATGGCACCTTGGGTATGAAGGAGGGGTGCGTCCTCAGCACCACCCTCGTCTCGTAGTCTGTCGGGTATGGAGGTTTACAGGAGAGGGCCTGGATCTCTCCCACTCATCGTGCGGAGCTAATGGCCACAAGAAACACTGTCTTCCACGACAGGAACTTCAACGGTGCCGAATGCAGTGGCTCGAATGGCGGCCCCATGAGCCTGGTCAGTACCACATTGATCTCCCACGCCGGGGCCGGAGCCTTCACCGGCGGGAACGATCGGAACAGTCCTTTCATGAACTCCTTCACCAGACGATGAGAACATAGAGATGACCACCCCGAAGTTCTGGTGTAGCGGGAGATAGCTGCCAGATGGATCTTCATTTAGGCATGCGCCAGCCCCACCTTGGCCAGCGATAGCAAGTACGGCAGCACTTGAGGGGCCGTAATCTGCAGGGGGTTAATCTGTGCACACCACCAGACAGAGAACCTGTTCCATTTCTGTCCATAGCACTTGAGACGAGGACGCCCTGGCCTTTGCAAGCACCTCCTTGCAGTCCCGGGGATATCGTACCCTCCGAACTCTAGAGTTGCAGGAGCCAGGCCTGCAGGTTCAGCGATCATGGGTCGTGATGGAGGATGGCGCCTCCTTCCCTGCCGAGAAGATCCGCGTCCATCGGTAGTTTGACCGGGGGGACGCTGACAAGTCCAGACGGTCCAGAAACCAGATCTGCCTCGGCCATGCCGGTGCGACGAGGATCATCCTGCACCGGGACCGTCTGAGTTGACTGATGAGTCGCAGCAGCAACGGCAACGGGGGGAACGCATACAGGAATAGGCCATCCCAAGGGGAATGAGAAGGCATCGCCCATGCTCCCCAGCTGGGGAAACCTGCTGGCGAACCTCCGGCACTTGGCGTTCGTCGCCGTCGCAAATAGGTCGATCTGGGGATTGCCCCATCAACAGAATAAGAGATCCACTTAATCCTGCCGCAGCTCCCACTCGTGGCATGAGCGCAGCTCCCTGCTGAGTGATTCGGCGATGATGTTCTTTATTCCTGCCAGATGGAAGGGTACCAGGAACATCCCTTGGGCGACGGCCCAGTGCCACAGATCCTGCGCTTCCTTGGATAGGGCTGGGGATCTGGTGACCTCCTGCTTCCGGATGTAGAACATCACAGTGGTGTTGTCAGTGAAGACACTTACCACTTTGCCCTTGAGGGACAGAAGGAAAGACCCGAGGGCCCAGAACATGGATCGGAGCTCCAGGACACTGATGTGTAGTGACCTCTCCTCCGGGAGCCAAAGGCCTTGTGCGTGGCGATCTCTGGTGTGCGCTCCCCATCCCTACAGGGAGGTGTCCGTCGTCACCGTCTCCTGATGTGCCGGGGTCTGGAAGTCCATGCCCGCCGCTAGATGCTCGCGGGTGCCCCACCACCGGATGGCTTGGCGGAAGTTGAGTGAGATCATGTCTTCGAAGCTGCCCGCCGCTTGCATCCAACGGGCGTCGAGGAACTCCTGCAGTGGTCGCATCGCAGCCTGCATAGGCGCACGAGGACATCATTCCGGGATTTATGGATCTCACCCTGGCCACGTCCATGATCAACAGGCATTGCACCTTGCCCAGGAAGTTGATCGAGAATCCCAGATCAGTGAGCAGTTGGACGGTCTTCTGTGTGTGATCGACGGCGAGTTCCCTTGACTTTGCTCGGATGAGCCAATCGTCCAAGTAGGGGTGGACGTGGATCCCCTGCAGTCACAGCCGCTCCGCCACTGGTGCTAGGCACTTAGTGAACACCCTGGGCGCCGACTTCAATCTGAAGGGAAGGGCCTTGAACTGATAGTGTCGCCCTTGGACCACAAATCATAGGAATTTTCTATGTCCTTTTAGAATGGGGATGTGGAATTAGGCATCCTCCAGGTCCAGCGACGATAGGAAGTCGCCTTCCTCCAGCTGTCCCAGCACGTGCTGGAGGGTGACCATCTGGAATTTCTGGGACTTGATGAACTTGTTTACACGACGAAGGTCCAGGATGGGTCGACAACCGCCGGTGTTCTTCCGGACGAGTACACTCTGGAGCCCCGGAGCCTCTTTGGGACGAGTTCTATGGCTCCCTTTCTTAGCATCGCTTGTACCTCCAGAAGCCGTTGTGGGACGTGGTTTTCCTTCCTGGCCACGGTTGGAATACGGGGACACCTTTTTTGAAATTCCAGAGTGTGCCCGCGAGGCCAGGGCATCTAACACCCAACAGTCGGTGGAGATGGACTCCCACACGCTGACGAATTTGGCCAGCCGGCCTCCCACCGGGGTGCTTGGGTGGGGGCCTGACCAGCCGGTTCAGTCCTGTTTCGTCGCGCCCTTGTCGCCTTGGCGCCGATGACGAGATCCTCCAGTCTTGCCGCGTCCTCTGTAGGCTTCTGCGACGAGGACCAGGCCGCTTGGCGGTACGACGAGGAACCGCCGCTGAATCCGTTATAGGCACCTTGCTTGCCTCCGGAGTTCTGAAAGATGATCTTGAACCACAGCTCCCTGTTGTAGCGTGCCACGATCATGAGGGCGTTGGTTGCTTTAATAGTCATCGCCGCTGACGAGATGACCCGTCGTCCCATGGCGTCCAGCTTCTTCAACTCGCCGTCCGGGGGGGTAGGGGACGTGGAAGTTGAGGCCGACGCCCCAGGCAATTTCTTCTTGGCCGCCGCGGAGACCAGTGAATCCGGGGACGGCTGTGCTCTGAGGCCCATAGGGGCGGAGTCCTGGACCCAGTGCTACTTCTCATACCGGTCTCTTAGCAGGAGCCATGGACAGGTTCTTCAGGAGTGCCAGCCCCTCGTCCCAGATGTCATCCAGTAACGGGACTGAGAGGACAGTCTTCCTCTTGGCCTCCCGTCGTTGATAGAGGAAGCCCTCCTTCTGTTCTTCGGGGCAGAGCTGGAAGAGCTCAGATGCCCTGGCGATCACGGCGTGGAAGGAGCCAATTTCATCAAAGGGGGGAGGGGGGCGAGGAGGTGGTGATGGGAGGTCCATTTCCTCGTCACCACCGTCGTCGTCCGTCCCTGTTATCGCCATTCCTGTCTCATCCCTCGGTCGGAGGTCTGAGATGTGGGTGAAGGCTGGAGGGGGGTGGGGGGAGAGGATGGACTTGTCTCTGCTTGTTAGGTGGGCTCCCCGATGGTCCAGGCTCTGCTGGGTCAGTGGGAGGTAAGGGCATCCTTGTCCTTATCTCCATACACAGGCACTGTATAGCCATCAAGATAGCTCCTGAATTGGCCCCTGGTACGGGCACCGGCTGCAACGGGACCGACGGCTGGGGAGTGGGGCCCTCCGTGGCCCTATCTTCCTCGTCGACTCCCCCGTTGTTCTCTTAGTCGGCATCGTCAGGATCCTTCCTGTGGGCCCTGGATTCCTCACACTTCTTGTCCCGGATCCTTTGGACGCTAGCCAACTCATCCTCAGAGGTGGCATCCCTGTCTGTTATGGCTATCGTGCCCCCCTTTTTCTCCTTCTGGGGTTTCACAGGGGTCTTCTCGATAGGCAGAAAAGAAGATTCCCTCCGGGTTAGCAGGGAAACTCTAGCCCCTGAAGCCGTCTCCACTGATGAAGCATCCGTAGGTTTTGCCAGGGCCGCCACGACTCCTTCAATCGAGGCCTTAGCCGGGTGAATCAGGGCCTTCACGACCTTGGGCGTGCCTGAGGCCTTCACCTTGGGGGGGGGGTCAGGGCGCCACCTTACCCAGGTTCTCCGACTTCATCTTCCCCAAGCCAGAGCGTTGGCTTGTGGTTGATGGCGTAGGTGATAATGCGCCCTGCCCAGCAGAGGAGCCCGACCGATCGGCGCTCCCGGTGCACGCGGACTCGCCTTTTGTTGGGCCCCCGTCGCCGGAGCACCCTCAAAGGTCTTAGAAGACCACTCGGACTTCTTCCTCTTCTCACCCGCTGCTGGGCTCTTCCCCTCCAGCCTGTTGGTGAGCCGAATACGATTATCCTTAATTGTCCGTTCGGACATGTTCTTACAAAACGCACAGTCCTTCTCCACGTGCGATTTGTCGTCGTAGTAGAGGCACCGAGAGTGCTCATCCTCCTTAAAGACGTTCTGTAGTCCGCATCCAGGGCAGCTCCTGAACAGCTTGGATCCAACAGGCGTCATGCTTCCTTTGTCCTGGGCCATGACCATGCAGGGTAGGCCTCAAAGATCTTCTGGAATCCTCAGAGAAGTGGCAAACTCGACGAAAAGATGCCCTTGAGGGGTGTTGAAAATTCCGAAAACAGGTCCCCGTTGATCAGAAGTAGAATCATGGAACTTGAGGCTCGATTGACCGAAAATAGAGTAAATTCTTCGAAAAAAAGCAAAACGCAATAAAAGCTCGAGAGCTACAGCACGAGGACTCCCAACACTTGAATGTGCGTTAAAAATCTGAAGATGGCTGCCAGAGGAGGGGCTTAGAGGGCAGTCATTGGCTGGGGGCAGAAACAAAACTGATTTTCTTTCTTTAGCGAGGATTCCCAGACTAACGACGGGGAATATTCATGAGCATGTCAATCCATGCCAGACTCCATGCTGGAGAAGACTGCATCTACAACCTGGCAGGAGAGTGTACCTCGCAAAGTCAAGTGTGTGTAATAAACTACAGTAAGAAAAGAATCTCAAGAAAGATCTATGCCTGTGAGATTGTGAATGTGGTTGTAAAGGTGGAAAAGAGCCTCGCAGGAGTGTATACCAGGTGATCTGCAAGCCTGGGACCCGCAACCACATTGTAAAACAGTGAAAAGATAATCCCAAGGAATACACATGCCCTAAGGATTTTAAACTATCTTGAATGTAAAGAGAAACCTGGTGAAGGGAGCCATTGCCCAGAGAACTGTGAATCCACCAAGAGGAGAGAGTTATCCTCTGGGGTTACAAGGAACTTGGATTATTCTTTGTTGGAACTTTTTGTTTTGTTAAAAGGAATCTGGGGAACACGGTCTACTTGGAACTTTTTGGTTCGATTTAACATTTTGTGTTTGATCTGAACATTTGTGCACTTTGAGAACCAGAGACAATATCCTTCACAATTTTGAGTTCGTTTTTGAGTGTGAGGCCTAGAATAGGATTATGGTCACATGACATATTTTGCCTTGGACATCTTGACAAAGGACAGAGGCATTAGTTTTGTTTGAGGTAGGGAAATACCTCCTAGATAATGTATAGTGAGGCATTTGCCAACCCCTCTATCATCTGTGTCTCATTCCTGGCTCCTCACAGTACCTTGAACTCTAAGAGGAGGAAGGCGGGCATGTGAATCTAAGCCAATACAAGCATCAGAAATACATTTATAGTAACGTATAACTTCTGAGGCTTGTGGATCTACCTAGAATCACATGATGTGAATAGACTAGTGAGCAGTACCAGGAAATAGTGGTGGGATGTTTGAAGGTACAGCCGCAACAATGATTTAATACCGCTTCACCCACCTGCGAATCAATCTTAGAAAGTGTATCTAAGCAATAGTGTTGTGGAAAGGTGTGAAAAGAACTCCAGGTAAGCTGCTTTGAAAATGGCATCTAGAGGAACCTTGCAATGAAAGATAGAATGGCCTCTGTGCCTCGAGTAGAGCGTGCTCTAGATATGAAAGGCAAATTGAGTAACACATTTAGATACATTTAACAATCCATTTAGAGATTGCCGATATAAGAGACAGGATTGATACATCTTTCGGAGTGGTTTTGTCTTAGCAAGGTAATATATCACTGCTCTCCGAACATCACGTGTATGGAGAGATCACTCAGCTGAATGTATAGGATTTTGAAAAAAAGCTGGAAGTTCTAAGGATTGATTTACATGGAAATTGGAAAAAAATGTTGGTGAGAAGGGAGGATGTCTGCGCAAAACTGCTTTGTCTTTATAAATGGTAACAACACGATTTTGAACTGAACGAGCTTGCAGTTCACTTACCCTCCTGAAAGAAGTAACATCCACTAGAAAAGCAGTCATAAGAGTAATGCATTTAAGATTTACTATATGCATTGGCTCGAAAGGAGGGCTCATAAGCTTAGTAAGGACAGCATTTAAGTCCCATCCGGAAGTTGGATTAGATATTGGGGGGGGGGGTCTTTTGACCGCCACCATGAACGCTTTAAATTACAGGGATTTTCCATCAAGAAATGTTACCGTGAGGGGTGGTATAAGTAGAAAGAGCAGCAAGGTGAACCTTTAGTGAATTAAAGATGAGCCCCGAGTCCAAAAGGTAAGTTGGATAGAGCAGTGCATGAGATGGAATGAAATCCATACACCAAATGACAAAGCGTTAACATTTATTGAAATAACTGTGTGGTATTTTGTTTACGTGCTTCTTTAAGAAAGTCCATACATCTTTGTGAAAGTTTAAGATGTCCAAACTCTATGACCACAGGAGCCAGGCTGCCAAGTTTAGTGTTTGCAGGCAGGGATGTAGTGAGAGCATGTTGTAGGGATATGGAAGTTTGACTTGAGGACAAAGTGACATTTTCATGAGGTGTGAGAACCACGGTTAACGAGCCCACATTGGTACTATTAATACTAGATTAACTTGTTCCTGGTGCATCATGTGAACTATCCTGTTGAGGAGTCGTGTTGGGGAAAAGCGTAAGCAAATCTCCCTGAACACTTGATCCAGAGACTGTTCCCCTTGGACCTTGTCTGGGGATACCTGGAGGCGTAGTGTGAGAATTGTGCATTTTCTAAAGCTGCAGCCGCCAGTCTGAAAAGACGTTGTGTAAGATGTCTGTGTGTAAGTGCCACTCGTGTTCTATGGGCAGTTGAACGTCTCTGCTGAGAACATCTGAAGATCTGATCTGAAGATTGTGTTTCTCTGGAACATGTTGAGACAGGAGGAACATGTTGTATTTGAGTGAGCCCTTCCATACGTTCTGGGCAGGTTTGGACAGCCCTAGAGAGTGTGCACCCACACCCACCCTTTTGTTTATATAAAACATGGATGTGATGCAGTCTTCACTTGTAGCTGTTGGTGAAACGGTTTTAGGGTCTTGAACACTGCCAGTAGCTCCAACAGGTTGACATGCTTGTTTGTTACTGATTGTGACCATGTGCCGTGCGCCGTTTGGTGGAGGTGTGCTCACCACCCTGACAGGAATGCATGACGAGAGTGGCAAATTATTTTCCTTTCAAAGATTTACCCTTGTCCAACACCTCAGTGATAGTACGAGGGCTTTCGAGACAACCGCTAGATCATCCCACTGTCCACTTTCCGGGGAGACCATTGGCTCGTGAGCCTCTCTTGCATTGGGCACATGCGAAGACGAGTGTGTGGTACTAAATAAATGCAGGAAGCCATCATTTCTATAAGGCACATATAGCCTTTTGTAAAAGCAACTGGTGACATACCAAGGGATTTTAAACACCATGTTCTGTACCCTTTCTTTGGATGGAAAGGCAAGGCCGTCTTCCGTTTGGATCAGAGCCCCAAGAAATTGCTTTACTTGGCTGGGAACAAGACCATTTATTTTTCTTAATGAAACACCTAATTGAAAGAGGTCTATTGTTATTGGTTGTTTCGTAGACACACTAGATACGTTTCTCCTCTTATCAGTCAGTCGTCTAGATAAGGGTAAACCATAATGGACTGCCTGCGGAGGTGTGGCGCTACGACTTGTAGAACCTTGGTAAACACTCTTGGCGCAGAGACTATGGCAAAGGGGAGAACCATGAATTGACAGTGAGCAGGGGTGTTTCTAGGTATGGAAAAGACCCGGGGCTACACTAATGTTGGAACTGTCAGGACTGGGGGCTAGCTAGCCTTTTGGTTGTAGCTCCTGAGATTCTATCTGGGGCTACAACCAAAAGACCAGGGGCTATAACCCCCTTAGCACCCCCCCTAGCAGCGCCTCTGATAGTGAGTTTCTCCCACTTTGAATCCTAGGCATTTCTTGTGCGCTGGCAACATTGAAATATGGAAGTATGCAACTTTCATATACAAAGTTGCCATGTAATCCCCTTGTTTTATAAGAGGAATTACCTCCTGCAGAATTGTCATCCGGAAACTTTGAAGCTTGAAATACTGGTTTGCAGGGTGCAGATCCAAAACAGGATGCACGATTACATCCTTTTTGGGTACATGGGGAATATATTGAATATATACACTTGTTTACCTCTAGAGCTGGGACAAGCTCTATAGACTTCTGACTGCAGATTGAGGAGATGATCTGGTGTGATCTTTCTGGCGGATGGTATTGGGGGGTCTTTGGAGGAATTCTATACAGTACCCATCAGCCACAGTCTTTAACAGCTACTGATCTGAAGTAATTCCCTCCCATACGTGGGTGAAGGATGCTATTTGACCTCCTACCTGAGATTTATGGGAGGGAACCCTGACTGGCGAGTCATTTGTTGGCGGGGGCAAGGGCGCCTCTAGTGGCTGCACTCCTACCCCTACGTTTGCCACAGTGAAATCCTTGCTGTTGCGTGGCTAGATATGTGGCCGAAGACCCTTGAGCTGAATATCACATGGCCCCAGTAAAACTTGATTGTGAAGGTCTGGCGAAAGACTAGGAATTAAAGGACCGCTGGGTGTTAAAGACAACACGCTGAACAAACGGTTTATTAGATATTTGGTTGGGAGTTTTAAGAGTCTATTCTGCTTTTTATTTTGCTTTTCCAGTGCTTCATCTACTGCTTTCCCAAATTAAACTGACTCTTCTATAGGTTTATCGATGAGAGTTAAATGAGCCTCTGGTTTGAAACCGGAGTTACAAAGCCAGGAATGACGTTTGAGTAAGGTGCCCTCTGCTAAAACTCTGCCCGCAGTTTCTGTGGAGTTCAGAGTATTTTTAATAATATTGTGTGTCTCTTGCCTGCACTCGTTAACTATAGATGATAGATGAGATTCAGGAACATTATTTAAGCTGTCCTGAAGTAAGCCCCATTGAAACACGTTATAGCTAGCAAGAAGAGTGGCGTTTGTAATAAGAGTGGAATATGCAGCTGAAGCTATAACCCTTTTCCCCAGGGCATAAAGCTTCTTGGACTCATTGTCGGGGTGGGGTGGTGCTTCTGTACTGGAAAGGGGAAGCCCCGCACTTTTTCTGGTAGTGGCCACCAAAGAATCTGGGACCGAATGACCTTGAATGCACAGGGGGTCAGATGGTGATGCCTTAAACATATTCTCTACCTGTGGATTTACTCACAAGTGAGAGAGGGTGTGAATAGAGAAGGTCCCAATTCTCTTTTTGACAGAATTAGAATGGACTTACCGACTCTTTCAAAATGTCTTCTACAAAGTCAGGGTCGTACACAGCTTCTTGTGCGTCTACTTGAAATGTTATGCAGCCTTTTTTAGAATGTTATTAAAAAGCAATTGGTCATTTGGGGAAGAATCCCCTGGCTGATTAGTAAGATCAGTATCCCCAAACACTACAACTGGCTCAGCCTCATGTGTAGGAGTAGCTGGCCCTGTACCCAGATCAGATCAATTGTATCCTGACACCATGTGTCTAGATCTTGAGCGTCTTCCCCTTGGTCCCGATCATAGTAAAAAATCATCCTGATGATATTGATTAACTTGAAAAATATCAGCGGATTCATCAGCAATGTGTGAAACCGGCTGAATAGGAAAGGCTTGAAGCCTAGGAGATTTAGGTACTTGAGGACACTCCTCTAAAAGAAGAGTCCATTTTCTTAAGGGAAATGGTTCTGAAAAAGAAATAAAGTCCTACATTTTGTGCATAGTCTGTCTGCTCAAACCTTTCCCTAGCCCAGGTCCCTGTTTTAGGTGCCTGTGCAAGAGGGAATCTTTCATCTAGGTTAGAGGTACTATGCCTACTCTACAGGCACTGAAACAAAGTTTCAGTAGCCTGACATAACCCAGGGTAATAGGGGGAGAAGTAGGCTGGGGCCCACTAGTACTAGGCTGTTGAGGTATTCTAGTGTGTTTTTCCCTTAATTTGGGATGAGAATGCTGTTTCGACGTACCTTTTCACATATTTGAAACAGCAGTTGAAGATTTAGTCGAGGCACCTCGATTATGAACAGACTTGGATCCATACGCTGAACGTGGTTGTGGAAGCGAAGAAGGCCGAGAATGTGGATGTTCGCCAGGTTTTGACAAAGCTGTTGAGGTAACCTTAGGTGCTTTTGTTTTTTTTCGATGATCCTGTTGAAGAGTGCACAAGAGTTGTGGGCTTATGAGATCATGCATGCTTTTGGTATGCCTAGTGGGGCTGGGGCCAGACACGCAGGAGACTAGAGACTCCGCTGTGTTGTCTTCGGCATCCGAACTGGAGCCATTGCTTTCAGCCTGCATGGCGTAGGCTGCTGTGAGAAACCAGAAGGTGTCTCACCCACTAGTCCCCGGAGATCTGTCCTCCAGGTGGGCAAGACACAGCCATCGCTTTTGGATCCAGTTACTGGGGTGGACCAGTGCGGGAGGATCACCTGGGTGAGGGATCTTCAGGGAGTGGGAGACCGGATGGTGAAACACGGTATCCCCTTCCTTATAACACCTTTACCCCATCCTACCCGGTAGGATACTTAGGAATTCTAATTCCACCCCTCCTTTACAATACAAACACTTTCTCGCTGACAGCCTGCTCTAAGGGAAAACAGAATTACACATGAGCTGTGTACCTGACATGTCCCAATAAAATGGTCAGGCGAGGTCAGGCAATTACTGATCATCACACACACCTGACTTCCATTCCACACACGATAAAAAGCAGAGAACGAGAGCACACTTTGAGCGAGGCAAAGCACACGGGGAAACAGCAGATCCAAGATGGCAGTTTAACGAGAGGAGAAGGACGGTGAAACAGAAGGGGGACGCAAGGAGGATAGTTTCCTTGACCTTTTCGCCTAGGAACCGTTATTTTCACGAGACCTCGAGAGAAAGCATAAGACCAGGAAACCAGGCTGAAGAATCCTACATTGTGTGTCGGAGGTTGTCAGGGCCCTCCTGCGTCAATAATCAGGGTTGGTCTGAGTGCAAAAGAGGGAGATCAAGTGAAAGCTTTGTGCTATAGTGGGTCTGAGCCCGGCAGAGGAGCCCCCGGGTGAGTCGAGAATCACCCAAGAAGTTGTACATGAGAATCCTGAGGAGAAAGGAACTTTTGAATGTTTGTCGCATCAGGCACTCTAAAGCAAAGAGACTTTGACATAGAAGGTCCTGATACTAAGATCTGAACTGCATCCTCGTGCTAGAGAAGCCAGAGACTGTGCTAAGCTGGAGTCTGCCACCTTGTCCCGTGCTGAAAAAGTGCGGAAGGGAGGCCAACGACTTGAGTATCCTGACATATCTTTTCTTGAACACTTTTGCATAATATTGTTTCCCACGCCATTCTGTATTTAGAAGCAAGGATTGGCAATAGGTTTATTAGTATAGGCCCTTTATTTTTGACAGACTCGACTAGGACTGTGTTATTATTTGATGGTCATAGCCTGCTCCATCTTGAGTTCTAGGATTAGAGGGGCGTTTTATAAACCCCATTGCAGTTCAATAAACACCCTTAAACTGTGGTCACTTGTGTCTGTCTTACTGTTTGATGCCATGCCTTCCTTACACTGTCCACTGATTAGTGCGCCTGTTTTTAAGGGTTTTAGGCTTAAATGACAGGTAATCAACTTTCCCTTCATAGCTGGCTATTTCTGTGCAGTGTACAACTCCTTTTGGCCTTATTTACGCCATACTTGTCTTTCAGTTTTTGAACAGCTGTAACCCCTTGTGGGTGTATATTCTAGTACAGAGACTCTTTTCATCCATTGTGTCAGTGATTGGCTCACCTCGGGAGGTCAGTTTGGCTCATTTTTTACTAGCGTACTCTCCCACTGGGGCCTGATTCCTCCGGTCACTCAGTTACCCTTTCTGATTTGGTGCACATGCCTCTCTTCTTTCCAGCCTTTCTGTGGTGTTTCCAATTGCTGCTTCTCCTGCACGCCCCACGGAGTAGGCACCCCTGCGTCTGGGCTTTTTAAATATACCTCCCCTACTGGGATGTGTTCCTGATTCTGCTTGATTTTCCCAGCACCTAAATATTTCACTTTCTCTTTACATGGTTTGTTAAAGGTGGCACATGGTGGGTACACAATATGTTTTTTAATTGTTGGGTCTGTTTTATGAGGTAGGACACTGCCGCATATTTATGCAGTAATGCTCTTCTCTTGCAGTCTTTCGTTCCATATCTCCTGATGAAGACGTTGTGCAATAGACATACTGCGTCGAAACCAGTTGAGCTTGTTCTCCCAGGGATGTGATCTACACAATATTTTCACTCCTAGATCCGCCCCCACGATAGATTGTTTTAATCATTTCTATTGTATGTTTTTCTACTTCTAAAAAATATCAAAATAACTAGACGGGATGCGAGGATTGTGCTCACTCCCGATTGTGAATCAATTTTGTCATTTTTAGCTATTGTTTGGATGAATGTCACTTTGAATGTTGTATGGTTTGAATGCTGCACTATGAATGGTTCTGATGGCCTAATTTTAGCCATGTGTTATGTTTACCCTTGCTGTTGTGATATGTAATAATATGTTCTTTAAAGTATTGTGTCATTAATTGACTATTTATCAAATTTCTGTATCATGATTAAATAAAAACTGATACAATTTGTAAGCAACACAGTTTTGCTCTCTGGACATTTTTTCCGGATTTCTGTGGTACAATAATACTCTGTTCCAGGGTATAGAGTTTCCCTGCTTCTTTCTGTTACTGTGTTAAATAATATTCAGGCCTTGAAATGCATTTTGTCCTGATCCCGAGGAAGACAATTATTGTACTCTTTGTGAGCGTCTTTCCAGGAAACTTCCTGTTGCAGGAAGGACAGAATTTAAATGTTTTCTTTCCATGGTTAATAGAAACCAAACGGGCAGCCAGACAAAGGAAAGTATGGGAAACAGTGAGAAAAGGCTTTCTATAATGTTAGTAAAATATTAGAAGGATCTCCACTCTCCCTACTGCAAAGGCTGAAGTCTAAAGAAAGCAGTCGTTCAAGAGTGCAGTCGCAGATGTCTTTGGACGCTAGTCTGGATATGTTCGAAGGAAGGTCGAAATCATGCATCAAAGTTGCGATAATAATAAATATATATAGCAATATATCTCGTAAACAAGCTACAAGTTCTGCATTAATAAGACCGACCAGAAAGGTGGAAAAAAAATAATCTGAGGGACCTTGGCACGTGAAGACTCATGGGTACAGTACACATCACATTGGGGATAGTGTTACAGCCAAACCCAGTCGACGTCCATTTTTCGAACTTTGAAAACAAGATGCAATACTCGCAACTTCCACTAGATGTCGGACTATATGCACAGCATGTGATTCTAAACAGATCCACAAGCCTCAGAAACCTTGTTTTAGGATTATTACATATTAATAAAGTCACTTTATTTAAAGCACTAAAATGCAAGACACAGCCCTAGTTGCACAATGTTCTCACAAACAAAAGTATGCAATTTTGGCCACTCTCACATAATAACCCAAAAAGTGATATCAAAAATAAATATTTTAATTCAGTTGAACTGTTCACTGCAGAAAGGTGTGGGCCTATTTGAGGATGAAACTCCCTCTTCTGACACACCAAGCAAATGAGCCAAGGTAAGCTAGGAGGGACGGTTTGGGTGTGCAATCACAAAACACTTCCAATCTGGTCCTATGGCATGAAGGCAGCCAAAGAGTTTATGCAAAATAAAAAGTTATGACTATGGAAGAAATGTTAGGATATTTTGTTTCTTTCTTCCTGCTAACACATACAATTTGGCAGAGGAAATGACTACTAAATTTGCAAACAAAAGAATAAGCCACTGGATACATGAGGATTTCTCAAACTGAGCCAGACAGGGAGGCTGCGCTTTGGACACCTTGTCACCTGGATCCAATGAGCAGACTAGAAGAAACGATAGAGCTTAAGTCCAGTGCCTTCCCATTCAGAATATGATCGTGCCATCCAGAGAGGTTCTCAGAGGTGGATTTCTACCGTAAGATTTAAACCAACAACTAAAAACACAAGTGTACTCATGTCCCATTGAGTATTTATATACATTAAATACCATTGCAAAAGGATTCTAGAAAAGCGGGTGATATCGCTCTAGATTTGTTTCAGAAACCAAAGGGTCTCTTAGAATTCGTAGCCTCTAGTTACAGATGGGGCAAAGGGATTAAAATAAATTATACTCAACAGCAGTCCTAGACCAAGGCAATTCAGACTGCATATTTATCTTTTGTGAACTGTATGTGGTTTTGATTATAATGGTTCATAATGATAAAAATAAAGTATGTGTTATTTAGTATGACTAATAGGCATAGCTATGCAAAAGCTGTGGTGTAGATTAGAGCAGGTATCCAGTATCGTATTGCTTACTTATCTTAACTTGTTTATTTTATTTATTTGCAATTTCTAAATTTCACAACAGTGAGCGGTGAAGAATCGGACATAATAAAGCAAAGCCATCAAAACGAATCTCTTTGTTTCACTGTATAATCTTACTATGTGATTTGCTGTAACCTGTGATATTCTGTAACATGAGATTCTGTAATGTGAGCAAGTTTCATTGGGCGGCTTCGTTGTAACCCTTAAGTAAGCCTCCTTAAGCTCCGATATAGCGCCTCGATGCCTGCAGGTTGAAGCATGCTCTACAAATCCAAATAAATAAATAAATACATTTTTGTGTTGTGAAAATATTAATATACGATCACATTAAAACTACAAGGCTTCAAACTTATGTCAACCTGGGGGATGTGCTTAACTAATTTTAGACTACACCATGTATTGCAGTAAATGCAGGAAAATTGCACAAGTGAGCCTGTAGCAACCTAGGAAGACACTCATTCCAAAATCCATTCACAGCATACATCACCAAGACAAGGTGGCTAAAGCTTCTACTTTAAGGGCCGTCTTTGGCAATCAACATTTGTCATCAGGGCTACAGGTGAACTGAGACATTTTCCCTCACATCATCGTAATACCCTCTCCCTAATCAAAGACAAGGCTCACTTTAGCTAAGCTATGACAACGGGTGAGTGCCTCCGGTCATGAAGAGTGCCAGAACCACCATGCTGCCAAACAATGTACAACACAAGGAACCTTGCGTAAGAGGTCATTGGCCAAATGACCACCGCAAACCCTGTCTATAGCTTCTACTTTCAAGGCTGTCCATTGCAATTAACATTTGTGAGAAGCCTGCAGGAGGAAGGAGGTGTCTCTTCACCACCTTGCATCACCATCCCTGCCCCCACTTCGAGGTTTAGACATAGCATATTGGCATAACATGTCAATGTATTTCCATCCCCCAACAAGCACTATCCAAAATAATTAAAGGACAGACAGTACTGTATCCGATCCTATTTCACATATACACCCACTTACCTCAGTGTATAAAGGTGACGTCCAATCCAGAGGCATACCACTTCTCTGCTTTTTGAATACCGAAATTAACTTTGCACAGGAATTTGTCTTCAGTGCCGAATCACTCCTTACATCTTCTAAACGGTATTTCATGCCTTGTTTCATGTTGTTTTGGAAATCAGTTTTTTTTTTGTTCTTCCTTACTAAATTGTTCCTATCTCTAATTCTTTTACTAAGGCACATTGCAATTTTGGTTTTGCCCTCGTAACGACCATATTCTTTTATTTGTTATGCTTTCACTTTCTAATTTGTTTTGTCAATCATTTACATCCATGAAAATTCATTTTTCTTTAAAATTTCAGAACTTCATTTGTGGACCAAAAGCCCTTCCAGTATCGTTTCTGGATGTCCTAACTTCAGTCACACCAGAACTCCCTGGAAGGTGGTCCCCATTTTCCCATAAGACCAGTCATTGATAAGAGCATGGCTGCTCAACTGTGGAGTTCCAGATTCCGGGGTTGACAGCCAAGCCAATGATGTTGAAGAAATCACCTCCGCGTGTGCAGCTTGCACTTTTCATCGGATAAACCTTAATCCGAAAAAATAAGCCTGAATCCCCAAAAAGGGTCACCCTAGAATGACTAGAAAGTTATCTTGAAATGCTGTTCCCACTGTTTTCATCATACACACAGACAGGTAAGTATAAAGTTAAAAAAAGTATTACATTTCTATTCTCTAACCATGGCTATAAAATGTTGCAACATGTCTCCTGTAATGGAAGTTCTGGGTGGTGCGGCAAAACCTTGTTAGTTGCTGGCGCTGGCAGGGAGTTGGTGCTCTGGTTAGGGTATGTAGTAGTGTATGAGAGCAAGATATAACAAGTAAAACGTTGTGCTATTTCTGTAATCAAAAATTAAATGAATATTAACATCACAGTTGCAATTATCAAGATATTTTATTATAAACTTTAATTATGATTTCTGATTCATAGGAGTCTACTCCTAATCCGGTGGAACTCGAAGAACCCCTTGGAGGACAGGTAGTACATTTATATTGAAATGGTCTCTTTATGTAGCAAACGTTTATTAATGTTAAAAGGTATTTATATAGCGCACCGTCACCAATGGAGTTGGTCTCCAGGCGCTCAGGCAGATCTGTAAACAAAGAGGTGAGGTTGGATTAGTGGGTGAAGAAGTCATAGAAAGTGGTGTCCTGTTGGCAGCTTCAGTTTGGTTTTCACCGTGCGCTGAGCTTGTGTGTGAACATACGATTGAAGCGAGCCCTTGTGTGCTGTTGTAGCGATCTATTTGTTGATTGCTGTTGCGGTGTGGTGAAGTGCATGCAGTTTGCTGTGAGAAAAATGGTTGTGTGGATTTTTGTGGGAGTTAAGTATGTAGAAATTTGAGGTTTTGGTTAGTGAGTTATTTGTCTCTTAATCCTTGTAGTTTTGTTTTATTTATCCGGTTATCATACTGGGTTGGTATATTCTTTCTTTTTCTTTCCTGACTGTCTAGTTTCTGGGGAAATGGCATGGCTGGTTCCTGGCTAAGTTATTTGAGCTTAGAAAACCCGGTTTGGCGATCATTATCCCCTAGTTTGATAGTGGTGTTATATTATCATCCTCAACTGGCACTCCTCACACAAGTAGGCGACAACATTCCGTTCATATCCACTCTCCCAATCAACACCATTAAAAGGATTGGTGAAATATAATGAGGTACTGTTCCCCATTTCGGCTGTGATCCTCTGAAATAATTGATAAGTACACAGACCCTGAATATACCACGGGAAGTGACGAGTAAGTTACAACCAGATTTGAATCTGAATACACTACATTGGCTGATGATTGGCTTTTGTGGGAACTAAAGTATGCTGTCTTTGGACGCTGCCTACTCAACATTTTAAACATGATAAAATGCAATACAGCTAAATGTGGTAAGACTTGTGAACAACCATTGGCAAATTTACCAAGAAAAGTGAACCTGACGATCACAGAGAGATGGGTGTATGAACATTAAAGTTTATCCTAGATTGCTCAACAGATTCATGGCAAAGATCTGGCTGGAAATGTACTTGGCTCTTGCGCTCGGTTTACTGGGTCTACATTTAGTATGATCAGGTTTTTGTACCTTTTTAGGACTGGCGTTCCTTGTAAGATCAGCATACTACAAATATCAGCAAAATGACTTCTCCCCTTATAAACATGATGCATAGACCACCTGTTCTATACCCCAGTTTGAGCCCATTTTGACTAACTATTTCCCCTCCTCAATTGGCTTTTCATCATTATTATTCTATGGAAACAGCTTTACTAAGTGTTTCCAACTAACTTCTTTTGGCTAGGCACTACCAAGCTTTCTTCAATTTGGATTCTCCTTGATCGATCTGCTGCTTTCAACACTGTGGAACATTCTACTCTTATTTCCACTCTTCTTTAATTTAATTTGTACCGGTTCCGTCTTACACTGGTTTTCCTCTCAACTTAGTAGCCACTCCTTCTCGGTCTCTTGGTCAGTTCTACCTACCCCCTTCATGGTATACCACAAGATTCATTCTTGGCCTCCTTTTCCTTCTTTTTTTCTATACCACTCCCCTATCCTCTCTTCCTTTAAGTTATCATCCCACTTCTAGGCAGATGATTCTCAAATCTTAATTTCCTTTTCCTCCTTTTCGGCCTCTATGCGCTCGACTATCTCATCCTGTCATCTTGCTGTCCAGTCCTGGATGAATGATCTCCATCTTAATGCTGCTGACACTGAAATGAATTCATCCCTTCTTTGGTTCCTCCTACCCTACCCACTCCCTGTATCTCCTTTCACCCTCCTTCCTTTCTTTCAGGTCACTCCGCTGGCAACCTGGAGGTTATTTTTTACTCTACTCTCTATTTTGCTTCTCGTGTCTCTGCTTTCACCAAGACCGCTGCTTTCAGCTCTCCAATATTCGCAAGGCCTGACCCTTTCGACCTTCATAAGACAAAGCTTCTCATTTCTACTCTTATATTTTCTCGGCTTGACTACTGCTCTTCTCTTCTGCTTGGTCTACCTATCGTCTATACTCTATTTTCAACTCTGCTAACCACACTCTGTCTGCCTTCTCCTCGTTCACCGGTTTCATCCGCTTTCTCTCGTGGTTTACTTTTGATAATCACATACTTTTCAACCATCTCACCACCCATTTAAAAAAGTACCCATGTTCTTGCTCCACCCCCCAAACCACATGTTTCCTCACTAGTATCATTCCATGTGCCCTTTAGGCCTCTTCGTTCTGTCAACCAGTTTCTACCTTCTGTTCCCAAGCCCCCTTGTGCATTCTCTTTTCCGCTCATTTTCTTTGCTTGGTCCCAAGCTCTGGAATTCCATTCTCCTTGACAGGAGATCTTCCCCATAATTACATCTTTTCTGCTCTCGTCCTAAACTCTTCTTGCTTAGTTCTGATCATTAGCTCTCCGTCATACTTTTTATCATCTCTTATGTTTCATACTCCATGAATGGTGTACCGCTTTTTTTTGTGCAGCGCTCTGTAGAAAGTGCTTCATAAATTTAATAAAATACAAAATACATAGAATTGAGAGCAGGTAGCAATTGACAATGCTCTCACGGGCAAAAGGCTTTAGCTTGCTGGCAATGGGCAATGTGACAGTACTGGATTATCAGTAAAGTACTGAGCTTATCAGTTTCAGGACTTGGACACTCAAACAATAGTGAACTCTGTTGTGGTGCAAGTGACTGAATGCACATCCTCTGTTGCCATGGAAAAGCAAGGTTTTAGAAAAACCCACTGAACTTCTTCAATCTATAGGATTGCAAATAGAATTAAAAGCCAGAGACATAAGTGGTTGTTGCAAAAGAGGTTTACAGACAAAGCATCAATCTAACATATGGCATGTTTCAACATCAATTGGCAAGAAAATAAATACAGAAGGGGAAAAAGGGTTTGGAAGAAAGACTAACATGGCCTCAGTCCATCAGTAATCATCTCTGGTGGAGATACAAAACCTGTGCAAGGTCAGTGCATGTACTTTTGGAAAAATGGCAATCAGGTATCCACCATGCTGCCATCAAACACTCATGGGAGGAAAACACATTATCAAGCATGCCAACGTCCACATCGGAGTAATGAACACGAGCATAGGAAAAAGTGGCGGGAGTCTGGTCAGCCTCCTCACAAATCCCTTGTGAAGATTGTTCAGCACTTTGTCGCATCATAACATATGAAAGGCCTTACTGGAGTTTGCCACACTGGGGATGTGGAGGTTTTCCACAACATGTGTCCAAAGTACAGGCCTAAATGTTGCATTTCGGCATGGATAGTAGAAGGCTAGCAAGCTGGCCCATAAAATGAACTATGGTAGGCAACAGGTTAGACCTCCTTGTGCTGCTGGCCTGAAATGACATGGCATTTACAAAAAGAAAAAAATGAATGGATAGACAAGCCAGTATTCAAATCGATGGAGTTTGAATTTGTGAGACTGTATTGATGATGGAAATGCATAGCCTGAGAACTGGTTTAATTCCCAGAACACAAACTATGCCTAGCCTGAGAACTGAACTGGTTTAATTCCCAGAACACAAACTATGCCAAAGAACATTGTAACAGTGGAGTGACCTCCAATGTTTGCCACTGTAGCAAAACTCACCAGCAAATTCAGGTCAAGTGGTGTGGTCAGTCAAAATACTTTTGTAAAATAAATATTTATTTTACATGTATAAAAATACCATTTGTCATAAAAGGATACCGAAATATATATTTGAAAAATAAATGGTCTGCAGAATTGTATTCTATTACCACTGTCCTTTGAAGTGTCGCTTATACTGGTACAACTTTTTGAAAACGTTTGTGAAGATAAGGCAAATAACACTGGGAATCAAAAAAGATGTTTTAAAAAATGTGCAAAGTCACGCAATGCTATTTATCTTTTCATTATTATATGTACAAATCGGAATTGTCGCAACTCTGATTTGAAAATTAAAATATTTTTAGATGTTCACTGATGTTGTATATTACTAAATTATGTTATGAAAAATATTTTCTGAATGGTTTTATTTTGAAAGTAAAACATCTTTGTCCTTGCTCCACCTCCATTCCCTCTTACTCTGTATGTCCTCCCTCTGCTTCCCCATCTTTCTATCCCCTCTTCCATCGGTCTCTGAATTTCTTTCCATCCACCCCTCTCCTCTTTCTCCATTCCTCTTCCTCTCTACCCCTCCTCTTTCGTTCTACATCTGTCCCTCCTATTTTTCTCTTTCACTCTATTCCTCCTTGATTTGTCCATTTATATCTCGATCCATAGTCTATGCTTTCTCTGTATCCCTCCTACGTGTCTCTCGAATTTGTCTCCATCTGTCTATTTCTCCTATATGTCCCTATCTAGTCTTTCTATTTCTCATCTGTCCATCTTTCTTTCTCTAGCCCTGTTCTGTATCTCTTTAACCCTCTGTCTCTATCCCAGTCTCTCTATCCCCCCTCTCTTTCTATTACTTTTCCTCTCTATCCATCCTTCATCGTTTTCTTTATCTTCCCTCTATTTCTATCCTGTGTGTCTGTGTTTCTGTCTCTATCCATCCTCCACCTGTCTCTTTGTATGGTTCTATGTGATTTTATCTAAAAATAAATTATCAACGGAGAATTCGATGTTATTCTTGTCAATGTTCGATTTTGCAGCAGTTATTAGCAGGGTGAGACCCGGTGCAGTCATCGCCCATCCCCACATTTTCTATTCACCTAAAACCACCTACAAATATATTTGGGGAACAATCTGAACAAAAACATTACATGAATTCTACTACAGCAAAAACTGCTGCTTTTGCTTTGTTTCTATTCCTCCTGTGTTTCTCTATCTCCCCTCTTCATCCATGGATACATCTCTCTTTATATCCATCCTTCTTCCATGGGTCTCCACCAATCTGTTTCTAGATTTCTTTCTCCCCCTCTATTCTATCATTCTCTGGTTCTGTTTCGCTCTATTCCTCCATCTGTCTCTCTATTTCTATCTCTATATACATCGCCTCTTTCCATTTCTGGCTAGCCACCCTCTATCTCTTTCGCTCCCTCTTCATCCCTCCATCTGTTTTCCCTCTCAGTAATTCTCTGTCTCTCCTGCCCTCCTTTCTTTAGCTCTATTTCTCTATAGCCCTCCATCTGTTTTTCTCCGTCTATCATCTGTCTCTCATTCTGCATCTCTCCTTCCTCTCTATCCAGCATCCATATTGCTCTTTCTATCCCTACATCCGTTTTTCTCAGCCTCTTCCTCTCGCTAGCCCCCTCTCTATTGTTCTTTCTCCCTATCCCTTCTCCATCAGTGTCTCTATTTCTATCCCTGTTCTCTCTCTAGGCCGCCATTTCTCTGCCATTCTCTTTTAGCCCATTGGGTTTTCCCAGTCTTTCTCTGCACTCCATTCATGTTTCTCTAAATCCCTACTCCATCTGTCTTCCAATTTCTTTCTATAGCCTCTGCCTTGCTTTTTTCCATTTCTATCCGTACTAAGTCTGTTTTTCTGGCTTTCTCTACCCCTTAATCCCAATACTCTTCCTCCATCTTTCCCTCCATCACCATCCCTCCATCTGGCTATATCCCTATAGTCTCTCTCCTCTCAATACCCCTCTCTTTCCCTTCTTCTCTTTCCAGCCTACTTCTATCCCACCATCGGTTTTTCAGTCTCTTTCTCTCCATCTCTTCCTCACACTCTTGCATACTTCTCTTTCTATTCTGTCTCTAGCCCTCGTAATTTTTGCTCGCTTTCTCCCTCTACTCTTCTTCCTACCCAGCATATCTTTCTCTCTATCCTTCCACCATCTCTTATCTTCATCTATTCTTCTATCGGTTTCCACCCTCTCTACTGCTGCTTTTCCCCATTCTCGGTCTCCCCTATTTCGGTTTCCCTCTAGCCCCCCCTCCATTTGTCATTCTTTCTATTTAACTTCTCTCCATCCATCGGCTGTCTCTCCTATCCCTTTATCTCTATCCCCCTCTGTTTCCCTCTCCATTGCTGATCCTCTATCCATCCTCCATCTGTTTTACAGTTCTCTTCCCCTCTATCCCCCTTTCTCCTTCACTACTTTTTCCTTCCCGTCTATCCCTCCTACACCTCTATCCCTCCATCTGTTTCTGCCTCTCCCTAGCCCGCTCTCTATTTCTCTTTATCCATCTTCTTTCCCTCTATCCCTACAATCGTTCTCTATGCATCCCCACCTCATCTCTCCATTTCTCCCTCTTTCTCTTTCCCTTCTCCATCTGCTTTTCTCTCTCTCCAGGCCCACTCTGCGTCTCTAACATGCTCTCTCTTTCTCCTCAGTAGCCATCCCCTTTCTCTCAGTATCCCTTTCTCTCCTGCCTTTCTCTTCCTCTGGATACCTCCTCCATCCGGTTTCCCTGTTTATTTCTCGTTCTGGCTCTCCCTCCTCTCCATCTGTCTGTGTGGCTCTCCTCTCTCTAGCTATCATCTTTCATTCGCTTTCGTTCACTTTCTCGATCTCTTTCCTCATCATGCCATCTGTTTTTCTGTGTCTCTATCCCCCTCTCTCCTCTATATTTCTCCATTTCTATCCATTGTCTCATTCGCAATCCCGCCTGTCTCTCACTTTCTCTCTATGCCCCTGTATCTCTATCCCTCCCTTACACAATTTCTCAATCCCTTATTTGTTTTTTCTCTTTCTCCTCTCCTCTTCTATTTTGTGTTCTCGCCTCCATATGTCTCTCTCCATTTCTCTTTCTATCAATCGCCTTTCTCTCTCCATATCGCCTATATGCCTCCATCTCGCACTATGTCTCTCTAGCCATCCTATCTGTGTGCCTCGCTCTTCCTCTCCCCGTCTCTCTTTATACTGCCTCTACTATCGTCCTCTATTGGTCTCTCCACACTATTTCTCTCCCTCACTCCCTACCTACATCTCTATCTATGTCTGTCTTTCAGGCCTCTCTAAAGCGATATTAAAGAAGCTTTTAAAAGAAGAATTGAAAATTAATAAAATGATAAATTGGAAGCAAGATGACACAGAGCGTCACAAGTACGAATTCCTTTTCTGCATTTAGAACCTTGTCTCTGGCATGAAGTGTGATATAAAAGCTCCATTTATTTTTTATATAAAATATAGGTATGAAATAGTACATAAGTGGGAAAAACAGAAAAGGCATGTATTTGTATCGAACAAGAGTATTGCATTTTTTTTATTAGCACCCTCCTTGGGTAAAATTATAGTTGCCGGCAGCCCATAGAAGCAATAACACCCTATCACCAACCCCTGGGTACAGATGGGACCTGGTAGGGTCAGGGCCATCTTAAGCACTTTTGGGGCCCTGGGCACGGACATCTGTGGGGCCCCCATCCACCTAACCAAAGGAATTAAGTGATCAAGAATATTTGAGCCACGCCCCCGACCCCTGCCGCAATCACAAGCCATAGGTTGATATGCTGTCTCACAGCATTAAAAATAAGGATGTTTACTCCCTTTAAGTCTCATTACCCTCTTCATTCTTGCTCTAATCAGAATGATAAACAAGTACCATTTGAAGGACAACATTATTAGTCTACGAAGAGGTTACTTCTGTTCTAGCATAGATTCAGGAGACTTTTTATCAGTATGAACCAGGAAGGTATGGAACCTGTAGTATTAATGCAGGACTGTATGTAAAAGGTACATGCAACCCTGAATAGACAGAGAACTCACATTTGCTGCCTCCCAGAACGCAAACGTGCTCAAGCATGGATAGAGGAGACCACTTGGTAGGAAGGAGAAAGCTACACATACCATAGCATGTATAGTGGATGCAGATTAGAAGCTACCAGGAAGGTGTCTGTATCCAGACTGAGATTATAAATGGGACATGGTTGCCATTAGAGATCAAAAGAATAAAGTGCCTGTGGTGTGCAATATATCAATGCTCACTAGTATAGTGGAAACAACACTATAGCCAGTGGAACCATGAGTGAGGCTGTTTTGAAGATCATACCCTGAGAAGGTTGTCTCTCTGAAGGGCTGACAATTTTGAAAGGTTCAGGGACTGGATATTTGAAAAGGCTAGGCAATACAAGATTAAATTAGATACACAGCATTACACACACTGGTTAAGGGGTAAATCTGGGATGTGTGCCAACTATGCCATTTCTGTATTTGAACTCTTTCATTACCAGTTCTTACAATGAACTAAAATTATCTAATTTTATAAAACTGACTTGGAAAGTACACCAATCACATTACCAAACATGACCATTTTTAAAAACAAAATATTATAGAAGGGTGTAACACAGAATGATTCTAGCTTCATTCTCTCCATCATCAAGAGAAGTATGTAAGTACCAGCATACCAGTCAGTGTGATTTAAACAGGGTTGGTCTTTTGTATTTTAAAGCGTTACATAGTTCCTAAATGTTAGGGAGAATTCTCATAAATGGCTCATTTCCCTTACCTAATGAGTCCCTCAGCAGCTTTGCTGGATTTCTAGGGTTTCTTTTTTTCACCTGGTAAGAGTGTGAGCCTTTTTCCCACTCTTACATGTGTTTTGCTGTGTGTGTTTTCACTTTTTGTGTGATCTTGAGCACTGGAGCCTCACCTACTCCATGGCATCATATTTTTCATGTATGTTACACATTCAGTGCAGTGACACAGGGTTGTCTTTGAGACTTCCCCCAGACTCCATTTTCTGGAGCAGACTACTGTCCTCCAGAAAAGGTAAAGTTGCCATTAACTTTATTTTAGTCACTTTAAACCACAGACCCAAAAAAAAACATCTTACACCCCATCTTGATTGCTAAAAATTTGAATTTAGGTGACCCATTGCCTATGCACCCTGCTAGTGACTTATGCTTTGTGTCTTGATTGCTAAAAATTGAATTCAGGTGACCCACTGCCTACGCACCTTGCTAGCGACATATGCCTTGTGCCTTGATTGCTAAAATGGAATTTAGATGACCCTCTGCCTATGCACCCTGCTAGTGTGGCCCATGCCTTTGTGTCCCGATTGTTAAAATCAAATCTAGATGATCCTCTGCCTTGCACCTTACCAAGTGACCTATGCTTTTGTGTCTTGATTGATAAAAATTGAACCTAAGTGACCCATTGCCTTTGCACTATGTTAGTGACCTTGCTCTCGTGCCTTGATTGCTCAAATCGACTTTAGGTGCCCCACTAGACAAGACCCACGCTACCAGACAATAACTACATTGCACCAGTCTATCTTGCCCAACATTACAATGTATCTCCATGCGCTTTATACAGTCTTACTGAGATTAATATTGCACATCTTGAACAGCCAATACCTAATCATGCTACCCAACTCACCAGCACTTGAGCCCACACATAACCCATACATATTAACTGAAATTAACTCCACACCCTGCCCTGTTCTCACGAGAAACCTTAGATTACGTGCCAGACTCACAAGACTCTATGACCCCTTATCTAAACTAGCCCACAACAAGGTGACCAGGAATCCATCCCTACACCCTCTTCAACTGAACAGTAGACTCCACCATGAGCCCATCCGTGACCAGAAAAGTACGCACGAATCTGTGCCACCACCCCTAAACACAGCAGATCTAGGGACCAAGGGTGCACTAATAAATGCCCGCTCTATGGTAGCCCATGCATCAGACACTGCTGACCTGCTACATAATGAAGACCTGGACTTCTTAGCAGTTACCGAATCTTGGCTTCACCCCACGGCAGGCCCTGCAATTATGCTAGCAGTTCCAGATGACTACACGCTATTAAGACTTGATCGCACCACTTCTAGAGGTGGAGGTCTTGCCATCATAGCCAAAACTAAACTTACTATCACTATTGAATCCCCCACCAATGTTAGCTCCTGTGAATCTCTAACAGCCAAGTTAACACTATCTAGTACTCAATCCATCTCCATTCACCTTATCTACCGACCACCAGGCCCCCTAGGATCATTCGAAGAAGACCTCACAGACATCCTATCAAATAATCTTAAAAACTCTTCACAACGCATCCTACTAGGAGACTTTAACCTTGGCTTTAGCGACCCTGCAGACGCCAATGCCAGTACAATCAACAACACCCTAGAGGAACTGGGCTTCACCCAGAAGATTACCGAGTCTACCCATATCAAAGGGAGAACTCTGGACTGGCTAGCTGTGCACAACTGCCCAGTCCTGGTCTCTGCCATACTCCTGCAGCCCTGGACAGACCACTATTTGATCTCGTTTACCCTAAAGGCAACCCCAGCACAAGCCAACAGCATAGCTCCAGCTGTCCAATCCCGGAATAAAAAAAACATCACCCCTGAAAACCTGATCCCGCTTATCACACCAACTTTGAACGCCATCCCGGATCACACTGAAACATTCACGATGGTGGACATCTACAATAAAATTATGCTCTCATCCCTCGACGCTATAGCCCCTTTGAAGCTAAGAAAGAGCAAGCCCCGGAAACACATGAACTCCTGGTTTTTGCTTCATCTCAAAGCCCTTAGACAGGAAAAGCGACGCTGTGAAAAATCTGGCGAGCTTCCCCCTCAGAAAAAAACAAAAAAAACTTGAGTAGTCTAGCCTCCCAATATAAAAAAGAAATCATACTGGCTAAGCAATCGTCATTTAGCACGTGAATCTCACAAGCTAAATCTAACACAACAGAGCTTTTCACAATTCTTAAAGAGGTTGAATCCCCGATCCAAGTACCAGATTCGTGTATCAAAGATAAAAACTGGTGCACGGGCATTCAAAATGCCCTAGCGAACAAAATCTCATCCCTTAAGACTAAGATAAGTACCAAAAAAGAATCCCTGCTCTCCTCCACCAAGCATAGTACCGTCTCCCACAAAAAGGTTCACCCGACTCCATCCTCCCCCCCAGCACACAACCCCTCCTTTAACTTCTACAAAGTATCCACCAAAGAGGTATAAAATACCATTCTCACCCTCAAACCGCCACGGAGACCTATGCCCCGCTCAACTGATTAAGGGTGCTGCCCGTGATCTTGCACCATTTATTACCAAACTAATAAATGCGTCTTTCACATCAGGCACCTTACCTAATCATTTAAAACAGTCCTGGGTCCTCCCTCTGCTTAAAAAACCGAACTTAGACCCTTCCACCCCAACTAACTACCGCCCTAATACCACAGTACCATTCCTTCTTAAAATCATCGACAAAATAGCATACCAACAGATCCAACACTACCTTGAGCACTTCCAGCTCCTAGGCGTCCGACAATCGGGCTTCAGGCCACAACACGGAACAGAAACCCCACTCATAGATCTCAAGGCACAGATAGACGAGTTGAGAGACCAGGGGAAGACAGCATTATTGCTTCTCCTTGATCTCTCTGCGGCCTTCGATCTGGTCGACCATGAGATCTTGTGCAACCACCTACAAATAGCTGCCCACCTCTCTCAAGAAGCAACCAACTGGATCCAATCCTTCCTTAATAACCGTACGATGAGAGTCTTCTCATTATCAGCAGCAGCCGACCCCATCCCTATCACGTGTGGCGTGCCGCAAGGATCTTGCGTCTCCCCTACACTTTATAACATTTTCACGAAGCCCCTTTTTGATGATCTAGACGATCTGGGTATCACCTACACTAACTACGCCGATGATACCCAGATCCTCATCCCGTTGTCAGGGGATTATGACAAGGATTTGGCCTTCGTTAATAAAGTGTACCTCATCATCCAGGCATGGATGGCCTCACACGGTCTATGCCTGAATGATGACAAGACGGAACTTCTCATTCTAGCCTCTACACACTACCTCAACAAACTGGGCCACAAATACTCATCATTCATAATTGACGATAACAAAATCATGGTAGCTAAGGAAGTTAAAACCCTCGGATTCTATCTAGATTCCACCCTTACCTTTAACAAACAAGTGAACGCAATGGCCTCCGCCACTTCCTACACTTGCAAACTCATCAGGGCAGCCAAACCCTTTCTCTCCCCCACCAACGGCACCACCTTGGCCAGGGCGCTGATCCTGTCCAAGTTGGACTATTGGAATGCCTTATATGTAGGCTGCAACAAATATATCTCTAACAAAATCCAAATCATCCAAAATAATGCCCTCAGAGCGGCCATCAGTATCCCGAAGAAAGCCCATATTTCAGGTTCCAGAAGATCTGTCAATTGGCTATCCACCAAGGACAAGATATTCCTTAAATCGGTGTCTCTGATTCATAAATGCCTCCACCAAGCAGCCCCCCAATACCTCATCGCCAGATTTACTAGACCTACCCTCTCCTGCCCCTCGAGAACGGCCAATTCCAACCTTCTTCTGGTGCCCAGGTTCAAACGTACTACATCTGGAGGCAACAGCTTTCCAGTAAAAGCAGCGCAATTTTGGAACTCCCTCTCTCCTACTTGCATGGAGGACCTACCCTACCACCAGTTCAGAGCCAGGACCGTCCACTGGCTCAAATCTCTCGACTCATAACGACTCTTAGAGACCCAGATTCGCCATTACCATGTGGCTCCTCATTGAATGTAAATATGTTTATAGTATTGCCCTTAATGTACATGTTCTACCCCTACTCATTGAATGAAAATATGTTTATAGTATTGCCTTTAATGTACATGTTCTACCCTTCCTATTTGGCGTGATACGTCCGGCAATGTAACCCTAGCTGGACCTCACCATACTGTATGTAACGAAGCTTTGCAACCCTCTTGCTGCCTTTGCGCCTGGTTACCCTTGGGTTAGGTGAGCATTACAAATAAAAATAAATACTAAATACATGGAGTATTGGAAAGGGTTCATTCTTGTCCCTTTTTGTCTGTGTCTCTTGCAGCCATGTTTCGCTCCCTTTACACTAAGACTTGGCTGGTGGCACTGGTAACTACCTTATTTTTTATACTGTGGTTATCTTAAATAACCATGGTATTGTTTTAGGCTATTATATCAGCCTCAAACATGAACCTGCTTGACCATATATATTTTATTACGGTTCCGGCTGGGTTTATTCGCCATTTCTTTTTGTAAATGTTTTTCTTGTGTTTTACTCTGCGCGCCAAACCAGGTTTGGTTCCTTTGTTCGCCGTCTTTTCACGGGCTTCTACACAGAAGCCCTCCTTAAGGCGCCTGAAAGTCTGGGTAGGCAGGATGTGAGGGAGGGGTCTTAGGACCCCTGCCTGTGGTTCCCTTGGTAACCCAAGTCACACTCCTGTTTGATTGACTGGGTAACTGTCCTTGACAGGGCAGCCACCCTGATGTATGATTGACAGCCAGGCTGTATGAATGGGGAAAAACTGCATAAAAAGCAGTTCCCTGCGACTGGAAAGGCAGAGTCGCCACTGGAACAAAAGAACCAACGAGGAGCTGATGGAAGAGGACCCCTACAATGACTAAACCGCCCAGTGAAGCCCTGCTGCAGGTCCGAATCTTCAGAATCTGACGACAGAGAAGATCCTCCAGGACATTTCTTCCCTTGAGCTGCTGGGACCAACCAGTTTGCCCAAACTTCAAGCCAGGACCCCTCCTCTGGTCGAATTCGCTGTACAGAGCTACAGTGGGCCTGATAGCCAGGAAGGTCAGACCCTGCTTGGGTTTTAAGGAGCGCACCTTTTATTTGTTGCTTTGCTCTGCTGCTGGTTTCTTCCCTGGGTATTGCAGGACCCTCCAGTCTTCCTACTTCTTGTCAGTCCAACAGTCGCTTCAGGAACCGTGAGCCTGCAGTACCTACCAAGAACGTCCACCTCAGCTACAGCTTCCTCTCTGTTTTAAGGTACTGTGCAAATCCGGTTGTTCGTTTCGTTCAGCCGCAGTGAAAGTGTTTGAAATACTTCTCCAAACTGAGGGCTTGTCCTTCTCTTCTCTTTGAACCAACTTTTCGGCCAACCAACCTCGTCCGGAATCCGTGGCATGAACTTTACCGCGAACTACCCCGAACTGTGTGATCTTGAGCAAAAGACTTTTGACCCATTGACTTTGGCCCTAAGCCTTTTCTACCTGATTCTATCACTGTAGTTCCTATTGCTCAATTGCCCTGAGTACTTACCTGTTGGTATGGTTTAATTTCTATTAACTTTGTTTTTCCCTCCCTTTTAAATTGCTAGAGTGCCATTTTGCTCCCACTTCATTTTGTGAGCTTAACTTGTCTGGAACTTATTGGGAGTGGTGTGGTGTATTAAGAGTGTGATTTTTAAACTGCCTATAATAGTGTAATGTTATACAACTGAAGAGTGAAATAAATGTATATTCTTTTACTTGAAAACCTTGAGCCCGTGTTTGCCAGAATCATAGTAATTGCTGTACTTTGTGTAACTATTTGATACTGCTCACTTATTCTTGAGATAAGTCTGGCTGCTCAGCCATAGCTACCACTTTAACTGTGTAGTACAGGCTTGTACCGAAGGTGAATTTGTACTGTCATTTGTAGTCTTAATTGTGTGAGGTGTTCCCAAAGGGTACTGCGTATAATTCTGACCAACACTAAACACAGGCTTGTGAAATTGTCATTTATAAACGTGCAAAAAAACCTTTGACTTTTACAAAAATGGAAAGGGTTCTTTTGCGTCAAACGAGCAGAATTTAAAATATGCTTGCCAGAGTCCTGTGCCATCTGGTCCGCTCCCTTCTGTCTACCACCCCTTCCACTCAAATGGCCTACATAAGAAGAAAGATCAAGTAATGGGCTAAATGATGCCACCAGCATGCGAGAAGGCAAACTTCACAGAACACAGTACAGTAATGTACGAGATATTAGATGTTTTGACCAAGATCACTGTATTGTCTGCTGGCAAAGCCAGGATACAAGCAGAAATGCTTTCGTTCCAAATTTGGATACTTATTCATCTCTTGGGCTAACAGTTTATGCTCATCATTGGAGGCGATTGCCTAGGTTTTACAACACCCCTTCTGAACAAACCAGTTTCTAGACCTTCACCATAAGGATTAAATGTTTGTTTTTATTGCAACCCCTATCTGGTGCAGGTACATTGCTGATAATAGCACCTGTTGTGCTGCAAGACCAAGTACATACGCAGGCAGGTTTATAAACTTCAGACATAGGAAAGGCTCAGCCAACCTTACAGGAATGTGCTATTCTAATCTTGCATAGGAACACATATCCCTGCAATGAGTGTTTAACACAGGTTTATAAACTTCAGACATAGGAAAGGCTCAGCCAGCCTTACAGGAATGTGCTATTGTAATCTTGCATAGGAACACATATCTCTGCAATGAGTGTTTAACACACTGAGCTAACTTCTCAACCATTGTGGCCCTCAATTCACCAACATGCATTTCAAATGTGGCTATTGCACATGCTCAACATAATAGGAAGGAAAGAATGCTACAGGAGTTGTGCCGCAAGGAACGAACACACACACACTATATATACCACAATGAACACAGACAGCATTACCTGATTAATTGATCGAGGCAGAATGTACTTGCAAAACAGACCAGCAATAGGTTTAGAGCCTCAGCACCATGCCATAAAATTTCCTCACGTGTGCTATTTAAGTCTGGTGAAAAGGAATCTTACTTATTTCGATCAGGCAGCTTGTGGGTCCCCCTCCCAGGTAGGGGCCCTGGGCAAGTGCCCCTTTTGCCCTCCCATAAAAACGTATATGAGTGCGCTGCTTTCCCTATTTTGCCAACCTCTGAAGCCTGAAAGTAGATGCATGCAGGCTTGACATGCGGCCAACTTTGCACCAGACCTGCAGATGAACTTAACTGGTCTGCTGTTAAATCTCAGTTCCCAGTATAATGGTATCCACTACAGAATAATTGATCATTTTACTATAGCCAATATGATAGCTCAGTGGGTTGAGCGCTCGCTGCTGTGATGTGTGTGTGTGTGATCTGCAGGTTTGAATCCCAGCAAGGCCATCTCAGCCTTTCATCCTTCTTAGGTTGATAAATGAGTACCAACACAGGCTGGGTGATATTGAATGTGTATTTGTTCTATAAAAAAAAGAGCTTAAGCGTAAGTGCTATACAGTAACATTATCATTTGGCCTTGTACGTCTGCTTGCATTCACAAAAATTTGACAATATGGTTCTATACACACAGTTATTAATGATACATTCTTGTATGAAATGTATATCACATTCGTGAAATCATAACCATATTTTTCGTAGTGTACTTAGGAACAATGCTATTTGATGCCACTTTGTATTTTGTCAAGGGGTGAAAGGTCATATTTCATCGCTTCCCCGAATGTCACTTTGGGGTGGGGTCAAATGACACTTCTGGTGATGTCATCAGAGGTCAATGTTCATGAGGCGGGGGGTGGCCCACTTTTTGAGGCGAGGGGTATGCCACTTTTTGTTGGGTGTCCGGGCCCATTTCTTGTCCAATTCCGAACCTGCCTTCAGCCTCAGCCTCAGCCCGCTCCCAGCACTTGCCTTGGCACCCTCTGGCCTATGCAACCACAGGCCTGCACTCAGGGCTCAAGTCGAGGGTACACGCGGGGAGCAGAGTCTCCCCACTTTTTTCAGAGGGTGGACTCAGTCCCCCCAGCTAAAATGAGACTATCCTCTTTGAATTTATGAATTAAAGCCGACCTCAGGCATCGAATCGCAGTCGTCAGGTTTGCACCATTGCACTATATAACCTGATGAAAAATAAACTAAAGGTGAAATGTCCAATTTCAGTACTGCACGTTCCAGGGAAAACATTTGTATTGGTTCTTGGGGTTTCAAACATGCACACCTTTTAACGTTTTTTAAAAACACTGTAATAAGAAAATATCCTCTCTTGGTTTGGTGTGTGTTGATTGTATAAAAGACAAATACCATTTGTCCTGTACTATTTGGGTGGTTATGCAAAGCCAATTTAATGAAATGTGCACATTTCACCTTGATATGCTAATTTATGGCGACGTCACATCCCATTGCGTTTGTTAACGAGTCCCCCCACTTTATTTTTAGGAATTGACCCCTGCCTGCACTACATATGTATTGGCAGCTGATCACTTTCACCTAGGCACTTTCAGCTGCTCACTCCCTAGCACTTCCCTCCATGGTACTCTTAGCACTTACCCCCCTCCCCCATCCTTTCTCTCCCTCTGCACTTGCATGTTCTGAATGCTCATAAGGCCTAGTAGGTCCGCCTCGATCTTTCATTGTTATATTTCATTTTCATTTCCTTTTTCCCTCGCTGTTGCCCTGTGGGCGCTTTGAAATACAATTTACTTGATGTATAAGCTTCTTACAAATGCACAATAAATAAATAAAATAAATAGGGACACTGGCCCCATGCACAGGTGGGTATGGTGGAGGCCAGGACTTTGGTGAAATGATAGCTACACTACTGCAAAGTAGGGTGCATGCAGTGGTTACAATATCATCTCACAGAGCAAAGTCAGAATAGAGCTGCAGAAAGAAAGCCCCTTCTTTACTGTACCATATGCGAAGCCCTTCAGCAATATGCAGGGCGGAAGTCACAATGCGGTTAGAAAAAGAAAAAAAAACACTGCATACAGAGGAGAGTTGTGGCCTCCGGCCCAAAAAAAACCCTCCCTGGGGGGTTTCTTGCAGACTTTCCAGGTGGTTTACCAAAGAGCGAGCGAAAAGCGCCGGAAAACAGGCATAGCACCTTCTTGAGAGCGACCTCTCAGCGCACCTGTGCTTACAGTGCACAGAGGAGAGCGCAGAATGTGATCGCTCGACCCTGCCAAAAGGGTGATCCAGGGACAGACCTTGGACTTTAGTTCCTTTCTGGAAAATAAAAAGTACGATTGGGCAAGCATGGGCCTTTCATGTGCCCCACTGATAGATATTAAGTGCCTGTGTTTCCTGTATCCAGAAACCCACTTTTCATGTGCTAAAGGTTCATTGACCCAGCGAGCTGCCTTAAGGTTATATACCAGAGGTGTATTCCCGGGGGTCGTGGTGGTGTGGGGGAAGAAGGGGACGGTCGAGACTCCAGCTTGAAAAGCAATAAGAAAAAGGTTATGTTTTTTTACCGATGAAAGATAAAGAGGGGCGGCTCATCCATAATGGGTGAGGGGTGTCGACCCAGTGGCCCCCTCACTCATTATGGAGGAGCAAAGGACCCAGCCCAGTGAAACAGTGAGCGCTCCCTCAGCTTCTTTTTCCAGCTGAGGGAGTGCTCCTGGGCTGGATGAACTGCTGTTTCCCTTTGACAGTTCAGTTTCCCAGCCGCACATGCTCAATGAGCCATGCAAGACTCGGGGCGCTTTGCTTTGCCAGCCTTGCATAGCTCATTGGCAATGCTGGCTGGGGAATTGCATGTCTGTGTGTGCGAAGGAGAGCTTCTGGGCAAGCTGGAGCAGGGCATTTCATCATCCACACTCAGGCCCCTGCACGCATGTGCAGGAACCAGGAAGCATTTGCTTCCCTGATTCCTGTTCAGGATGCAGGAGCTGGAGCGCTGGGGAGGAAACTTCAGGACCGGGACAGAAGGTACGTTTATGTTAATGTATCTGTTATTTATTTATGTGTATGGATGCGTGTATGCTGGTGTTATGAGCGAGTGTATGATGATGGGTGCTCGTGTGAATTATAAAGTGCTTGCTGTGTGAATGTGTGTGTGTTTTTCCGTGGAGCTGTTTTTGGCGAGTAGGGGGTGGGGGTTGTACAAAAAAGGTATTTGAAAAATGCCTTTATTTCACAATCTCCCCACTCACCTGGCAAAATCAGCTCTCCTTCGGAGGCGCTGTGGAGCCCAGGGGACAGGGATGATATTTCTTTAGTGGACATCTATCGTAAAAAATACCTTGCTTTCCCCCTGGTATCCCCAGCGCCTTGCATACACACGTAGGGCCTCATTCCGGGTTTGGAGCTAACCATGGAGTAATTAGCTCCATGGCTGCCTCCGAAACCGTCCCAAATCCGGCTTGGTGAATGGAGTAATTACCGGTCCATTCCAGGGTTGGAGGGACCGGTAATTCCACATTCACCTTTTGCCCTTCCCCATTCCCATTTCTGCCCCATAGGGCTCAATGGGAATGGGGAAGGAGGTAATTACGGCACCGTAAATTACGGTACCGTAATTACCTCCGAAGTACCTTTGCGGGTCCCGTACTTAACTCCTGCTAAAAGCAGGAGGTAAGGAAGGACCCGCAAAAGGGACCTGGGAATACGGAGGTAAGGGATTACCGGCATCGGCACCCTTACCGGTAACGGTAATTCCTTACCTCCAACCTCGGAATGACCCCCATAGTCACTTTGATTGTGTGCGTGTGTTAGGCGCTGTGAGGCCCAGGGGACAGGAATTATATCTTTTTTGGACATCTATCACATATGTCCAGTAAACAATACCATGCCTGCCACCTAGGCCCCCCAGCACCAACTGCAAAATGTTTGGCGTTTTAACCAATGTTTTTTTTTAAGTATGCTCTAAAATGCAACATTTTAACTCATTATTAAAAAAAATCTCCCCACCCTGTACTCCCCTTGATTGGCTCAGGTTCCCTCGCTATGCATGGTTGCTGTGGCATATCTGGGAGAAATAATTATGCCCCTAAATTCACCAGCTGCCACTGGCCCTGGGACTGTGCTAGCAGCGGGGTGGGGCAACCCCAGGGACTATGGTGGGAGCAGGATGGGGGAGCCATGGCATAGTGGTCGGAGCAGGGTGGGGGAGCCATGGCATAGTGGTGGGAGCAGGGTGGAGAGAGCCCAGGGTCTGTGATGGGGTGTGGAGAGCACAGGGACTGGGTTAGGAGAGAGATGAGGGAGCCCAGACACTGATGGGAACAGGTGGCAGAGCCAAGGCACTATACTGGGAGTATGGTGCGGTAGTGGCATGCAATAGTTCTTAGCCATTTTGACTTACTGTCCATTGGGCATTTTTTGGGGGGCCCGGCCTGCCCACATTTTTCTCATGGGGGGCTCATGAAAAAAAAAAGATTGAAGACCACTGTTATGGACTATATGTATGACTACTGTAACTACGTTGTGAAATATATTTTTCATGTGTTCTATTTCACCGATATACAACGGTTTTATCATGACAGAATCTTTATCCGATCTAGCACTCTCTATCTCTCACACGCTCGCACACATCCCTCTCGTTCTCTCTCTTTCTCTCTCTTTCTCTCTCTCTCGTGCGCATTTGCTAGAGCCTTCCCCCTTCTTGAGATGCTTTGATGTACCTGTGGCTGTCATATTCCAGCTGAACATGACAGGGGAGGACAGCGCCTCTAGGCTGTGTCCTCCCGGAGTACACGTGGCTATGCTTGCAATGAGCATGACAAATGTGTACAGAATGGCCTCACACATTTTCAGAGGTTAACTTCCCATCATTCATTTTCATTTCCAAAAAATCAAAAAAGCCCAGGTGTGCGGACAGGCCCGGTGCGGATGGTCGAATTCATCACAGTACTCCCTCCTAAACATTTGTTGATTGGTGTTCACTTACAGATACAAAGTCGTGTGTGTTTCAAAAGTATACACAGAGCACGGAATGCTTTGAGAGTACAGGCTTTGGGTTCCCCCCCATCCTCACAATACCTGGCCTATGAGGAGGGCTCTTGGGGGCATGTGATGGCAAATGATTGTAATATATGGAGCTCGGCATTTCATGCAAGTCCCTTTCAATGGTGTAAGTGCCTGGACTTTTGATGACATTGCGCATTGGTACAGCAAAAGATGGTATCACTGGCACCTGGGAACGGTTGGCAAATGGTGAGCCGCTGACAAATGCCTAAACTGAGGGCCTTGGTTTCAAAAAACGGTTCCTCGGTGGGTGCACGAGCAGTGCAATGATTCCTGCACGGCCGTTCAGCCAAGGGTGGATGCTGACGTCACATCCTCTCACAGAGCCCCTGAGGGCTGAGGCGCTGCTGCGCGCAGCCCCTCATCACTCGATGCGCTTCCTGGCCGCTAAGGATGGGCTCAGCAAAGGAGAGTCTGATAGCGGGCTTAATTCTACTCAGCCTGGCGCTCCGTAAGTGTGGGAACCCATTCTTTAGACCATATTCTCTCCTATAGCGCCCAAGCTCGCTTACGGCGGCCTCAGGGAGCTATAGGATTTATTGGGGGCAGTTTTAGAGTTTATTTATGATTGGTTATTTATGGCGCGCTTAATACCCAGAAGTTTCTAAGCACGGACCCCAGGAGCACGTTGCCCCTGAGCTATCCGCCCCAGACGTTTCAGTTAGGCTGCACCTTGTCTGTGCGTGTCCTCCGACGACGTCGGGCCTCCCTATCGGTATGGGGGCATTGGCAAACACGTGGCATTTTGAAAACCACCTACTTTTAAAATACCACCTAATTGTGAGTTGGGGTCCCAGGCTCTAGTGACCTATTGGTGAGCAAAGAATAATCCATGGAGTAACAAACAACAACTCATATTTCCCCTTGCAAATTCAGTGTGTGTCCCGTCGCAGCCCTCCCTCCCCCAGTCCGCCCCCTTGCTAAATATCCCATGCAATCCCAACTAGTGGTATTTACAATAAATGGGCCTGATTCACAAAGCATTTCCCAATGGTACATCTAATTGAAAGACGCATTGTGAATCAGGGCCCATGCGTTCACTGTTACCGAAGTACTCAAAACGTAGCCAATTGCGTTATTATATAGAGCAATGTGGGAGGGGTAAATAGTGTTTTTAATGCAGCTGTATTTTAATATTTCTTTAGGGTATTATTTTTTATAGTGCCTCGCGCAACTGTCTGGCGCACCAAAGCACTGAACGCCCACTGGGGTGGTTTACTTGCTGAAAGAAATAGTCTTGATGTTTAAGGTAACATAAGAAAACATGACTTCATTTGCAGATAGCAGAAACATGGTATAGCATAACTCAGTGGGTTCGGGTGTCTATTGCAGTGATGCTGGTGAGACTTGCGTGCAGGCAGCAGGCCCACATGCTGCAGATAGCACAAACATGGTATCGCATAACTCAGTGGGTTCGGGTGTCTATTGCAGTGATGCTGGTGCGACGTGCGTGCAGGCAGCAGGCCCACATGCTGCAGATAGCACAAACATGGTATCGCATAACTCAGTGGGTTCGGGTGTCTATTGCAGTGATGCTGGTGAGACTTGCGTGCAGGCAGCAGGCCCACATGCGACAGATAGCACAAACATGGTATCGCATAACTCAGTGGGTTCGTAACTCAGTGGGTTCGGGTGTCTATTGCAGTGATGCTAGTGAGACTTGCGTGCAGGCAGCAGGCCCACATGCTGCAGATAGCACAAACATGGTATCGCATAACTCAGTGGGTTCGGGTGTCTATTGCAGTGATGCTGGTGCGACGTGCGTGCAGGCAGCAGGCCCACATGCTGCAGATAGCACAAACATGGTATCGCATAACTCAGTGGGTTCGGGTGTCTATTGCAGTGATGCTGGTGCGACGTGCGTGCAGGCAGCAGGCCCACATGCGACAGATAGCACAAACATGGTATCGCATAACTCAGTGGGTTCGTGTGTCTGTTGCAGTGATGCCGGTGCGATGTGCGTGCAGGCAGCAGACCCACATGCTGCAGATAGCACAAACATGTTATTGCATAACTCAGTGGGTTCGTGTGTCTGTTGCAGTGATGCTGGTGCGACGTGCGTGCAGGAAGCAGACCCACATGCTGCAGATAGCACAAACATGTTATTGCATAACTCAGTGGGTTCGTGCACAACATGTTATTTCATAACTCAGTGGGTTCGTGCGTCTATTGCAAGCCCAAATGTTGCAGGGTGATTATCGTTCCGTAAAGTACTCACCATAGATTTTGATATTTTAAACACATGTACTTTCCATGAAACTCGCAATTCATGTAAATATATGTTAACATGTTTCGTTTATGTTTGCTCTTACAAATTCCAATGGACCAGTTACAAACGGTTTCTATTAGCGCTGGTATGGTATGGTGGTATGGTATGGTATACAATGTATGAAGCGCCATCTAAGGCCAAGAGACATCTAGGCGCTAGACGAGCGGGCAAGTAGGAGGGACGTAGGAGGGGCTCTCCTGCTCTTGGACCCATACCCAGTGGAAAAACAGATTCATTGTACTGGTTAACTACAAATACCTGCGAAAAACAGTCTACACCCTTAGACACCAATAATAAATAGTACAATAACGGGTACCAATATACAACTGGAGTTTTCTCCATCAAAGGCAATTAACTGTCCAAAAACCCTTAAGTCAAAAACTGGATCCGGTATAATTCATTTCTTACTGGTACACCGGCATTGTCACCAGTGTTGGGTCCATGGGTGTGTTCTCCTCCTTTGTGATGACGCCTGTTGTCTGTGTGCTGGTGGCGTGGGATGGTTAACATATTCTGCTTGTGTGGTGCCGTGTTTTCTTTTTGTAACTAGACATGGTTGTTTTTCCACCGCTCAGTACAGGGACAGGCCTTTTGGACTGGCCTTTGCATTTATATGATCTATTTTGCAATTTGTATAGGTCCATCTGATTTGTTTAGAGCACCCCCAGTAGTCTTTCGGTTGGGAGGAAGGGGAGTTACCCAGCACAGAGGGAGTGCTCACAAGCAAGTGCGGAGAGGGTTGTCTCGGTGATCCTGAATCCTGGTAGAAGTCCCAGCTCACCAGTTACAAATAGGTTCTACTGGAACCATGTGCGAAATAAGGGTTTTTTGCAATAGGACTATACATAGCCAGCAGAACAAAAACAAGGACAATTCTACTGGTGAAATAAAAAACCAGAGAAAAAACAAAAGACACCATCAGACAGCAGTTACCAGTTCCATGATAAATTGGCATCAGCTGGAATGTCATCCATAGCAGTTCCCGTATGTCAGAAACTGGATCCAGTAGAAAACATTTGTCAACCGAAATGTCCATCAGGGCCTGAGATAAGGAGTGTTAAGATGTGCTCCCTTTCACCTTGGCAACACATGTAGCTCTGGAATGTCTATGTGCAGACGCCTGTGCGGGGAATCTGCCTGTCCGTATTCATGGGGTGATTCCAAGGGTGTCATTGTTGTGCATCTGTCGACTTCCTGCCGGGCGAACATTATAGGGAATTTAGCAATCGAACAGTGGGTGACTGCATGTGTGAACCCCAAATTTGATGTTTGTGGGCATAGGTAAATTGTGGCGTTTTGCAAGTGTTTGGGGGCATTTTTTTTCAATTACCTGTATATGAGTAAAGATTATTTTGGAATTTGCTCATTGCACATTGATACTGATGACTTCGAGGGCATTATCAAGTAACACTGGGAATTGTTGGCGTATTGCACTGAGTGCCAACCGCAACGCAGTTGTCCATTAGCTATACAAGACGTTCTTACAACCAAACCCAATGGTTCTTCTTTTATAAGACATCCTATGCTAAAATAAAAACAGCCTATCCTCTGAGCAAGTGAATACCAGGACACACCATGAAACTAACCAACCAAATAGGACTAAATCAACTTTAAACATAATCATTCTGCTTACTTAATGGGCATCTGGACCATTTAAACTGAAAATAAAAGCAGCCTATCCTCTGAATAAATGAATACCCACCAATTCACATGGACCTAACCACTAGGACATACCATGATACACACTAACCCAATTGGATTAAACCGACTCTAAAAATTCCATATAATTAACCTAATTCTACCTATTGCTCCTTGTTTCTCCTCTCTCCACCTTACCCAATGCCACTTACAGACTTACGGCTCTCAACACTTGGGAATGTAGTGACTCAAAAGAGAATGTAGAACTATGTAAGCTAACTGATATGCCTGTATTGTATCATAATTAGGAAGGACAGTAGCAATTGAACCTTGTACTAATTGAAACGTACTCCACTAAGTGTAACACTCACACCGATATTGTAATTGTGCCTTGAGAAAGCCCGGGAAAGGGCGAAACAATCGCACGTGCCTCCAAATGGAGTATGTTGGCACTTTGTAAACCTTTGTTTGTATTTGTGACACTGGACCCATGTGGCACTTTGTAAACCACTTGCAACTTTGCAACACTGGACACTTGTAACCATTTGTAAAACATGACAATTTGTAACGACTTATGAACTGTGAGAATTGCAACGTCTTCTTGGTTTAGAACCAATGAAATAATGCAATTGGAATCTCGCATGTAGATCAGTCTACTCTAATTCAAAAGCTGGGCGCAAGCGCTGGGCGCAAGCAACCCAACAAATCCACACCTGATACTGACTGACTAGTGTTTGAGTCATTGCTGGATTCTGCTGCCAGGCTAGGCCACCGAGCCACACTCACTTATTAGATACCCCAAAAATTAGGGGGAGGTGCACTGACTATTACCCACTATCCTTTTCTCACGTTTCATGCTTTAATTCTCTGTAAATTGCACAGAGTTGGACCTGCTACGCTTACACTTTTGCGTAGGCAGGTCCCCTCTGTACAATTTTCTACATTTGCACTGCAGAACGCAAAACTTAATAAAAAGAAGATGGTGTACCTGGGTGTATACCACACATTTGCACTCCGTCCTGCAAAATGAGTAAATGCTGCCTGACGTGCACGCATTTGAAGGCAGTGTTTACAATTGATTCCTCTGGTGTAAAATGCAGACGGACTCCATAGGAATCTACAATATTTGCGCCAGCATGAAAATACATGCTGGCGCAAATGCGTGGAGCTTTTGTATAGTGGAGAGGAAGAAGGTGGTGGAATCGTAACTTAGGATCCATCCCTATTCGCCACCATACAAATAATTGAAAATGTATGCCATCTCAACACTACGAAGCTTACATTCTTCAGCCGTACACATATGGGTACGGCACTTCAAGCTTACACGCTTCAGCCCTACACGCAGTGCACTTATGATAAGGTCACTGCTCCCTCAGCTGTAGATCGGGACACCAATAATGTTGATGCGCAATCTCAATGCTCCAACTCAAAGAAGCTAAAATCGATTTACAGGATTCATTCTTTTCTCATGATCAGCTTTATGTGGCTTGCTCCAGACTTGGAAACAAAGACAATTTTTTCACACTAGCTCCTACAGGAAAAATAGCAATATTGTCTACAAAGAAGCATTGGTTTAGTTCGTTAAATGAACTTCAATCTAGGACTGAAGTAGGAATTACTGAGCAAGGGACGGGTACGCCTGCTAGTCTACACATAAAGGAGGTAATACCCTGGACTGGGTCCTCACACATAACATCATAATCTCTTCACTTCTGGTTACTCCATGTCCTTGGTAAGACCATTATATTGTGTCTTTTGATTTACAACTGCCTTCCAAGCCTAAATGCATGTATATTAATCCCAGAATTCAGAAGTTGAGGAACCTACATTCCCCCCCCCCCCCCGATGCCTTGAAACCTATCATAGATAAATTGACTTCAACCTCTGTTATAGAAGAATTGGTGGGCCAATTTCAGCATGTCACAACAGTGGTTGTCAATATCTGGGCACTGGAGAAGGTTATGTTAATACAAATTGGGGTAAAAATGAATACCTGGTTATCCGATGAGATCATTAAGTATAGGCAGGCCAAGAGGGCCTGTGAACGGATATGGCGAAGCAACCAAAGTCCCGGAAACAAATCTAACTATAAGGCTGCAGCTTCCTGATAAACAAGGCATTTTGTTCGCAAAACAGTCAGACTATAATTATAGGATTGAAAATGCTACATCTAGCTCAAACAAACTCTTTGCGATCCTCAAAGAACTAGAGGGAAAAAGGGAGCCAAAGTCAAACATTGATAAAGATGACTCTTGGGTCAATTCGTACAGAATGCACTAATGGGTAACATTGGAAGCCATCAACAGTCCATTAAAAAGAGAGAAGACTTCTAGCTGCCACAACCTATCCTATTAAATCCCGTCTGACCTTTTCTAGCACTGATTTACCTAGTTTCTCTTCAGGCAAGTCTCCGAAGCAGAGGTTTTTAATATTGTCAAAAGCATAAAGCCAACTTCATGCAAGGGCAACGTCTGCCCCGCAAATATCATTATAGAATCCTTAGACATTCTAATTTCGCTGATCCCAAAAATTGTGAATTCCTCCTGCACAGCCTCTGTTGTACCTACAGTCTTGAAAGAGGTTCGGATTACACCATGGATAAAAAAAAGATTCCTTCGATCCGACTATTGCAAGTAATTATCATCCAATTACGAATGTGCATTTCTGTTAAAGATTTTGGACTCAATAGCTTCTATTCAGATTTAGGAATTCCTTGAAGCTAACAATTTATTCAGTCAACGCCAATCCGGCTTTCGTGCCAAGCATGGCACAGAGACATAGCTTTTAGATCTCAAATTCAACATCTCGTGAATTTTTGAGCATGAACATACCGCCCTTCTTATGTTATTGGACCCGTCGGTGACCTTTGACTTGGTGGATCATTCCATTCTGTTCAGTAAATTTGGTGAGGTGGCCAATCATTCTACTAAGTCATCGGCCGGATTGAGTCTTTCCTCGGTAATCGTACCGCCAGGGTTTTTGTGGATGAATTTAAAGCCATTTTAGTCCCACTGCCCTGTGGTGTGCTTCAAGGTGCTTGCCTCTCCCTGACATTATACAATATGTACACCCGTCCTTTGTTTGATCTCTTGGATGACCTGGGTGTAAGTTATACCAACCATGCCGACAACACCCAGGTTGTCCTCGAACCTTCGGGTGACTATGCTAGGGATTTTGAGGCTATCAAGCAGATTTATGCTAGTGTGCTAGTGTACAGCCATCCAGATCTATGCTGGATGGCTGCTAATTCGCTCGAATTTAATGATAGCAAGACTGAGCTCTTAATTCTGAGGTCAGGTCTCCGCTTGAAAAAACGCAAGCCTTGCTGCAAGCAGTTTTTAATTCATGACTGTGCCATTCCAGTGGTACCCTATGTTAAGACGTTAGTCGTCTACCTGGACTCACAATTAACTATACAGAAGCGTGTCTGCCTGTGTGTATGAACTTAAATTACTGCAGCAAACCAGACCTTATCGGTCTGATAAAAATAGATCTTTACTTGCTTGTGCTTTAGTGAATTCCAAATAGTTTGCCTGCAGGTACCGCCAACTTGTAAAAGCTGCAGATCATCCAGAATCTGGCCGTGAGGGCATTCAGACCCTGTCACTCCTGCTAGAGTGGCACTTCACTGGTTACCAGTTAAACATTGAATCGTCCATAATATGCTCACCCTAACCCACACATGTAGGTTGGGCAATGCACCTCAGTACCTCTGTGCTCAACACAAGGCTGCCCCCAGCAGAAGATTACTCCGATTTAAAGGAGACAATAAACTCTTTTCACCACGCATCAAACTGCAGAAGTGCAGGCGTCCGATGTTTGATGCATGGGGTCCTTGTGCCTGGAATGGGCGGCCGGCTTCGCTAAGCGCTATTCCTTGTTTGCCTAATTTTGAAAGAGCCCTAAAAACGTACTTGTTTTACCAGAGGTGCTGATTGATGAGTTCTACTCTGGCTCCTGTTTTCTGGCTTTGAATCCCCTGGTCGGACAGTGCTATTCAGTTTGTGAATAATTCGTATGTTATGTTGTGTGTGTGTGTGTGTGGGCCCTGGGGCAAGTGGCGTGTAAATAATTATCCTAATATTAATAATAATATTTATCACTCTGCAAGAATTTAGATTTAGCTTCAAAAATTGCTTTTTTATGCCTTTAATGCTGTTTGAACATTATTCAATGCCTTTTAATTTCTATTTTTTCTCCCGGCTCATTCTTTCTGCGGTAGCTTTGTGTAAGATTTGCAAGCATTAAAGAATAGCAATAGTTAGGCTGTTTTTTTTTACAAGGTCTAAGTTGCAGCGGGGAGGTTTTATCACAAATAGTTTTTAGTCGATTCATGACTTTATTGAACTATATATCACATGCCAAGCCTGTGTCACAGCTTTCAGCCACACGGGCTAACTCGGCCCCAGGAATCCTGGCTACCTCATTTTATTACATCTCAAAATCATGTCTTTGGATCCAGCGACTGTATGGCCGATCTTACTTGCATTAAAAGAAAAGAGTCTGACAGAGTGATCAGACCCAGAAGTGGGCATCGCATCCCCCTGGTAACTCCAGCCCCATGTGATAAAATCCAGTCCAGACAAAGGCCATGCCATGAGAAGGGGATGCAGTCAGAATGCGAAGATCATGGCCGCATGTCATGCAGAATATTCAAAACACATTTCCATCCCTGTGTCAGGGCTGGAAATACATACGGTAGAGCAGCGTGTTACAACACTGTTGTACCATGTATGAAAATAAATGCACAGAAGCGTCGCTATTGACCCAGTGCTGCTAAGGAGTAACTGGGATGTGCACACTGGGCCTCATTCCGAGTCGGGCGGTAGGGGATACCGGCACCAGTAAGGAGATGGGTGCCAGTAATCCCCTACCGCCCGATCCCGAGGTCCCCCAATGGGACCCGTAAGGTACTGTTGGTCCGACCAAACGTACCGTACAGGTCCCGTTGGGGGACCTCGGAAATCACCTCGGAATCGGGCAGTAGGGGATTACCGGCACAGGTCTCCTTACCGGTGCCCGGTATCCCCTACCGCCCGACTCGGAATGAGGCCCATTGTAACATTTTGGGGAGTTATGAACACTTTTACCTCCACCTAAAAATTGGAAGTATTTTGAGGTCTGTTTCAATCATGTAACTGAGCAGTATTTTACCACGTGTGGTATTCTCAAACTAGTGCATGCAGTAAAAACCCTCATGATCCCACATTAAGGTGGGCAGACAAAATGCACTACATATTTTAAAGACCGCCTGTGTTTACCGCTACAGGCAAACCTATAATAGGAACTTTTGAAATTGCAAGATCATAACATTCCGATGAAGTATGGTAGACTAAGATGTAAATATCTAGGCTTTCAGCAATTTTCTAAACTTTGATTAAGAGATGGAGAGCTTTAGCAGTCCCGAAGCTGATTCCACGTCTTCAGCCAACAAGAGCGAAACGTCTGTCGCCTCTTCTGGGAAAACCTGGTTTACTGTGGGTGTTAATGCAATGTTTCATCTTGTAGACCATGTAACTGGAAGGTGCTCATCTCTGAATTGATACAGTGTTATCCAGGGGATAGTTCTACATTGTTTCATCAAAAAACAAAACTATTATCGATTAAGTTACTTCGGTAGGTTTCTTTGTGGCTCTTTTAACTTTTAATAAGGGAGGCCCTCCAACACTCCTTCACTTTCCACCCCAACATCTATCCTTTCTCACCCCTTTATGCCATTTGCCCCATTACCTACACCTATCTATTGCACCCAGGGCAAAACACCAGAACACACCAGCAGTACGTAGCTCCTCTGTGGCTACCCTGGACTGCACTCCCTCCCCAAATTAGTCACTGCAAATTACATACCATTTGGTTGACTTGTACTTTGAATCAATAGACAACGTAGACAGCAATATTTCAAACTGGAATTCATTTTCTATCTCGTTTTTGTCCATTTTCTAATGAAGGGCACGATCCTAGATGATGCTACCGAAAAAGGGTGTGTTGCTGCTGTTGTAGTCTACTTTTCCAACAGTTTTGCTCTCAATTGAAAGTGTAGCAAGAACCGATAGCTCTCTTCATTTGGTGAACACAGCGCTCAGAGGACGTTCCAAATGCTCAGGCGGAAGAATGGAAGATGTGTGTGGAATTACGGAAACGTGTTCGGTACCGGTGAAAAGGAAGGCAGTGTCCAGCTACATCCAATAAGGTTAGGTTAGGTTACAATGAATGGCTTGGAGCTATTCCGAAGACCAGAAAAGTAGCTAGGCTATGCGGTGAAGCAGTCATGGTGCCACATGATCGGTGTACCTAGCCAAAGCATAACAATACTTGCCAAATGGTGAGAGTGTGTGAGAATTCTATGGGAAAACCTGTTATATTGTGAGACTACCACGTGCTGCCAACAGCTACCCAGTGGTGCCCATTCCTGGGCATATAATGTGAAGTCTGGCAAATAGTTGCACGCAGCAACAGGCTGGTTTTGGGAATGGGACCATGCCATGTGAAAAGTGTGAAACCCTGGTGGCACTATGTAGTCTCTTCTTCTTTCTGAGGGTGATGAATCAAGTCCAATCAGTGGGTAATAATAACACTTGTTAATACAGAGCTTAAAATTAGTCCATCTACATGAAGCTCTATATCAATCACCAAATTATAATTAGATGATGCAAGTACAATGACAACATATTGAAATGCCTAGTAAATTGTGCTAGTTGCTGTCGTCTGATGGCAAACGCTAGCCGTTTGTGTAAATACCTGGCAATGATGCAAGTTCTTTACTGTATGATGAAAATAATATGTGGGGTGCATTTAAGGCCCTAAGCAGAAATCCCCTTCACCTAAAACCACATTTAAACAGTGCCACCAAGACGGCTGTGCTTTTGTCTTCCTGGCACATGTGTGGCAAGCATTTGAACACTGCTTTGAAAAACGGCCCTGCGTTTGCTTCATTTTCGTCTGCATAACTAGAAGTTATGCCCTGCCTTCAGAACGACGCTGTGTTTGTTTTTCTTACATCTGAAGAACAAAAAGTATGCACAACATCCTAAACAGCTTTGTTTTAGTGATAAATCACACGAGGGGCAAGGGTTTCTACATTACAACCCGACACAGCTTTTGTTTCCCTTTGATGTGAACCATTGCGCTCAAACTGGAAATGAAAGAAATAGCGTGGCTTTTTATCTTTTCTGTGTCCAAATCAAAGAAATCCTGTGTAGTATCCCTCTGTGTTCATGAACCACAGTACATGCTCAACCCCTCCAAAGGACTAATAGAAAGACAATCCCGTGACCAGCAGAACCACATTTTGAAACTTTAAATGAAAGACCTGCACACGAGTGAATCTGCTCTTTGGAAAATAAGGAAAAATGTTTAAAAGTCAATGTTGAATGACAGCTTTTGCTTGCACAAAAATGTCTGAATATGTGTGGGTGGGCGTTTGGCTATACAATATACATTATATCTGTCCCCACAAGATTTAGTTACATTGGAGAAGGCTCAGAAACCAGTAAAACTGGTTTTTGGCTCAGGCACAGAATTCATTTGCAAGCCTTGCCTCCCACTGAAAATTCGCACCACTAAGTGAAACAGTCCACAACAGCATGTGAGGTGCCCGAGAGTGTGAGGATTCTCTGTTCTACCAGACTAGCAGGCATTACTGGAATAGGGGAAAAAGGAATCCCGTGTGGCTAGTGCGTAACCAAGAAAAGCGATTTCCTCCAGCACCCACTCTGAAAGAGGAACTGTCAAACTTCAAAGGCCATCATAAAAGTCCTTTGTTGCAAGCTGAGCCAAGAGGAGACTTTGCTGTGGGGATCTGCAGCACCGGCCCCATATGTGACGAATCCTCCCCATTGACATTAAAGTACTTCTTCATTTTAAGACATTTTTCCCAGCACCATGAATAAGTAATAATTTTGTATTATGCTAGTTTTTCATGTGATTTTTAGACGAATGTAAAGAGACCAAGTTCATCTTTCTAGCACTTTGTGAACTGAAATGGCCTGCAAAGACGCTTTTCTGACTGAATTATAAATGGGACAAATATGAAACTAGGTGGAAAGATGGAAAATGCAATTATGAATATGTGTACTCAGTGGCAACATTTTAACCACTATGCATTTCATGAATAGGGCCAAAATGTGCCAAAGAGTGTGATGCTACCTTGCACAGAGCCGGCGGTCGGTTTGTTCAATTCCCTGTGACCCATTGAATCCACATATCTACTTCTTATGACAGTGGTTTGTATGAGTCTGAAGCTTTGATCCATAACAAATTTTTGCTAAAAAAGTGGATCTGAGAACAAAGAAATGTCATAAATGCAAACAGACAAATGATGCCCTTTCCCCTGAACCAATCGGACCAGGGTAGGAGAGAGGACTGGTAGGCTGTCCTATCCCAGGATAGGAGTAATTGCAGAGTACTTCCCCCCAGATTTGTAAAATAGATGATGTCATTTGAGCTATATAAGGGGGACACAGAGAGACACAAGGGATCCACCCACAGCAAGATCCATCCATCCCATCTATAGCAAGACACACACAAGAATCCAGGGAGAAAGGAGAGGAGGCAGCTGATCCCATCCAAGAGAGTGCAGAGACCAGATCTTGCCTAGCTGACACCATCCACAAGAGTGCAGAGACCAGACCTTGCCTAGCTGACCCCATCTAGGAGAGCGAAGTGCCCAGACCTTGGCCTAGCTGTCCAGAATCCCATCCAGTAAAGTGCAGTGACCAGACCCCTTGGCCTAGCTGTCCAGAGTGACCAGATCACTTGTCCTAGCTGTCCAGAGTGACCAGAGACCTCGCTGGTCTTCCAGAATCCTAAACTCAAGCTTACCTTGTAAGTAGCAAATAACCCCGGTCCCAAATTGCATACCCCTCTCTTTTGAATCTTGCATCCCATAGAAAATCCCATTCAAAGTCCCAAATTGCCAGTATAATCCATTCACCTTTCCATTGACAAATCTATATTAGGCTGTGTATGTTAGTGTATTTCTTTTATAAATCGTTCAGTTGTCCGTATAAATCCTTAGCATTATTTTCAAGTAAATCAATTAATTTCCCTATAAAGAGATTCACGGTGTGAGTTGGTTGAAATTTGAAATGAACCACCTCCCATGAATTCCGATTTTGCATCTGTCCCATATAAAAACCCAAACCATAGTCCCGTTAAGAACCATCCCTTTCTGTCAGAATCCTATCTGTTATGTGACTTTGTCCTTCTCCTTGAAACCGATTTCCGATTTTGACAGCAAAGCCCTTTCCGTGGCTGCCTGTCATCACAAGCCCTGTGTAAAAACGAATTCCCATTCAGCCACGTGTGTTTTTCTTTTGCATTTGTTTTCTGTCCCAAAATCGATTTTCTTACCTTGTGTTTATGTTGCCTTGGTGTCCTGCTTAAGTTGTCTGTAAGCTTCCTTATCTCTCAAGTGTTCAACACAAATGTTCATTTCTAGCTGTCCTACCGCGGTTGTAAGCTGTTGTGCGAGTAACAAGTAAAATCCGATTCTGCCGTTTCGCTCATGAATCGGGTTTTCATTTTCTTTTCTGGCCTCCCATCTTGGGGTGGTGGGGTGAATTCTAAATCCGGTTTTTCACTCTTTATCCTGACTCCTTGCCACTGCCTTCCATCCAAAAAGAAATAAGTTTGCTGATTTCTGGGGATGGGTTTGCAGGGGGAGTGCTTAACCTTAAGTACCATCACATGCTATGAAATCATTTTTCCTGTTTTACCATTAAAGATTCATGTGCATTGAGGGGATTTTGAACTAACTGTGTTGTAGGAATCTTTGCATCTGTATTGCCACAACATTGGTGGCTCCTGTCCAATTGTTTGATTTTGCTTTTACTTTCATTGAACCATATTATTAATAAATATCATAATGATACACACCGGCCTTGTCCACTGTGACACAGGGTGTTTGTGATGGTTGGTGGCCTACTGAATAAAAGAACCTGTGGTTGATTAAAGATAGAAAGCGTTTTTACTGTGCGCCATATTCATTATCAGGGGAAGGAGTCCCTGGCTGGAGCGTGTGTGTTATAAAACTGTTACAACCTGTTAGAGGTGTTATATTAAAATATTTTTTAAAAATCTATGAAATGAGGGTAACCTGGACATGCAATTGTAACACTAGGCAAATCACGAATATAGATTGGCATGTATCCCAATACCTACAGTAGCAATAACGAAAAGCTTTTCAGTAGACACGTGTCAAAATTGTTGGATTTGTTATCAGTTGTTGCTAGAATAATTGCTTTCTAACTTTGCACATTCATTTTCACAGTAAATTAAACACACACCACCCCCACCAATCAAAGGAAATAATACCCTTATGTGCATTCGCCTCAGCCTTTAACGCTTCAATTTTTCTAACTCCTGACCTCTTCGCTCAAACTTAAAGAAACAAATATAACGTGTGCAAATATAGCTTTTTCCCATATTTACTCAAACTACTTTGCCTCCCAGTAAAGAGCATAGTTTGGCAAGGTGACTCCATATCACCCGAGCATGTGTTTCCAGTCCTGGGCTTTCGTGTAACAGATCAGAGAATTCTGGGAGTTGTATTCTTTTGTTTCAACTGGATTAACATACCAGAAGTTAATGATTTCCAAATGAAATCCCAGAAGGGGTCAAATGACATGGAGTCACTCATTTGATTGCCCTAAAAACACCCCACAAACAAGAAAATGAGCCCAGTCACCTGCTAAAATACCATAAATGAATGCCAATCCCACTCCACGCCTTCCTTTGGCTATTTACTTAGGTTCCCCACTCCTGCCCCTACAACCGCCTACTATCTCTGGCCCTTTTAATTAAACCAGCCAAATAAAAACAGCCCTTTCAGTCCACCTTAAACCCTCAACTCTTCCATTCTGGAAAGCCAGGGCTGTGCAGAAATTATTACACTGTTTAAGCATGGTTTGTTTCACAAACAGATGCACATTTGGAAGAATAGAGCCTTCTTAAAAAAAACTCTCAGCAAAGAATTAAGCCATTGGCTGCTTCCTGTATATGACGGTGTAGTGCTCAAGGATGTCCAATGCAATGGCTCCCTGCTCTCCATGGGGGGAGATTAACAGGCTGCCTGACACGCCTCTTGCCACCCTGGATGATGCCCACCCTGGCCGCTGCCCGGTCTACCATCGCCTGGAAAGGGGCCTGTGTGTATCCCCTCAAAGTAACCTAAGATGAAGTAACTCACCACGTTGCATTTCAGTGAATGTAGGCTATTCCTGGCCTCTGAGACATGGTCAAATGTCTTCACCGCCTGGCCAGTGGTACAGCAGCCTTTTGTGGTTAGTGAACTATGGTCCTTGGGGGGTATGAAGGGAATTGCAATAGCGCCTAGCTCGATTCCCCGATTTGTCCTGGAAGATCAAAGGAGGATACCTTTAATTCTTCTCACTGTGAAATGGCAGATGCACCCTTTTCCTGGGCAACGATCATGTTGGCGCGCGGGTAGGCCCTGGAGTGCGGGTGTCGCAGCACAAAAGAGATGGACACAGGATGTGCTAAACACGTCTTCATTTATTCAATTCCAGCTTCGTTCTGCCCTTCCCCCCTTCCCCTCCTCGTCACTTCCCATCCACACGTATGTTTCCCTTTCCCTAACGCCCGCCTCCCGCTCCCAGGGCAACGTCAACATGACAGATTAATTCACCAAAAATAAGTGGGATTTGGGCTGGAACGTGTGTTTCCCTGGGCGAGCCCAAAGCGCAAGAGAGAGCATGGGAAGGGTCAGATCGTGATCTTGGAAAGATCGAGGAGGAGTGAGACAGAAAGAGGAGAATGAGGTACATTGCCAACTAAACCCGGAAACTTCGTTCCAGTTCAAAACCAGGTGCAATATTGATATTGATATTTTATTTGATCGCGCTCATAGACATGTATTTCAGAGCGCGACGAGGCAAGGGAGCGGAACGAGGGAGAACAAAAACAAAGAGCTTACTAGGTCCAGTGACATTGAGAATGCGTAAGTGCAAGGGAGAGGGAAGGGGGAAAGTACAGGGGGGAGGGGAGAAGTGGAAAGTGCCGAGCAAAGGAATACAAAAAAACAAGTGGTAGTGCAGCCAGCAAGTGGCAAGTACTAGGTTCAAGGCACAGACAGGGGGTGTCTGATAAGTGCAGAGAAAGGGTGGGGACTGTAGTATTACATATACAGACCCAGGTGCAAGGGTTGTCAGGAGGCAGAGTGGGTGCGTGGCAGGGTGGGCAGGTACCTGGGCCCAAAATCAGAGGGTAACCAGGTGCACGATGCCGAAGCAGAACAGATCAGCAGGGGATAGGAGGAGAGAAGGCAGAAGCAAAGAGGAAGGTCTTGAGGTGCTTCAGGAACCATAGAGGGTTCTCCTTAAGTTTCAGAGTGGCAGGGAGGCTGTTCCAGAGGGAGAGCCCAGCTGAGACAGAGATCTACCCCCAGCTCATTTCTTTGAGAAACGACTGACCCTGAGGGAGTTGGAGGTGGAGGAGCAAAGTGCTCGAGAGGGAAGGTATTTACGGAGGGACAGTTGAAGGTATTTTGGACCCAGGCACCAGAAAGCCTTGTGGACAATGCAAAGTGTCTTGAATTTAATCCTTGCAGCCACTGGGAACCAATGAAGAGATTTCAGCGCTGGAGAGATACAATCCCAGGGCTTGAAGCCAAGGACAAGCCCCACAGTCCTGTTCTGGATGAGTTGCAAAGGGCAGAGAGTAGAAGCAGGTAGATATAGAAAAAGGCTATTGCGGTAATCCAACAAAGAGAGAACCAGGGCTCGAAAGACAGTGAGCTTCTGGTGGAAGGAGAGGAAAGGCGACTGGGGTGGTCGTGGTCAGGGAACGTACACATCTAAACCGGGGGGCTGCTACATTCAGATCTTGAACGGGGGGGGATAGGAGGGCAGAGGGAGATGCAAGTGGGAGGCGGAAACGTTCACGGCTACACCTGGAGGCCGCCTAGCACATCCATATTGGGGGGCAGAGAGCAGCAGAGTGAAAACATGAGGTACACGCAATAGGCATGAAACAGTGAAACAGTGAACAGCACTGCACACAAGTCCAACCAGGAGATTTGAGAGAAATAAATAGTGCAGTACCTGGGAGACCAAGGAGAGGAACGGAATAAGAGGGCTTTGGTCAGTGCCCACTTAGACTATTACTGGTTGTGAGTGGCCAGAAATTAGGTCTCGTACAGTAGGTGAGCGTCAAGGTAAAGTCCATTAAAGTTACAGCACTTCAATAAGTCCCAACGTTTTAGGATACAGACCTCCAGATTAGGCGATGATTGGAGGCCTGGGCCTATTGGTGAAACTGGGTGGTCAGATGTTCTTCTCCATCCACGAGCCCCACAGACGCATGATTCACTCCCAAGATGGCCCAATATCGCCTTAGAATATCCTGCGTGCGCTGGATCAGGCAGTCTGATTGGACTATTCCTGGCCATATGAGTTGTCCAACAGCCCTAAGGGCCTTTTCACCCAAACCACACATTTTGCAGAAATGGATACAGCTAGAATCCAAAGCGGGGGTCAGATTCCACATCCACCAACCCCTGGATAATATTTTCTGGCTCTACACTCAACCCAAGTTAGGCCAAAAAGCTCCCATCAGCTTGGTTTGGTAAAAGTCCGGCCTCGAAAACAGACAGGAGATGATATCCATTGCAAGCAACCTATGAAGAATGCCAAGCCACTCCAGGGCACTTCATTAGTGAAGTGAGGCAGTATCCTGGGACAAGGAGAAGGACTATCAGGCAGCTGAGACGAGTGAAGCGCCATTTTCCCAAAGTTGTACCAGCTAGGGAGCGAGATGATCTTGGGGCTGGTAGATGCAAATTCCAGCTCAGAATCCGGCTACTTCCGTTTCCTTAAATGTTATGTTTTTGGAGGTCATCGCGGATGTGCACCACCTTGACTGGCCATATGATTTGCTGTAGACCATTGAGGCTACTGGGTCCAGCACTGGCCTTCTGCCATGAGGATGGACCAGCTGGGGCATGAGATAATCATCTGGGTGGGGTCAGTGGAGAGAGAATGCAGCCCTCTCTCGCAGCTGTATCTGGTGCCACAATGTTGTATTTTTGGGTAAAACAGGAAATGGTGCTTTGGTCACGCTCGGCCACTTTCGTGACTAGTTCTGCAAGGTCTGCTCCAGATTGCTGCATGTCAGTTACAGCAAACATTGTGGTTTTGGGGTGCAAAGGTCTTTAGGTCTCTGAGCCGAGTAAAATGATCAGCTGACCAGGAGTAGGCCAATCAGATAGTTTGAGGCAATACTGGGCCGCTGTGGAGTGAATCGATCTTCCTTACGGTTCGTGGGTGGAGAATCTGGTTCCATCTGCTAGCAATGTTTGTTTCTGGAAACACATTGTTAGTTTTTGTGTCTGATTTCAGTTATCCAATTCTGCCAGTATAGTTGAGTTTCATCAGTGTGGAACTGCACATTAAGCATGAATTGCCTGATCAGGTAGCTAAGTGGTAACATGTTTGCATTACCCAAGGCAGGCGTTAAGGAGGAACTTGGGGAACCCCACACTAAATTCCTCTAATTCACAGATTGATTCTAAACAGCAAAGAAAGTGGTAAACCATTGTAAGGCCACACCTCCTATATTCCCTGCAGATGCTGACTGGTCTAGTGTAGCACATGATCTAAAATCTCGAATGCCACGGACAAATCGCATACGACTGCTAGGCTGTATCTTCCTGCATCTGCTTTCCTGAGGATATCACCTACCAATTATACACTCACTGTCTCCATCCAATGTCTAGGTCCAAAGCCTGACCGTAAAGTGAATTAATTATATTGTACCAATTGAGATGGTCTTCAAGCATTGGACATGCCATTTCTCTTGTAGTTATATGCCATTTCAGGAATTTTTGAAAATTAGATGGCCCATCAAGAGCCACCTGTGGCCTTTTATTCAGAGGGCAATCTTAGCTGTCTTCCGTGGTGGTGGGATAATGCCATTGGTGATTGATAAAACATGATCCTTGAAATGGATCCTACAAAGAGATCATCTTGTTTAACTACCTGACGAGCTGCGATCAATTCTGCCAGGCGGATAAAGGTTTGTAGGTGTTAGTTAAGTCGAAGACATCAGGAGAGGGTTCTATGTTCTTTCACCGCCTGTTTATTTTTCATTATTTTTTTGCTGAAAAACTCATCACAACTTTTTTTATATGTGGCGGGTTGTCTGCCCACGCTCCCTCCCCTATTATTTAATTCCGATACCCCAACACCACTACCCTTTATATCCCCTTACCCACTGCCATATATTTTTTTCGATTCGTTTTTTCAATACAAATGTTTTGGCCAAAAACACATTGAGAAAACACCTGGCATGTTACATCATACCGGGGAGAGATGTAAGTCTGTAGGTTGTTTTATCACTGCAGATATATGAGGGAGGTTCCATCCTCTCACGGCAGGGCTAAGGTGGTAAAGAAGAGGCCCAGTTTATCGCATAACTCCAAATACGGCTTCAGGGCATGGTCTAAACGTTCTGAGTTGAGTCAATAATTTGCGGTTTTAAATAGTAATTCAACTCGGTAATGTGATTATCTCTTACAACCAAGGGTAACACATTACAGACTTTGCATGAAGGGTTTTAAAAAGATATATTAAATAAGATATCAGGGCTCATAAATGTGCACTGGCCACTGGATAGCGACAATTGACTCTTGGCGAGTAAAATAATGGTGTGCTCTGTGCATGGGTAGAATTGAGGGAGTGAGCAACTTTTTATGCCTGATTAGGAGCCTGCAACCTGAAATTCTGCCCTCTGTGAATCTAACCAGCTTATAAATTCCCCAAATGTACTGTCAGATGTTTCTAGATCTACAAAATGCAATCGCTGTGCGCATTATAATTAAACCTGTTGATACTGTTTTCACATGTTTGTGATCACATTTTGTGTGTCTGATGAGTGCCTCAGATTTCCCTGAGTTCTCCAATGGGTTCATCTGCTTGAATAGCATTAACATGCATTGTGTGTATTTCCATTGCTTTTTCTGCAGACTCTTCTCAGCAGAAGCAAATTGGCCTGAAACTAACCACACCCTACCCGAAGAGGGAACACTCGCTCCCCCTGAAGCTCCTGTGCACCCTGCCTGACACAGACTTACAGCACCATGGGGTGTTCTGGTTCCGTCAAATAAAAAACAAGATCACACCTCAATATCTTCTTCAGTATGGTTATAAACAAAAAGTGGCCAAGGGTATCGACGAAAAACGATTCATAGCCAACAAAGAATCCATGGCTTTCAATCTAGAAATTAAGGAATTTAAAGAGCAAGATGAAGGTACCTACTACTGCCTGATTAACGCGAACTATGTCCTCTACTTCAGCAGCGGGTTGCAGCTCTACTACCCACCAGGTACTGTTGACTTGACAATGACCAAAGTCTCTGCTGTTGTCGTCACTTATTGGCAAAGTCTGCACTACTACTGGCTTCTGTTACCATCCACTGGTTAATTCTTAGGGCCCTTCTCCTTTAGTCTTTGCACAGCATTTAGGATCAAGATACTTAACAAATTATTAAATGCAGATACCGCAGTATGGAGTGTGTCCATACCAGCCAACACTCCCGATTTTCATGAGACTCTCAATTTTGTAACCCAAAATGTTTTAATTTTGCAACAATGTTTTACTTTCGGCCACTGAAAATGTACTTTACACCAAGTCAATAAGGGAAAGGCAAACCAATCTCTTCCTGGTGCATAATAAGACACTCTCATGTCCATTGCTTTAAAATGTCATTGGGCCTCATTATGACTGTTGCAGTAAGGCAACAACGGCGCCGGTAGTGCTACCGGCGCCGTTGTTGCCATGCCGCAACATTACGAGTTTGCTTGCGGGTGCCGCTCTGGATGCCTGGTCAGACCAGGCATGCAGAGCGGCACCCGCGAGCCGACCAGGATGGTAGCAACGGTACCATTATGAACGGTCCGCTGCTACCATCCTCCCCATTCCCATTGAGCCCTATGGGGGCTCGAATGGGGACATACCAGCTCCAACGTCGCAATGGTCCGGTAATTCCCCTTTCGCGGGACCCGGAGCCGGACCCGGGTTTGGGGGTAGCCATGCCCTTAATAAGGGCATGGTTACCTCCAACTTCGTAATGAGGCCCATTGTCTATATAAGAATCATAATAAACAATATAATGACATGGGAAGGATTTGGGAGCTCCTCTCAGCTAATCAGAAAGTTTGGAATGCAGCAATAACTACTGGCATTGACTGCATTCAAGACCTTCTGACTTCAGAAGCAGCCAGAGAAACAACAGAAAGCATTTCTCTGCCTCCAAGAAACAGCAATGCAATTTCCCAACAAAATGTTCCAACCTAATCTAACACATCAGCGTGAAAGCTAAAATATGGAACAATCCATTCACTTACTGTAGAGAAAAAAAACGATTCACTTTAACAATGAACCTAAAGCAAGTTAAATACAAAAAAGTAGCAGGTGCCCCTTTCTAGAAAGAACACGACATGATAACCTGTTCTGTGGTTGTTTCCCACTTTGAGAGTCCGCAGCCATCGCTTTTAGCTCACTGTACATTTCACAAAGGAGAAATATCCATTTGCATATCAGTCTTTGTCCTGCCCATAAGGGCAGTCCAGCACCGAAATGCTACGCAAACATTATTTGAAGAAGAGTACCAACAGCAACTCCATACACGTGGTTCAGCCTTGTTGGGCCTCATCAGTGAGGTGGAGCTGTGTCTCCGAGTACAGTGAGCAAGGGGTCAACGTCTGGGTTCCCCCAGGTAACTTAGGGTGTTCAACCCCAAGTTCATAATTAAAATGGTTACCTTATAAATACAACCTAGTTATTTATATTAACATAATGAAACCAAATTAAATTTTCTAAAACATTTTGGGAACTTTACTCATTATTAAGGTGACATGTTTTACTTCACAACCGTAACTACAAAACCTTTACTGCTACTAGTACTATGTGCCAATAGCCGTGTATACCTCAGGCGGGGTCATTATCACTTGGAAATATGACCTTTTCCCAATGTATAGCCCTCGGCTTTGCCCCTGCCGTACCTTGGGAGCAAGTCATTATACAGTGATAACAACCCCTCCCTTGACTTCTAAGGCTATATTATTGAATGACTAGCATTCTCTATACAGATCAATAATCTGGGCTAGAATCAAAACTGCATGGGGAAAATATGAGGAAAAGCAGAGGATCTATGAGTAGGGTCACTTTAGACGTGGTGGCACATCAGAAGCGGCCTGCAGTGCGCACGGTTCCATCTGGTGTTATTCGTGCCCTCCCAAATCCACTTTTTTAGTAACATTAGTGGCAGGTGACATTTTAAAGATACACAGCACAAAAAAAACATGATAGGACAATTATACATGCAGGACATTCATCTGTTAGAGTTCTGTCCAGGTCCTATGAGGCAAAACATATGCAAACATCCTAATTTGTATAGACGTTGACACCAGCATAAGTGACGCAACAGAAAGAGCACTGTAAGAAGCATCGTCAACCTTTTATACTTAAAGGCACCAGGAGAAGTGACATTACAAAAAGTTGTCATGAGTAAGTTGAGTGTCAAATAACTTTGTTGTGTGAAATGCATGAATGACACTATTATTATATAATGTGGCAACTCTATAGCTATGAAACCATGAGTGAGGATTTTTACTAATAACATACTAGTATAAACACATAAGCTATGAGGTGAATCACTTACAGGGACTCCAGATAAGACACAGTGAGATCAAATGATTTGCCCAGGATCACACACTTTGGTTAGGGGGTGAAAATGGGACGTGGGCAATTTAGCAGTTGACAACATATCTTCCATTGTTTAGTTGATATAAATATTTAATAAGGCTTTGTTTATAGAAATGCCTTTAAAATAACACACAACAATGCAAACTAGCATGTCATAATAAACTAGCCTTACACTATATTAACTGTCATAGAAACATGTTAAGCAAAATGAGCATGGCTTTAGCTTTATTTTCCCCATCCTGCATGAAAGGTCACATTAGCACCAGGCAAACTAATGTGAGACAAAACAATCGCACTTGGAATTTAAAACCACAGTCTTATTTCAAACACAGCATGCTGCACCCTTCCCATTTCTAATCACCTACATTCACATTTCTTAAGGGACAAACGTCCCCGCTAATCATCCCCCCTCCCTCCTATTAATGGCTGATTGCTCCCATTGTAACGCTCTGTTGACACAGAGCAGCGTGTTAAGATGCTGCAAGCACCTGGGAGAGCTGCTGTAATGCCCTGAACTACAACTACCACACGACAGTGTGAGCTCAGGGCAGAAAAGGCTTTGATCAGACCTGGCGAAGGCAAAGTCAGGACTTTTGGCGCCCCGCAGAGGATGTGTGCAGGAGGCGGGGCAAAATCCATCAGTAAGTCCTGCAAAATACGGGACAGGTGAGGCTTTGCAGATTTGTCTTTTTGCCAAAGGGCAACTTCATCGAATTTGTTGTTTTTACCTCTTTTTATACCACTGAAAGCGTGGCAAGACCCTCTGCAGCCCCACTTCCACATCCCCCTCCCCTCTATATACCTTACCCATACTTACCATCTGTGGTAAAAAAAAAAACAAAGGTAAATACATTCAGTAAAATGTATTTGAGAAAGTTGCCATTCGGCAAAAATGTGGCTTACCAAATCACACTCAAATGAAGCACTGGGCAAGTCAGTTGTTCTCCCTTCTGTCTTATCTGCTCTACCCACACATTTGGGAACATTTAGAAGCATGCCAGTGCCAGTATTACGTGGTACATAGCAAAATTGACATTTTTATTATATGGTGGTTGTGATGTTGTATTTGAAGTCAGCATGGGAGTCACGTGTTTAGGGAGGGAGCCTGTGGGCATGGGGTGCAAGGTGGGGTAGAAAGCAGGGGCAAGGAAGTAATAGGGAGTTCAAGGAGCATGAACAATAAATACAATTGTGAGTTCCGACGCTCTGTGCCTGATTAATATTAAATTGGGTTGCTGTGTGCGAATCAAACTGGCAACAAGGGCGGTTGGCCTGCTCAGTCAATACTGCCCATGTGGCATGGTTTGTCACGCGCCTTCTCCGTGGCAGTGCCGCCGGCGTTTAGGACACCTCTGCCAGTACGGCAGCTTGGAAGCCTTCTGATTGAACAAAAGAAAGTGCGGGATGGCCATCGTGAGTGCAGAGGCGAAGATCTGCTGTTCCGCTGGAGGAGTTGTGCCAGTGAGAGTGAGAGTGTCACGATGCTCATTGGAAAAGGACCGGTGCACAGCAGTCCTGCGGCCCGGCGGTGAGTCAGAAACACAATGTTGTTAACATTGGAGAAAGCAGCGATTTTATTTGTGTGGCACCTCGGATCATTACACGGCACTGCGAGCCGCTCCTCGACTCTTGCCGAGTTCATTGCTGCCTGACGCTTCCTGGAGGAGGCGGGGCTACGCACGACACGTGCTTTGATCACGTGACTTTGGCCCGACTTGAAAGACACAGGCTACCACCCTTGCGGCGTTAAGCCCGAGAGGGTGAAGGCCTAAGGCTGTTAAGCGGCTGTTGGGCGCTGCGGCGCAAGAAGAGTGCGGTTTGAGCTGCCAGTTATACGTGTGAGTAGACGCCGCCTCTTTAGCCCAACAAACCCTACTACAGCTCGCTCCACACGCATTTCGCGCAAGGATTAACCGGAAGGGTTGACGTTGTTGTTTGTGCTGGTGAGTGTGGAGAGTGGTAATATCATCATTCTAATTAATATTGTATTAACTTCTGGTGTGTTGCACACACACTAAAAAGGGAGCACAGGTTTCTTTTAATTTTAATTTTATAATTTTGTTTTAAAATATGATGAAACCATTTGGTTTACGCACAGGTATGCCACCAGTGAATTCATTAGCTAATACAGCATATGATTTTCATACTACTCCTAAACGGCCCGAAACTAAGGCACCAATGCGAGTGCCAGCACGGTGTAGGTCAATATCGCATACCTGTGATATTGGAAAATTTTGTGCTCAAAGCCCGCAGACAGCTCCAATAGCCCCTGAGGTGAACTTGCCCTTCAGTGATGACATTCAAAAATCAGCTAGCCTTGCGCCTTTTGAGACACTGGTCCGACTACGAAAGGAATCCGACAACGTCCTAAATCAAGACACCCTTGTGCATTCTGACCTTTCGGTTTTGGCACCAAAGGAAGGTGAAATAAATGTTAACCTCTGTTCTCCAAAATTAATCAGTACAGCATCATTGGAGACCCTGGCTGTAGCACCAGGCGAAGTTGAATCAACTGAACCAGTCGTCCTTTTTTGTTCTTCTGACCCAACACTAATTGCTCCCCCTTCTGACTCGTTATTAGCAGCTTTCATGGAACCAGTTTTACTAGATGACTACACCTCTCCTGTCCATTCAAAAGTGGTGGTAAATGCGTTAATCCATAAAAATCTGAGTCTGTCTCTAATAACAACAAATGCAGACGGTGAAAAAAATGCTGTAGTTGACGAAGTGAGAACATTGCCAACTAATGCGCCAACAATCCCCAAATTAAACCAAGATATAACAATCCAGCCTAATGAGGAACAACTTTCCCAATCTCCAGTGCTATTTCCTGAACCTTCACAGGACTCATCAATTTTGTCAATATCTTTTACACAATCAACTCCGCGACATCGAGCTAACAATCATACAATTCCAGTGGATGAACCAGCGCCTTCTAAAACGGCTCCTACGGCATTGATTTTACAAGCATTAAATACATCAGTATTTTCCTTGGCTAAATTATATGAAACCTTGGACTCCCGATTAATGGATCAGAATTTTCTGTTACGCGAACTATTAGAAAATTCCAACACCCGTCTTTCTACAGATAAAGATTTAATAACACCTGAAATAACCTCGTCAGTGGTAAAAACCATATGCACATGTTGTCAAAAAAACAATTCTTTGCCTGAATTTACCAATGCAACTGAAAAAACAAATAATGCCACTAAAAAGAATAAAGAAACTCAAACAAATCCCATAACTGAAAAACCAAAAAAAAAACAAAAAAAACAAGGCTGTGTTGACTCAACAAGTATCGACTTGGAAATAATTGAACAACCAATAGTAGTGGCACCGGAAATTGACACCAATCAAGCTCCAGTGATATTACCACAATTACAGGATTATTCAATGTTTAATATTTTTCATGCACACAGCACAAAGGAGAAATGTGCCAAGGAATCAATTTCAGTGAAAAAGACTAAAAACCAAAAAATGAGTAAATTAAAGAAAAATACTAACACAAGACAGTTAATTAGATTGCTAACGGTAGCCGATAACAGAGCACAAGATAAGAGCGCAGCAATAACGCGCAAATATTTGGCTATCTCTAAACATAAGTCGACAACTTCTGGAGCAAGCACTCTTCCATTGGAAACTCAGTCAAAAGTTGTTGTTCAGCACAATATCGAAAATAGAGTGGTTGATCTCATAAAGGATACTTTGGAACCTACAAGTCAGGAAGTTCCGTTAATAAACCACTCCCCTCTAAATGAATTAATTTCAGCTCTAGAGACAAATACTGAAGTATATCAAGAGCGAAATAAATTACAAAACAACATGGAGATCTTTGACCCGTCTCCCGTTATTGCTCATAGCCTATCAATGCCAGTGTCACAAATTGTTGGGGCACAGGAGGAGTCGATTCAAAAGGCAGTCAATGCATTCTTCTCAAAAAGGGCAGCGGAGTGGAAAGTGGCGGCCGCATCAAAACAGAGCAACGCCGAGAGTTCAGTAGAGAATATTCATGGTATACATTTAAGTACACAACATCCTCATCATGAGAATAGTCCAGCAGAGACGCACCAAACTGTTCCCAAAATGAATCAGGGAACAAAATTAAGTTCCTTTCCCGCACATCAGAACCATCAAGATCTAAATCTGAAAGAGATTCAAAGTGGAACTACATCCTCTGTGTGTACTACAACCATGAACAAAAGAACGTGCTGTGACGGATATGAGTCGAATGACTCAATTAAGGAATTAGTCGACTCCTACCTTTTACAGCACTGCCAATACGCTAATATGCCACGAAAAGAAGTGAGTAGAGAGACACCTTTGCAGGCCCATTGTGAGGCCAGACCCCACTTCCCAGTTACTTGTCAAAAAAACGTAATGTTAGTGGCCAACGACCCTCAAAAAAGGAATTCAACACATACATTAAATTCTCTAACCAGAAAAGAAAAGATCCCTACGAAACAAAAGCCAATTGAACAAAAGAGAAATAAGTTCAATGACTTCCATACGTTGATTCTGAAGTGTCGTGGGGCTCCACATGTAAAATATGATTTATCAAGGACAAGTGTCTTAAATATTCTAAACGACATTCCAGAACTCGAAGATATAACATCGACGGATTTCGCTCAAGTGGAGTTCATTTGTGACGCAAACCTATCAATAGTACGCCTTTGGATGAAATCAGGTTTAGTGATGAACACTATATGGAAGGCAAAGATGAATCTCTTCCGAATGGGCTTTTTATTAACTCAAGACCCTGAACGGAAACAACAAGAGAGTGATGTAGAAGTTTGCTCAATTAAACCCAGTGATGTTCTTGAATGTCAATGCACATTTTGTATCGTTGAACAATCCAAACTTGCAAGAAATCAAATGAAAATCCAAGCGTAACCATCACTGCGAAATTCAAACAAACAGACTAAATCAAATGATTCATTAGTCCTTATCAGTTGGAATTCTAGAGGCCATTCCCATCTCCAACAAGAGCTCAATATGCATCTTATTGAAGCAGACATAGTGCTTCTACAGGAAACATGGATGACTGCACCTCCAACATGGGATAACCATGAAATTGCTTTTGTACCAGCGATCGCCAATCAGAAAGGCCGTCCCATGTCGGGCCTCCTAGTCGCAATTAAAACAAGTAAAGACTTGAAGCTGGTGCAATGGGCATCGCCAAACAATTACACCCAACTCGTTAAAATCTCAGTTAGTAAACAACATATTGCAATTATTAACATCTATAGAAATCCTGCGGCAATCATGGATAACATCTTCTATAAAGATCTTGCCATGCTATTCGAAATTGTATCGGAGAGTAATGAAATAACAGACATCATAGTGGCAGGTGACTTTAACCTTGACTGTGTGAACAATGTAAATGGAAAAAAGTCTCAACAACAAATTCATAAGTTGAACACCTTTGTGAAAAACAACAATATGAGAATGGCAAATGGGTCCTTGCCAGGTGATATTCCGGGACAACCAACGTGGAAAAGAGGTGTATCCCATAGCACCATTGATTACGTCTTTGCCTCCTCCTCCCTTTTCATGGCTGCAACAAGCTTTAATGTCATCTTCCAACAAACGAGTGATCACCAGATGCTTAAGCTTGTATGGCCAAGACTGTCTCTTAATCTCAACCAAGAAAGACATTGGATGCCAGAAGGATTAAATCTCAATAATGCCAAATCCCGTTTCAAGTGGACACCGAACAAACTGGCAGCCCTCAATTACACATTGATCAGACAATCAAGTATATATCAGGCTGGCTCTTATCTTGATGCCTTAACATCTTATCGAAGCTTCTACATTCCATCTCAGAAGAAACATAGACACTCCTTTGATGTTACTATACAACAAGCAAAAAAACGTTATCGCAAAGAACTTGGAGCTACTAATCAACTCTCGTTCGGCGAGAAGATAATAGCACGAAAACAGATTAAAACTCGCTTTAGAAATTGGGTTCGATCATATAAAGCCAAACTATTCCAGCGAGATGGAGAAAATTTCCTGATGGCTGCCATGAATAAAAATGCTCCCCAGATTTGGCAACTTTTGAACACCAATATAGCAAGCGATCAGTTTACCTCCCAACTGAATGGAGTAACAGAGCATCAATGGATAACCCACTTTTCCATTCTTTATGAGGATAAAGCATTTGATGACTTTCATTATGTTACACCATCAAACCAACCATGGACCTTAACTTGTTCGACACAAACAATAGAAGAGTTTATCTTAACATCATCATCGTCAAGAGCGGCAGGTGCAGATGGCATTACGAATTTCATGTTTAAGCAACATCCAAAACAGTGGGCTCTTATTCTTAATACCATCTTTCAAGACATCCTTAACTCGCGAAAAATACCAAAATCGTGGCAAACATCACTTATAGTCCCCATATTCAAGAAGGGCGACCGCGGCACACCTTCTAATTATAGGCCAATTGCGCTATTAGATTCACCAGGCAAAATTTTCGCACGCTTGGTGTTACGCGACTTTAATCAATGGACCCAAATTTCCAACCATCGGGATCAAAATCAGACGGGATTTGTGGCAGGCATGGGCACAACGGTCAATTTGTTAACACTCAATGCCCTTAAAGAACAAGCACATCACACAAAATCCTCTCTGTATTTTGCGTTCATCGATTTAAATGCCGCTTTTGACTCGGTGTCACGAGTGAAGCTGATTGAAAAGCTGCAGCAAGCCGGATGCCCCGAAAGCTTGATTGACATCATATATAAACTTCACTCATCAACATCTATACGAGTGCGCTTAACGAACATGGGGCTGCTCTCTACGATCATTAAAACATCCCGGGGGTTGAAACAGGGCTGTATTCTTGCTTCCGCCCTGTTCAACTTCTTTATTCATGATGTAAGAGAAATTTTTCGTGACATTCAATCCGATTCACCAAAAATGAATATGTCCATAATTCAAGCATAATGGTATGCTGACGACTTGGTTTTGATATCCAAAACACCAATTGGGTTACAAAAACTACTATCCACTCTTGTCATTTATTTTGACAAAAATGAACTGACAATGAATGTTAATAAATCACAAATAGTTGCTCAAACATTTAAATCTACTATTAGAAATAAATTCGTATGGAGAGTCAAAGACATACCCCTCGAAATTGTGCCAAGTTATAAATATCTAGGACTGCCATTCGAGGAGAAATATGCTGGAATATTACAAGCAGACACGCTGCGAAGCAAACTAACATCTGCTATCTCACAATCAAAACTACTTCTCTATAAATTTGGCAAGTTTTCTATTATGCCGGCACTCCAATTCTGGTTACAAAAAATTACACCGGTATTTCTTTATGGACTAGAAACAAAAGTTAGTATCTCAACTAATAGCTTGGATAAAATCGAAGCCACCTTCTGGAGACAGATACTTCAAGTTCCTCATGCCATTCCAGGCCCTATATTAAGATATGAGCTGGGTTTAACATCTCTAAGTGCCAAATACCATTGGCAGATGTGTGCCTTGCTACGCAAATGTCTGGCTAATTCCAACGAAAATTGTTTGCTCGCCGTTTTATCATCGTACATTTTTACTTCTACACATCTGTTCACCATTAAATGGACTAAATATATATACAATATTATGGCTCTAGCAGATGTTAATTTAGAAACTTTCATTATGAATCCAGCAAGAGCGAAACAAAAAATAATGTTATATGATTGGATTGAAACGCGTGCTAAATGTGTGCGTTATAAATTCATTAACACGGCTTACTTGATGGAAAAGAAAATGGGAGTGATAGAACAATATTTACTTAAAGCTCCTTCTCCACAATTGCGCCGCTCTATCATAAGAATACGTTTAAATCTATGGCACACTAGAGATTTACTTTGTTTGCGCAAACAAATAACTAAAAATGAAAATTTTTGTAGATTCTGTAACGATCGAACAATCATGGAAACCTTAGAACATCTGGTTACTGAATGTTTAGCGCTAACCTCATTAAGACTAAAGTGTTTTGGAAGTCAAATGCTGGTGGTGGCAAGTGTTCCTCCGGAATTAAGATGGTGTTTTTTAATTAATCATGCAAAAATGAGCCTAAAAATCGCTATGGTTAACTTTTTAAATGCATTACACTTGATGCCAGATGATACCTTGGACTGAAGGATGTATGATATGAAGTGAACAATGTATTCGAATTCTATGTATATACGGATGAAATGAAATGCACAAATATATGATAAATGTAGCTCAGACTTCTCCTATGTTACAGATTAGGCGGGTTACATAATGATGCGGTCTTATTAATTATGTTATATCCATGTTGTATCTTTTAGCATAGTTTGTAATTTTAACTTTAATTTGCTTATGCAAATTTTATAATTGTAACCTTGCAAGTTAGTAATTCTGTATCATAGGTTTCTATGGAAAGTTATGAAATGCTTGTTGAAAAAAGTTGATCGAATTCAGCTATATTTCAATAAAATAAAAAAAAAATAAAAAAACACATGTTCCTGGGCAGGAGCCCTGCCTTCAGAAAGCAAGTACACACAAACATTTGAGCCATTGCTGTAGCTCAGGGCAAACACCACTGGCAGGGGAGTTGCTAGGTCTGGAAAAGACCCGGGGCTAAGCTGATGTCGGAACTGTTGGGACTGGGGGCTAGCTAGTCTTTTGGCTGTAGCTCCTGAGATTCTATCCGGGGCTACAACCAAAAGATCAGGGGCTTTAGCCCCCTTAGGCCCCCCTAGCAACGCCCCTGACCACTGGCAATCCCATAGTTGAAGATGGACTAAGTAAAATGTATGTCTGCAAGAAGGCCTTGCATGTTCCCCAAGACACCCCATGCCACTAAAGTACCACTGTGTTACACCAGCCACCATTGCCACAAAGAGGTCAAGAAGCCTTGAACGAAATATAGGCGAAATGTATTGATAAGGGCGGTGAACATCCAGATTCACTCAAGGTTACCAATTGCCATTGGGATACCAGCCGCCCCAGCCTCAAAGAAGCTAGCAAGAACTCTACCGCCTCAAATTGAATTGTGCACAAAGTCACCATGTCGGATGCAGAATATTTGACGTGCCCGTTACACCACTTAGGGTCTTACCCTCGAGACTTCAAGATAATCACGTCATGCAACTACCCACCCATTTTGAACATCAGAGAACAGCAGCCCAGGGCCCTGGTGGAAAAGGTGGGCACAGAACTTTGATGTGCACATTAAGGCCATAAGTCCCCTGGAGGATGCAAAAAGTACAGCCTCCTGAGGCTGGCCATTGGTTCCAATGGTAGAGGCCATGAGCAATGTGAAAGTCTCCACTGGCAATCGGAGGTCGTCAACCAAATGGGAACCACACCACCACACAAAGGCAACAGAGAACTGTTTTTCTACCGATGCGGTTACGAGTTTCCCAATGATGGTGCATGCCCAGCTATAGGACAACAATGTTTGGTGTGTGGAGGAGTCAATCACTTCAAGGCAACCTGTCATGTCTATCGCAGTCAAGAACGAGGTGAAGGGAGTGTTGGTGAGGTGACACGCATAAGAGAAAAAACCCAGGGACCTCTGGCAGGGATGAGTAAGTACTATGAAGCACCTCCCAGAAGATATCGGGAGAGGAAGGAGAAAGAGAAGGCCATGAAAGAGTGTCCCCTGAATGGCAATCAAGCCAACCATCTACATCTCGATCCAAGAGAAGACCCAAAAGATGCATCCGCTACCTGGTAGAGCAATCTCAAACAGATAGTGGGTCCAGTCAATTGTCGGCGAAACAGCCAAGAAAGAAAGAACATATCTCTATGCTCTAAGAAATCCTGCAGCAAAGGAACAGAGCCCCATATTGCTGCTCCAAGTGAATAACATGCCCGCTGTGTTCCTAGCGGACAACGTCATTAGCAAGGAAGTCCATGGCAACCTTCCAGATGCCCGAAACTAAGCAGAGGGGAACATCTACCCGTACGGGTCCAAGACCCCACTGCCATGCAAAGGATACTTCATGGTGCATTGCAAATACAAGACTCAATCCAAAAGAATACACCTGCACTTATTGGAGGCTGCCACAGACAGTGGGTGCATCCTAGGTTTTAAAACGGCGTTACACATGAGGCTTAGACATGGGGCTGATACATGCGCTTTACTGCCTCATTGCCCATAAATATATCGACCCATCAGCGAAAATTGAACAACTATTCCCCATGCTCTTTAAAGGTCTGGGCAAGCTGAAAGACCAAAAGATCACCCTACACATCAATCCGGAGGTATGCCCAGTGGCTCAACACTACCACGGCATCTCCCTAAATATACAGCGGCAGGTAGAAGAACTACACAAATTACTAGAACAGGACATTATCGATCCGGCGGTAAGGCCCTGTCTGTGGGTGTCACCAATTGTTCCAGTCCCTAAGAAAGACTCACAAGACATCAGGTTATGTGTAGACATGCGACACCCAAACAAGGGCATCATGAGGGAACAGCACCAAGCCCAGCGGATCACACACATGGTCCATTTGCTAAATGGGGCCACTGTACTCTCCAACTTGGACTTAAATAAAAGTTACCACCAGCTGAAATTGAGTGAAGAGTCCAGGTACTGGACCACTTTTGTCACTAACTAGGGATTTACAGATATAAGCACCTCAGCTTTGGGGTATCGTCAGCAGCATACATCTTCCAAGCTGGGATACATAACATCATCAAGCACAATCCCAACTGCGTCAATTACAGCAACAATATACCAGTGTTCAGGAAAGATCAAAAACAACATGACAGCAAGCTGGCCAGGGTGTGCGTGGTATTGGAAGCGGCCCATCTCACATCAACAGGGAAAAATGCAAATTTATAAAAGGCATCCATCGATTTTTTGACATCTTTTCAGCCCAGGGAATGACCCCGGAGAAGGTAGCTGCACTCCACAGGTCAAAACCTCGGGCCAATGTGTCAGACCTGCGATAATTGTTGGGGCTCACCAGCTACTGCACCCGTTATATTTAATAGTTTGCATCAGTGAGTGAACCACTGAGAGCCCTCAGAAACAACAAGTACCCTTTCAGTGGTTCGAACCCTGCCAGCAAGCCTTCGAAACAATTTGTCAGTGAATTTCATCCACCGAAAACATTGGAGGGAGATGGAACTTGTTGACGCCAGCCCTGTAGGACTGGGTGGAATACTGATGCAAGTTAACCCAGCTAATGATAGAAAGCACCACATTGTCTCTTACGCGGTAGGAGCCTTTCAAGAATGGAACAAGTTTACTCGCAGGCTGAGAAAGATGGACTAGCCGTAATATGGGCAAACACGTTCACTTGTTTCTCTATGACAAGACATCCACCGTGGTCACGGACCACCAGGCACTGTTATTTATCTACAGAAACCCACAGGCAAAAATGCCTCCCAGCATTGCAAGATGGGGCTTGAGGCTTCAAGACTACAGCTTCCGGATCATTCATCGACCAGGAAAAGATGAGAACCCTGCAGATTTTCTATCCTAACACCCCATTGCATCAGCTGCCTCAAACTCTTAAGTTGCGTATCAATATATACACTAAATCGTCCAGGCAGCTCCACCACATCGCACAGGAGACAGAGAATGACCACGCCATCCATGTCAACTTCAGGTGCATTGAGTCGGCCCGGTGGAAACAGGTCAAATCTGCAGGGGTAGGCATCAGGCCACAAATACAGCAACACTTTGGAAGTCTGACCTTGGTAAAAGAGGAAGTAACAAGGTTGGCATATTACAAAAAGGAAACAAAATTATCATTCCCGGACCCTACGAAGAAGGATATTAGAGCTGGCACATGAAGGCCACCGAGGAATAGTGCCCACTGAAAGAATGCTGAGGCAAAAGGTATGGTTTCCCTAACTGGATGCATAAGTGGAAGCGCTCCTCAACTAGCGGCCTACACATGCGGCCATCAGCCTTCACACCCGATCTGAACCGCTGTGCATGACAGATCTGCCTGAGAAAGCGTGGGATCAGATAGCTATTGACTTCTTTGGACCCATTGATGGAGGGGAATACATATTAGTAGCAATGGACAAGTATTCCCCCTTCCCATACATTCAACTGGTGAGCTCGACAGCTGCGTATCACACCATGCAGGCACTGGATAGGATGTTCACTACTTACGGGGTACAGAGAGTAGTCAAATCAGATAATGGACCTCCTTTCACATGGCAAGACTTGAAAACATTTGCTGAATACATGAGGTTCAAGCACAGGTGGATAACACCTTTGTGGCCACAAGCCAATGGAACAGTAGAACACTTCCTAAGCAACATCAAGCAAAACTTTCAGATTGCCCATCTGACTGGAGAGCCAGTTGAGAAGATATTATACCAACTACTGAGAGATTATCGGAACACCCTTCACAGCACCACAGGGAAAGCGCCTTCGGACGTCCTGTTTTGTCGCAATATCCAGATAAGGCTGCCTCACGTCACGGTCCCAGAAGAAGCGGGGGACAGAGAAATGCGTGAGCTAGATACACGGGCAAAAGAGAACATAAAGAGACATGCAGATATCACACGAAAAGCCAGCAAAAGTACCCTAGTGGCAGGAGATATTGTGATAGTGTATCTAGTGTGACAACCCTGGACCCACAAACATATGGCTGCGCTGCGCTCTGATGGCTGTTACCAAAGTAAAGGTGTCCCTCATAACTCCTGAAGGAGAAAGAAAAAATGTGCCTGAAACTCTTCGCATTTCACAAGGACGTCAGGGAGGATCATGCGAAGACCCCGAGAAGATGACTCATATCCAGAGGAACGGGATGCCCCATACGAAGGAGATGGAGAAGACTCAAGTGAAGAACTGGCTGCCCCCCCTGACGGACTGGGAACTGACATAGATGTGTACCTGTATACTTAAGACGAGGTAGCAATACTATGAGAAAGATGGGGATGCATAATTTACTCAAACATCAATAATTGGACCAACTCAGGAAGTTGGCAATAGTTAGTCAGTTTTATTTGCAATTGTCTAAAACAGGGAGTACAACGGACTTCAACGGATGTCTCACAGCATATGTCTCTCAGTGAGGTTCATAAAAAACAAACACAGTTTATATACACTGTCATCCCTGACATCACCCTATGTGGCAAACTACAAAAACCTGCTGGGGAAAGTGATAGGCTTAAAGGGAACATCTAAGTATACGTTCCATACTTGACAGGGATAGTGATTGGGTCTCTAACATCAGGTGGGCAACTAAATACACAACGTCCTATTGGTTATGTAAACTATAGGGCTCCCTATAATTGGTTGGCACCCTTGTACCCCTCTGTAATATTCCACACATGCTAGCGGCACACAGGCTGGTACCCCAGGTGCTTGTGGGCTGGTCTTGACCATGCCTTCCTACCCAATTAGTCTAGCATCCATCATCACTCTTGCAGTCTGCCAGTCAATTAAGCTTTGAACTTGACCTTGTAAATGTTCTCTTTGCCTGAGAATAAAATGTACACAAGGCATAATTTGTCTCTTGGTTTTGGTGTAGCTCGACCCAATGTCTATTTTCATCTGACCATGTGACTGGAGGCCACGTTTCTGAGCTTTTTGCTGTATTAAATACTATTAAATGATGAACCTCTGACGTCTTCAGTGTTCTTCCATCCCACCTCAGACAGGGGTTTATTCTTTTCTCACGTTTGCAACTACTGAATGAACACCCAGGCTTACGGTGGCCTCAACTTCTTGATGCTGGGCCAGCCAAGCCATTCTTGAATTCTCCTCCGCCATTAGCTGTTTTCCAACTGTGCCACACTGAAATCCTGTTTTTCACAGGGTCCAGACACTGCTAAAGTGCATTGTGGAACATCCATATTCCATATATTCCTATGTATATACGTTGGCGCATCGCCGCAATCTATTCACTACGTAGCCAGCCTTAAGATTATTTTGTCTGTTTGCGTTACTGTGTCTGTACAATTGTAAAATGGTTTTGCATTTTTCTTCATCGTTTCTGTAGTATGAGCATCTTCATCTCGAGCCTGAAATATTTGCCCATCTTTTAACACCTTCTCTTCAGATCCTATAGAATGTCTATGGTCCTCAGCATCTGGCCTCTTTTCTGGGTGTGTCAGCTCTTCTTTGCATGACGTCACCAATCTTATTTTTCATTCATTTTCACACTTCTTCCGGGATTTCGTTCAAATGACCATCATATCTTTGTGAATGCATATATGGTTTCCTTAGTGGATACCTTATTTCCATGATTTTCTCTAGTACAGGTATCTTCACTGGTACTGCGCATGTCTCAACTTCCGATTCCCAACATATAGGCAACATGGGGGTGGAGCTTTTGGTGGGGGTACTTGGCTCCTTCTCTACAGATGAGAATCAAAGCCCAATCCAAGGGTCCTCCCGTCCCCTGGACACCATTCTGCCAGAAAACTGGCTTTCTGGGATTCTTCAAACAAGAATGTTGAAAGTATACGACAATTTTCAAATCTGATGTAATATTGAAAAAAGCTTCAACGCCAATGTCATCATGTCTCTCCTTTATTCTTTTTTGTCTTGCTCAACGCATTTCGGGGAAGCTCTCCCCTTCTTCAGAAGTTATATTTAATGTGAAACAATAACATAATTTACTTAAATGGTCTGTCTTTAGCTAACAACTTTAAAAACCCTCACCATACTTCGTGAGTGACAACCTATTGTGTGCCAAGGGTTCTCATTCCTCTTTATATAGAGTCAGAGTCACCAGCCAGTGTGTCCTTAACCAGTCTTCAAATTAAGAGGAATTCCATGGTGCCGCCTATTATTGCTAAACTGTGAACATAGCCACCACCGTAGGTGACTGACATCCAAGATCTACCAGGCAATACCCAAGTGATTTAATCTATCTTGAAGTGGTATCTGGAACCGTGTCTCATGCAGAGCCTTTTTTATGTGTAAAAATCATCCGTCTACATACCTATTAACAATTCCATGTGCTATATGTTTAACACTATATCTCTATCACTTCCACTCATCATTAAAGTGTCTTTATATGGAACAACTGAGGGGAGAAAGTGCAATCCTATTACTCACATTTGATACATTTTTCATCTCAGGATGGACTGTTTAACCTACCTTCATGGAATTAATCGCAAGTCCCGAACCAAGTAACTGAAATACGTTGCTGTCACAGTGTGCTGATATACGCCTTATCTTGTGTTGGCGCTCCGATGCCTATTAAGAAATGTCATTCCTTATAAATCTGAATGCAAATGGTTACACTGATTTTGGTAACCGCGTATGTGTTCTTTGCCCGGGAAGATATAACATGTTCTCTTACCTCTCGATTTCGAATGAAGTCCGAGATTGTGAGTTCACGGTGCTGTACGTTCCTGTCCTCCAATTGGAGAGATGCCATGGTGAATAGTAGGCCACATGGGCATTTAATGATGTATATGACCCCAATGTCATGCACGTCGAGTAGTCTCTGATTTGAATTTCCTTGCCTGTGAGTGGATGTCAAATTGTGTCTTCCTTCATCACATTATTGGAATTCTGGAATCCTGAACAGGGAAAAGTGCCTTTTTTACAGGGTTTAGTGTTCTCTGTGTATGTGTGGTTGGTCTTTCAGCTCTTACTAGACGATCTCTGAGATTGGTGCCTCGTCTGTAGGCCATCATGGGAGGTTGAGGAAATATTCTTTTTAATTGAGGATCATGTTGAAGGATCTTCCAGTTTTTTTTCAAGATTCTATTTAACTGGGAACTGACATAGGCCAGGTGAGTGGCTCTGGCAGGACTCAGAGGGCGAGGAACAGACCACATAGGCTAATTGAAGAAATGGACTGAGAACTGACATGTTGTTTAAAAAAGGGGGAGGTTGTGATGTCGTACTTGAAGTCAACATGGGAGTCACGTGTTTAGGGAGAGAGCCTACGAGCACAGGGTGCGGGGTGGGATCAGGGGAGAGGCAAGGAAGTGACAGGGAATTCAAGGACTACGCACAAGATATAAAGTTGTGAGTTCCGACGCTCCTTGTACGTGCCTGATTAATATTAAATTGGATTGTCGTGTGGGAATACATCAAAGTGTTCACAGAGCAACTGAGAGAAAAGAAGAGCAAAGCGATTTAGAATAAAAGATCAAGAAGAATAAAGCTGATAGGAAAGAGATTAAATGAAATTGAAAATATATCCATGAACCTTGCTAACAAAATCAAGTCAGTCAGGAATCTCAGACGCTCCAACACGTACATTGCCTGTTAAAAATAAAAAGGTTCTGTGTTAATGCATTGCTAACTCTATTTGTGACAGTCGTCATGCTCTTTTACTGTGCCCATCTAGCAGTTCTAAAGCACACAGGCCGTGTCTACTATAAATTGCGCACTTTCATAAATTCATTGCAATTTGCTTAAAAATAAGGTAATAAGTATTGCACATTGGAAGGCAAACACAGTGATGCAAAATTAGATTTGAAAATTAATAATGGGGAATTCTGTCAAAGTGACAGAGACAACTCAATCCATTTGAGTGTTACTCAATGGTTGCCAAATCCATGCAAAGCCAAAACAAATAGTTGCCTAAAGTAAGAATGCCATTTAGTACCTCACCTGGTTAGGAAAGATACCCCAGCCTATAAAGTTCCAAGTGCTATTGCCCTTTATCCCCCCAAAAACTACCAAGATGAAAACCAATTGAAGCATAAAAGGGGGAGGAAGGGAATTACAGAAGCAGGAAAGAGAGGAAGAGCAAAAAGTGCTGGTCTTTCCCCCACCCCTACCCCCGGTTGCCCAGGGACAGGGCCCAGAGGGTTTTAATGATTGGGCCCATCCAGGCTGACAGCTACTATGGCCCCGTGGATGCCCGGGTTACACAAGGCACGCAGCCTGGGCACACGGTAAGGACACCGGGTCACACCACAAACGCGACTTGGCTGAAAAGTGTCTTTAGGTTCTGGGGGTGCACGATGCTGCAGCTCCTCTAAAAAGACCCTAATCATAGCTGATTCCCTTCTCCTCTTTTGTCACTCCTTTTCTTTGTTTTCTGAACCGTTCTCCAACAGTTTCTCTAAAATCCTTTAGCCTGCCCAGCCCCTTCTTGGGCAGGGGAGATCTGTCCTTTGACTGCTTTTCTAACATTTCTTCCAGAACAATGTTTGGCTGGAAGGATCACTTCAAGTAGATACACAAACACACACTATAGAAACACTACACTAAATAAAGTATTTTATTTATGCACCCTGGTATCTGCGTCCTTATTTTTATATTTCCTTAGGGGATAAGTATGTAGCCCTGTCTAGCCAGGCCCTACTTGGTCCACAGGCTACATCTATACCAAGCCTACAGAAAAAAGATTCTGCCAATGACAATGCTTGCTTCCGCCTGGCTTATCTCTATTAATGTTGATTTCACTTTTTGTACACGTATTTATACAAAATGTGCTTCAGTGTACTGACGTGCTCCATATCTCTGGAATACTTGGAATACTTCAAGTAAACATCTTGAGTATCTTACGCGTTACTTTTTTATTTTTCTTGAGCATTTTCTTTCCCTTTCCCTGTCATTTTGTGTCTTATTTATTTCCTTTTGTATAGTCACCTTTTCCTTTCTATTCTCATCCCTCCATTTCTTGTTCTGCTTCTTCTGAAGTTGAATGCAGAGTCTGTTTAAAATAGTGCCTCGTAAATCCTGGTACAAGAACAGAATGTCATGCTTTTTTAACTAGTGTTGCGGCATGGTTGGGTGTGCAGCCTCAACTATAGCAAAATGTACTTTGATGAGAATCATCTAGCTTCCTTTTTTCCCTTATCTACATTTAATAATATTAGCAGACGTTATAGTAGTAACAATATTCAAAAAAATAGAAAAGTTAGTAATAAAACCAATATTGTTAATACTAAATGTACGAATACGGCTGATAGTAATAATAATATAAATAACAAGATCAATGCTAATCATAACCAAATAATGATAGAAATGTCACTAATAATACCCAGGGCAGCCTGCAATATCCATAGGAAAGCCTGTAAATAATGTCCTTATTACAGGCTGTTTGTGATAGCACTATCGACCTGTAATAAGAAAACTACATCACTACTGGAACTGTAATCACTTATTAGAAATGTGACCAATAATACTTATAACCCATGGAAGCCTGCAATATCCATATTAAAGCCTGTAAATAGTGTCCTTATTACAGGCTGCTTGTGATAGCACTATTGACCTGTAATAAGAAAATGACATCACCACTGCAACTGTAATCACTTCTTTGAAATGTGACCAATAATACTTATAACCCATGGAAGCCTGCAATATCCATATTAAAGCCTGTAAATAGTGTCCTTATTACAGGCTGCTTGTGATAGCACTATCAACCTGTAATAAGAAAATGACATCACTACTGCAACTGTAATCAGTTATTACAGTCGGGGTGTGACATTACAATGCACGCTACATGAGCCAGCATATAACAGAACTCCAGCTGTCATTGTAGCACTTAATTAAAAACATCAGACACTTTTCAGATTCCTTTCTTCTAAAATATCTTCCTGTGACACATTAGAGCCGTTAAAGATAGGAAACTGTTTATGGTAGTGTGTTTATTTCGTGCACTACTGGAGTTCTAACAAAAGAGAGCATGAATCTATATGTTATTCATTTTACACCACTGCAACGCATTTTACAAGCTGCATATTAGTGTTTGTTTTAGTCTAAATAGATTCTACATTGATTATATGTAACAAGAACTGGAAGATCCCTTACATTAAATCACGCAAAAGGCCAGGTACTAAAGGGGATAGCACTGTGGCCATGCATTATAAGCAATAAAGTACCCCTTTCCATAGAGTATAAGGATATGTCATTTCAGAGGTCTGTGACCCCGGTTACTTCCCATATATTAATAATGTATGTAGGGGTTACTTTATTCCATATACAATTCTGTTATGACATGACAGTTGTGCAATGTTATTATGACCCCCTTAATTATGTCATTACTAATGGGCAAATGTATTACAATTCTCTAGCTATGATTTCCGTCCACACTGAGCTTAAGCAAAGCATGAAGGAGGCCATGAGGCCCTTAAAGGGGTTTTGTATGTTCTGAGGAGCAATGGCCTTTGCACGTAGACAGAAAGAGTTTCCAATAAGAAAAGATCTTCATATGTCCACTACCACATTGCTATGCTTTCAAGGCCTCATTGGCTGCTTTAAGTGCAGAATATGCATCCGCATGCTTGTAATTATTAAACAGAATAAAGTACCCCCCAAGCACGTTTTAAGAATATGACACCGAACTCTTCAGTGACATGACATCTCCTCAGAAATTAAACGTAAAGGTAGATTATTCTGTATAATTAGTAGTAGTTTCATTGTTAATAATAAAATCATACATTATACTCTGTTTTTTTGCAAGGTTGTCTCAGCTTCCTTAATGTGTTTTTTCTCTTTTCCCTTGTCCCTTTTTTTCTCGGCTTGCAGTGACCACACCACCCCCGAAGCTCACCACTCCTCAGAATGTCACAGTGCGGGCCGTGGACAACTGCAATTGTCCCACTACCCTCCCCACAGGTAGGTATCTGCCTGCAGGAGACCTTGGCCTTTCTCACACGGTGTCAGTCTCCCTGCCCAGGTTTACAGATTTGCCAAATGAAACCGTTTTTATTTATTGTCATGCAGTATAGAAATACTGGCAAAATAAAATGAATGCCATTCCATCACGTACACACTGGCATCTGAACACATTTCCTATGTATTTTATGAATGTAAACAAATGATTGTACTTATTAATAATGTGCAGTATGCCAACGCTATGCCACTGTATGGCCATGTTTTGCTACCAGGGACAGAGCAAGTCTCACATGTTTTCAGGGGGGGTGGGGGTATGAGCTGGAGGGGATGTTGAAGGACAGTTTTAAAAAGGGGGTCACAAGAGAAGAGAGGCCACAAATGGTCACCCAATACCCAATGTTCCTCGGAACATCTACATATCCTCTAACAATTGTGACTTTGCCTAAAAATGCACAGGTTTACATAAATGCGTGTATTCGGGTATTGGTGTAACCTGAGTGTGTGTGTGTGTGATTTTAAATATATATATATATATACACACATATATATATATATATATATATATATATATATATATATATATATATATATATATATATATATATATATTCAGTAAAACAACTTAGTTAAAGGGACGTTATGGTTAAGTTGCGCTACGAAAAGGTGACATCACAAATGTCATTGATGACATCACTGATGACATCACATGTGCATTTGCTTTTCATGAAAAGTATGTACAAGGGAGATTCTTATTGTAATGTTGATAAAAAAAGTGTCAAGGATCATTGGAATAAATATCATGAGGTACGTAGTGGATTAAGCATTGTATTGAAACAAATAGCATTATGTTAGGAAGTTTTTGCCAGTATAATAAGGTACACATGTAGAAACATAGGCATTGTGCGCAGCAGACAGAATGGAGGTGCAATATTACTAATCTTGCCAACAAAGTTTTTTTCACTGAATTTCATAGGTTTTTAGTAGCGCAACTTAACCATAAGATCCCTTTAACAATGTTTTTTTACTGAATTTCATAGGTTTTTAGTGGCACAATTTAACCATAACGTCCCTTTAACAAAGTTTTTTTACTGAATATAGATAGCATGAATTTGATAGGTGTTTACTAGGATTCACTTACTCTGGGTAAAGGTACTGTTTCAAGGCACCAGGCCTGTCTGTGCCTGCTGCAGTTCGCTACGTCCGTCGGCTGGACAGGAGCCCTTTCTGCACCGTCTCCAACAGGTGATCCTCACCAGCTGATAAATCACTGCTGTGCCTGACCAAAGCAAGTCTCGAAGGGCATCCAGCCCCACAGATGCCTGGGTAAGCTGACTGCTGCTCCCCATTGCTAGAGGACCTCTACACCTCGAGCTACCCGATATCCGACATTCATTTATGGCATTTATTCAATTTTTCCACGTGCAAAACAACATGGAATCCGGCAAAATGGCCGCCCCCACCTTGTGTTCTTTGGTTGCCTAGCAACCTGATCGCTGCTCATTGGAGGAACACCTGCATTTGCCCAGCCCAGCATAGCCGGAAGGCGCTAGCCGGCACTCTGGGTACAGGCACTGGTTCAAGGCACCAGGCCTGTCTGTGCCTGTCTGCCGTACGGCCATCGGCCAGTTATGCTGCCCGCCCTCCACCCCTACGGGCCATCTACTAATCCTCGACTGCTGCCTTCTCTGGACTACCTCCACCCACAAACAGCCCGCACGTACTGTACATCTGTATGACAGTAGAACACTATAAACAGGTCTACCACGTGAGCAGCACGTAAGTCGCACTCTGCTATGTTTGCCCACAGTCTGCTAACATTTTACCTACAACGCTAACCTTATACTTGAGCAGGTATTCCTAATCATCATGGTCACAGCTACCAGTGACACCTGCCTCTCTACTAGACTCTAAACTGTTTTTTGCATGTACTCTGTGTTTGTACAACAGCCGCCCAGCCTTATCCACTCTTTGGTTGCCTGCACTGTTTCTCGATTATCTACTTGAGACCTTCTGGTCGCCTGTCATTACACCTTGCTAATTGCTTACTGCCTTGCACAGTGCACTCTCTAGCTCATACTGTGACTCCTAAATCTAAGTAAAACCTATTGCTAACTGTAACTTGCAACTCTAGCCCATACCACTCACCTATGTCCTGATGTTATACACTCTACCAACTGTACCGCATCTGGCTATATGACTACCTGCCTTACTATTGCACAGTAACCTTTGATGACTGACACTAGACTGTACTTCATGCTGATTATTGCTAGACTATACCTCAAGATGACTGTTGTTACAATTGCACTAGCCTAATCCCCTTGCTGTCACATAGCATTTGTACAAACTGTGGCTAACCTTTACCACACCATCCAAGTTTGCCACATGCCATCTATACCCAGCCATCTGCTGCATCATCCCTGTTAGCTATACTCATTGTATTACCACACAGTTGCATATGCACAGAAAGTGCACTGCCATTGAAAGCTGCATCTAGCCTGCCACCACATTGTGTCTTTAAATTGCTTCTAGCCTGTCACTACATTCCAATTTGATAGTCACACCTAGCTTGCCACCACATTGTGTTTTTAAATTGCTTCTAGCCTGTCACTACATTGCTTCTAGCCTGTCACTACATTCCAATTTGATAGTTGCACCTAGCTTGCCACCATATGTGTCTTTAAATTGCTTCTAGCCTGTCACTACATTCCAATTTGATAGTCGCACCTAGCTTGCCACCACATTGTATCTTTAAATTGCTTTTAGCCTGTCACTACATTGTAATTTGATAGTCGCACCTAGCTTGCCACCACTGTGTCTTTAAATTGCTTTTAGCCTGTCACTACATTATAATTTGATAGTCAAACCTAGCTTGCCATCACATTGTGTCTTTACATTGCTTTTAGCCTGTCACTACATTGTAATTTGATAGTCGCACCTAGCCTGCCGCCACATTGTGTTTTGAAATTGCTTTTAGCCTGTCACTACATTGTAATTTGATAGTCGCACCTAGCCTGCCACTACATTATGTTTTTAAACTGCTTTTAGCCTGCCACTACATTGTGCTTCTTAGTTCTCTTTAGCAGAATGCATTTTAGCAAGATTCTATCAACATACGCCCCACTGCTGTTACTACAATTAACATCAGTAACTATGGACCAATTTAAACACGCACCATGCCCTACTCTCCATAGAAACTCTAGACTTCGCGCTAGACTCTCCACCCTCTACGAACCGCAGGTACCTACTAATGCATACTTGAACCATTGCACCATTCCCAAACACCAGACCAGGAACGCAACGCCTCCTAACCCACAACTACCGGCTAGCACCATAACGAAAGATCCGATCCCGGTTACCTCTAACACCAACTGCCTTCCTAAAACAACCTCCATAACAGGAGGACTGATCAATGCTAGATCAGTCGTGGCCCACGCCACGGAAATAGCCGATCTCCTTACATTAGATAACCTCGACCTCCTAGCAGTCACAGAAACCTGGCTACATGACGCAGCAGGTCCAGCACTCTCCCTAGCAATACCCAAAGAATACCAGCTACTAAGACTAGACCGCGAGAGGTGGTGGTTTAGCCATCATCTCCAAATCTAACCTGAATGTAAGATTAACAACACCGCCCACCCTAAAATCCTGAAAACTCCTGACTGCTAAACTACCAATATCCCCATGCCAAACCCTATCTACCTCATTTACAGGCCACCAGGGCAGCTAGGCCTATTCGAAGAGGAATTATCCAGCCTCCTAGCGAGCAACACAAAAACGTAATCCCAGAAAATGATCCTTGGTGATCTTAACCTAGGTCTTAACGACCCAGCTGACAAACAAGCGCAAGTTATTGCCACCATGCTTGAGGGACACGGCCTCACCCAAAAAGTTCTCACACACGACAAAGGGAGAATATTAGACTGGGTAGCCACAACCAACTGCCCTACTACTCTCACCAAAATTACACCCCAGCCGTGGACTGACCACTTCCTCATTAATTTCTACCTAACATTCAACAAGATGCTCAGAACGGAAAAAATAATGGCACCCTCGGTTCCCACTAGATCCAGAAAACACATCTCACCTGAGAATATCTTACCCCTGCTCCTCCCTACTATCAATGCCCTGCCAACTGACTCTGACCCAGAAACCATGGTCAAAATATACAACGACACCATGGCCATAGCCATGGACACCGTTGCCCCATTGAAGAACCGTAAAAGCAAACAACAATCCCACATCAATACCTGGTTCACCGCCTACCTAAAAGAACTGTGACTGGAAAAAAGGAAGCTTGAAACTGTATGGTGACACACCCCTACAGCTGAAAACAAACTTCAACTCAAACTATGCGCTACTAACTACAAGAAAGCTATCATCCAAGCTAAAAAAGACATCTATAACGACAGAATCTCCAACGCATGTTCCAATACAAAGGAATTATTTGCAATCCTGCGAGAACTTGAATCTCCCATACCACCACCCGATAACGTACCCAAAAACAAGCAATGGTGTACCAATATCCAAATGCCCTTGCAAACAAAGTGAAAACATTACAATCTAAAATTACAATAAAAAAAGCCTTGCTCCCTATCAGCGAAACTCCCAGTAAGCCCAAGCCCACGACCAAACCTAGCCTAACACCTTTCAAATTTGCTAAAGTTTCCACTCATGAAACTGAAAAAATCATTGCCTCTCTAAAACATTCCAATTGCAAAGGCGACCGCTGCCCGGCCCAGTTAATTAAGAATGCCGCCAGAGACCTAGCCCCTTTGTCACCAAACTCATCAACGCCTCCTTCTCATCTAGCACAGTCCCAAGCAGCTTAGAAGAGTCCTGGGTTCTCCCCCTGCTAAAAAAACAAACCTTAGACCCCTCCATCCCCACCAACTATAGGCCCATCACTACTGTCCCTTTCCTCCTGAAGGTAATTGACAGAGGGGCCTATCTCCAAATCCAAAAATACTTGGAGACTAACCAACTTCTTGGCACTCGTCAATCGGGCTTCAGACCTCAGCACGGCACTGAGACCGCACTTACAGATCTTAAAGCCCAAATCAACGAGCTCAACGACAAAGGAAACACAGCTATGCTACTCCTCCTTGATCTGTCGGAGGCTTTCGACCTAGTGGACCATGCAGTACTCTGCAAACACCTAGCGTCAGCCTCCAACGTCTCAAGTGAAGCTATAGCCTGGGTCCAATCCTTTCTCGATAATAGAAGTATGCAAGTCTTTTCCACCTCAGACGCGGCAGACCCTATCCAGACAACATGTGGAGTCCCACAGGGCTCCTGTGTCTCGCCAACAATGTACAATATCTTTACTAAACCTCTATTTGACAAATTGGACAGACTGGGTGTCATCTACATAATAAATTATGCAGAAGACACTCAGATCCTCATCCCCCTTTCGGGCAATTTCACTACAGGTACAGCTTTAGTAAACAAAAGTTACACCCTCATTCAGTCATGGATGGCAACCCATGGCCTCTGCCTGAACGGAGCAAAAACAGAGATCCTCATTCTAGGCTCACCTAACAACCTAAAAAAACTTGATTCCAACTACAGCTCCTTCAACATTGCGGTAATATAATCCCCGTCGCCAAAGAGGTGAAGACCCTTGGGTTCTATCTGGACTCCACTCTGTCCCTAAGGAAACAAGTGAACTCCTTGGCCTCATCCACTGCCTATACTGGTAAACCTGTCAAAGCATGCAGACTCTTCCTCTCACCAGCTAGCTGCATTATCCTAGCCAATGCACTGATCCTTTCAAAACTGGATTATTGCAATGCACTTTATGCAGACACCAACAAATACATCATCAATAAACTTCAAACCCTGCAAAACAATGCGCTCAGAATGGCCCTGAACCTCCCAATCAGAGAGCACATCTCGAATGTGCGTAGAAATTACAACTGGCTAAAAATTTGCGATAGGATCACCTTCAAAATTGTCACACTCACATTCAAATGCCTGAACAATGCAGCCCCCCATACCTCAGAGACAGAATAATAAGGAAAACTTCTGCACGACCAACCAGAACAGCCAACTCCTTCTGCCTCCCAAACCCGAGATTCCGTCTAAAAAAAACAGGAGGCAATAGCTTCCCTGTGCAAGCAGCCCAATACTGGAATGCCCTACCAGTCGAACTAAGGAGGGACCAGCCCTACAACAGATTCAGGCACCACACCCGCACTTGGCTTCGACGAAATGACTTTTGAAACCTTGAAACCATGTACAATAGGACCTGATGCCATATGATGTTCGCCCCTCACATGTAAAATGTACATAATGTATTTACTGCCTATAATATGCTTCCCGCCATCCTTACTTGTACAGAATGTATTTAATGTATACCTGCAATCTGTAACCTGTAACTAGGTTTTAAGTATTCTTGCTATTCTGTGCGCCCAGCTACCCAAGGGTTTTCTGGCGCCCTATAAATAAACAAACAAACAAACAAACTTAGTTTATATACATTTAACATAGAACATACTGAACCGCCTGCCAGAGATTTTGTTGTCCGCGGACAATGCGCCTGTCCGCGGACAGACGCGGTCAACATCTGCACTGTCCCCGGCAGGCAGAAGCCGGCCACACGGAAGAAGGCCATAGGAAAAAGGCCCACTTCCTGTTTGCCGCCTGTTGTTCCACTCATTCCCCATCTACTGCAGAGAGCCCTCTTCACTCCAGGCCTGCAGAAGCAGATTGCCTCCACCTTCTCTTGCCCCGTGCTGAAAGCTGCTGTTACAGCACAAGCGGCACCATTGCAACACCGTCCATGTTACCTCCTTCCAAGAATCTCCCATCCTGACGAAGCTGAAACCCGACGGAATCAGCTGTTTATTCTGCACCTCCCGTGCTCCACGTGCATCGCCTAACCTAGAAATGGCCGGTGCGATGCGGAATGAAACTGAGGCTCGGCCCGGTTTCTAAGCAACAGCGTTGCTTATTTTGCCTGCACTGTCCCCGGCAGGCGGAAGCCGGCCACACGGAAGAAGGCCATAGGAAAAAGGCCAACTTCCTGTTTGCCGCCTGTTGTTCCACTCATTCCCCATCTACTGAAGAGAGTGCAGGAGCCCTCTTCACTCCAGGCCTGCAGGAGCAGATTGCCTCCACCTTTCCGTGCTCCGTGCTGAAAGCTGCTGTTACAGCACAAGCAGCACCATTGCAACACCGTCCGTGTTACCTCCTTCCAAAAATCTTCCATCCTGAAGAAGCTGAAACCCGACGGATCAGCTGTTTATTCTGAGCCTCCCGCGCTCCACGCGTTTCGCCTGACCTAGAAATGGCCGGCGCGATGCGGAATGAAACTGAGGCTTGGCACGGTTTGTAGGCAACAGCGTTGCTTATTTTGCCTGCACTGTCCCCGGCAGGCGGAAGCCGGACACACAGAAGAAGGCCATAGGAAAAAGGCCAACATCCTGTTTGCCACCTGTTGTTCCACTCATTCCCCATCTACTGCGGAGAGGGCAGGAGTCCTCTTCACTCCAGGCCTGCAGAAGCAGATTGCCTCCACCTTCTCGTGCCCCGTGCTGAAAGCTGCTGTTACAGCACAAGCGGCACCATTGCAACACCGTCCATGTTACCTCCTTCCAAGACTCTCCCATCCTGAAGAAGCTGAAACCCGACAGAATCAGCTGTTTATTCTGCGCCTCCCGCGCTCCACGTGTATCGCCTGACCTAGAAATGGCCGGCGCGATGCGGAATGAAACTGAGGCTCGGCCCGGTTTCTAAGCAACAGCGTTGGTTATTTTGCCTGCACTGTCCCCAGCAGGCAGAAGCCGGCCACACGGAAGAAGGCCATAGGAAACAGGCCAACTTCCTGTTTGCCGCCTGTTCGCCGTAGGAGCCGTACTCTCTGGCGCTGTACCAAGGGACACAAACCTACTGTGAGTACATTGATCTAAGGACTGATTGAGTGACCACTTCCACCCTTCTCTCACTACCGTTAAACGTATTATTGACTGCCAGGGGTTGTTCAACCAGATCCTTGCTTCAGCTTACCGCCTTGAGGGTGCTAATGACACTGTATTCTCCATTGCCTGCTTTGAGACACGAACCACATATTGCCTGCTTTGCACTATTGCCGTATTATAGCCGCATGTCATAATTGTAACCGGTGTTCCTATGCTGTACCCGCCCTACAATAGAGCGCTCTATACGCATTATGCGCAAATCCAATAATGCACTGCCTGCCCACCTATGCTACTGCATCCTAGTCTGACTGAAAATATTAGCTGAGACCTAGACAACACCTGAGATTGCCAATAGTACCCCCTGACACCAGCCAGTACGCAAGTAGTCATGACCACTCAGGGCCCCACACAGGACCTCTGCATCTAGCCTATTGTTGTTTTATGTATGACACTAGCTTTTAGCCTAAATTGGGCCCCACCTAGGACTATTGCTTTTAGCCCATGTGTATCCGGTTGGTCAAAACTGTATTTAGCCCAAATTGTGCCCCACCTAGGACCATTGCTTTTAGCCCATGTGTATCCTGCTGATTAGAACTGTATTTAGCCCAAATTGTGCCCCGCCTAGGACCATTGCTTTAAGCCCATGTGTATCCTACTGATTAGAACTGTATTTAGCCCAAATTGTGCCCCACCTAGAACCATTGCTTTTAGCCCATGTGTATCCTACTGATTAGAACTGTATTTAGCCTAAATTGTGCCCCACCTAGGACTATTGCTTATAACCCATTGGCACCTTGTTAGCCAGAACTGTTTTAAACCTAAACTGTGTAGACAAAGTGAGCCTAGCTTCTCTTTACCTTACACCCATGTTCCTAGTTATGTTAGGTTGGATATTGATCATCATGTTCCCCTTCCACCTTGTCCAAGTAGACACCCCCTGCATTGGCAGCCATTTCATCATCCTCAGTAATGGACTCACCAAACTAGCTTGCCCAAGACACCACCACATCCCGTGTCCCACCCGCTTCCTCCAAACCACACCCCCGTTCCCGGCCCTCTCCAATCTCACTCGTTGTCCCAAGGACCCCTTCACAACCAATGAGGAACACTATTCTACACTCCCCAATGTCCCACTCGCATTCCCCAACCTCCCAGGTAGCGAAAAAATACACCCCATCTCAGGATATGAGAGAACGTCCCGACTAAGAGCTCGCACCAAAGTACCCCACGACAATCCCACGACCAGGACGGAGCCACCCAGGCCATCAAAATCTATGGCCACCAGAACAAACAACAACCCAACTGAGGCCATAGCAACCAAAACCTCAAAAAAACACATGGAGCCCAGCAACCCACTAATTAAGAATGCACCCATAAAGGACACCAAGCCCCTCATTAGCCTCAAAAATGCACTCATCAACGCCCGCTCCCTAGGAGCCCCTGCCATCGAAATTCACGACCTTATCATCGAACTTGACCTTGATCTGGCCATCCCCCCAGATAACACTATTGTCAGATCAGATAGAAACACCACCCCAGGAGGCGCTGTTGCCATCATAACAAGAAACACCATTAAAATAAAATCCTGTTCCATCGAATTAATCGAAGGATACGAACTGCTGCTCGCTAAACTTGCGTTGAATGAAAATACCACAGTTAACATAGTGGTCATCTATAGAACTCCCAGTACCAACAGCCACCCAGAAATAGATATCCCACTAGCACTGGCGCCCCTCCTTAAACCCAAAACGAAATGTATCATCATTGGTGATTTGAACCTTGGCTTTAACGATGACCAAGACACCAAAGCCACAGCCCTTCTCTTGGCACTTAATGACATGAACTTCCACCAACACATCAATGTCCCCACCCATACCAAGGGTAGGACCTTGGACTGGATCCTCACCCTCAATACTAAAATCACCATAGGCCCAATTACCCCACTCAGCTGGACAGACCACTACTGCATTGAATTCACTATCACCAGTGATGACCCCTGCCCGCCTACGATCAAAATCATGGACACCATTGAAAGCAGAAACCCCAAAAAGCTCACAGTAGAGAACCTCGACCCCACCCTAAATAAACTGCTAGACTCCCACACAATCTTTAGTAACGATCCTACTACTATTGCGGAGTACTATCACAAATGCCTCTACACAGCGATTGACACCATAGCACCAGTCACCACCAAATTAAGACGCATCAATAAAAAAACGAACCTCTGGTTCAACGAGGAACTAATTGCCCTTAGAAAGAAAAAACGCTCTCTCGTGCAGGTCCATAATAAACACCCCTCCCCTGACTCGGCTAAAGCCTTCAAAGACGCCAATTCCATCTACAAAACAGCTATTATCATCCACAAAGCCAACGCCTACAATTCTCGCATCAGCAATGCAGCTTCAGACTCCAAGGAGCTCTTTGCTTTCCTTAGAGAACTCGAAAACCCCCTGCCGGCTGACACTCCCACCAATGCAAGCAAAGAATGGTGTACCACCATACAAGACGCACTTGCCTCCAATTTTGCTGTGCTGCAAAATAAAATTAACGCCAAAAGACTATTCCTAGCAGTCAAAAACTCCCCCACCCCTAACACCTGCGCCTCTCCCAGCGACAACCCTAACCCCCCGTTCAAATTCACAGCCGTCTACCAGGATCTTGTACTTGACACGATCTCCAAGTTAAAAGCGTCCAATTGCAAAGGAGACACTGTCCCAGCCAATTTAGTCAAAGCCTGTGCCCCTACTCTGACCCCTATCATCACCAAATTTGTCAATGCCTCCTTTAACTCCAATACAGTTCCAACTTGCATTAAAGAAGCCTGGGTCACCCCGCTTCTAAAAAAAACAAATCTAGACCCGACCAATTATCGCCCAATAACTACCGTCCCGTTTCTATTCAAAATCATCGACAAACTAGCCTATAACCAAATTCAAACCCACCTGGAATCTAACCACCTCCTCGGCACCAGACAATCAGGCTTCAGGCCTAACCACAGCACTGAAACAGCCCTCTTGGACCTAAAAATCCAGATGGATGCCATCAGAGATGCTGGGAAACGCTGCATTCTCCTGCTGCTGGACATCTCTGCCGCGTTTGACCTGGTGGACCATGACAAACTATGCAACTCACTTACCGGTGAGTTTAACTTCTCTAGCGAAGCTACTGCTTGGGTAAAATCTTTCTTAACTGACCACACTTCCAAAGTGTCCATAGGCAAAGAAGCAGCCAACCCCATTCTAGTCCCCATAGGAGTACCCCAAGGCTCTTGCCTCTCCCCTACATTGTACAACGCATACACCAAACTACTGTTCTCAGCACTAGATGATATGGGTGTCATATACACACATTTTGTGGATGACACCCAGGTCCTTATACCTCTCACAGGCAACTATGAGCAGGACACTGTTACAATCAATAAAATGTACGCCATCATGCAAAACTGGATGGCACTAAATAGCCCGTGTCTTAACGATGAGAAGACGGAAGTCCTCATCGTAGGATCTCCAGCTAAAATAGCAACCCTTCACCCAAAATACTCAACCATCAACATTGATGGCACCAATATCCCCGTGCTGAAGCAAGTCAAAACACTGGGCGTGTACATTGACGCCAGCCTGACTATGACCAAACAGATCAAGGCGCTCTCCTCCTCCACGGCATACACTGCCAAACTAATTGCTCTCGGCCGAAAATGTCTTACCCCAGCTAACTGCCTCACCTTAGCTGGGGCTCTTGTACTGTCGAAATTGGATTATTGCAATGGGCCTCATTACATGGATGGCGGTAAGGATTTACCGGTACCGGTAAAATACCGGTACCGGTAAATCCTTACCGCCTTACTACGAGGTCCCTTTGCGGGTTGGGGGATTTAACGCCTGCTTTTTGCAGGCGTTAAAAACCAACCCGCAAAGGGACCCAGGGAGCCAATTACGGTACCGCAATTTGCGGTACCGTAATTAGCGCCTTCCCCATTCCCATAATGCCCTATGGGGCAAAAATGGGAATGGGGAAGGGCAATGGTGGAAGGGGGAATTACCGCCCCGCCAACCTTGGAATGGGGCGGTAATTCCCCTTTCCGCCAGGGCGGTGCCGGTATTTTACCGGCACGAACCATGGCGCTGTTAGCGCCATGGTTCTCCGCCATCCGTGTAATGAGGCCCAAAGTATTACTACTAGGCACTTCCAATACCAATTTAGCCAAAATGCAACTACTGCAAAATAAAGCCCTGAGGGCAGCTCTAGGCATAAAAAAATCAGACCATATCTCCAAGACTAGAAAAGACGCCCATTGGCTCCCCATCAAAGCCAGAATTATCTTCAAAACATTATGTATCACATACAAATGCCTAACCAAAAAAGGACCCATCTATCTCAACAACACTCTACATCCCAAAGTTGACAGGAGACCACTAAGATCTAACGACAAACTCCTCCTGACCCTCCCTCGCTTTAAAGCCACCAGAGCGGGGGGAAGCAGCTTCACCACACTAGCCCCCAAACACTGGAACACCCCACCCACCAATATCAAAAAAGAGCCCTCCTTCACGGCTTACAAGAAACTGCTAAAACCTGGTTATTCAACCAATATTAGTATCTATAAACAAGTCTCCTTACCACTGCACACTTTCGTGAATTTTGTAAATTGTTTCTTAGCACCAACTGCTCATTAATAATGTAATGTAACTAATGTAATGATGTTTGTATTAATCTTTAAGCTGTCTTATAACCTCGCTAGGGTCTGGGCGTGTAACAAAATGAATAAATAAATAAACACTATCCAAAAACTGAGGGGGTATCTTACATTATTGTATTATGCAATAAAAACACTGAACATGTTCAAAAAGCAGCACATAAATACATTACATTTAATAATAAATAAGAAGTGTAAACTGTATATGTATGACATCAACCGTCCAATTAAATAGCACATTCAACATAATGGAATATACCAAAACAAAATAAATATGCCACCAACATTATTACCTCACAGAAACTGGACAGCAAAAAGCAACAGCACACCTACGCAGCCGTAACAGCAAAACTTAGCAAGAAACTAGTAAGTCCACTACATTTATTTTATATATTTATAAACTTTCTGTATTAGGTACAATAAAAGTATTTTTTTTTGTTTTTTACACAGACATGTCTAGTACTTTGGAATGGCGGGAAGAACATTTTCCTCGGGATGAAATTAGTGAAAACAGTGATACTAATGGGAGACACTACACTTCTCTAAATAAACCAATTAAGAACCATTACTTTATGTGTACTTAACATATATTTATTTTTTAACAGACTATACAGACATTAAAAGTAATATAGAAACAGACTCCTTAGAAAATCATCTGCAGCATATGGAGTAAAAACTGATCTATTAATGTCAAATTTCATTCTTTTAAAAAACTTTGTGGAGGTCCATACAAAAGAAAAAATTAAATATCACTGTCCTACATGTACCTGTACCCCTTCTCCATGTCCCAGCTAACATCCCCAAAAACTCCCAGCAAGAAAAACGTTATGATGAGACTTCAATCCCTTCCTCCCCTACCATACATCATGTACAAACCCCTAATGCCCCTGTCTGTAACTATCTGCCACACGTGTGTCGCACTTTTAATTAGTTCGGGGACCTGAAGACTGTCCATAGAACACCGCACGCATGCATACAACCGACCCCATGCATTTGGTGTCCTACAGACAGCCGTCTCATTCGTGAACGTGTCCGCAATGTCATCATGTGACCGCACCCACGCTGAGCGTGGCTTCTTGTTCGCGAACACTGTCCAGGCCCCTGAACATATAAAAAATGCTTTTTTGAGCAATCCAAGGTATTTTCCAGTAAAGGTTCATCCTAGCACATGTCCCAGACAATTTCCCTGGCGATCTACATACTTTTTAGCCCTTCTTTGATGTTCGAAGTGTTCGCGGACAGCGCGGGTGTCGGCGAAGTGCGCCCAGCACACCTATAAAAGGCCACACCCTAGAACTGCTCCTCATTGTGTTTCTGGCTACCCGAGAGAGCATTGCTCCTGACCTGCATTGACTGCATTGCTGCTGACTTTTGCCTGCTGTCCTCCAGATGGCAACCATGGCTGCCTCGCCTTCAGCAGCACTACACACCCCAAGGGCCTGCAGAGGGGAACAGGTGTGAGGATGCAGAGGAGAGTGATGAAGAGGATGAAGAGGATGAGGTAGTGGAAGTCCCTACTACTAGCACTCGTTGTGAGTCTTGGGTGTGGAGGTTATTTACCACTCTTGATGGAGTACCAAAAGCATGTGCAAACAAGGTGACTTGCACTCAGTGCAAGATGGTGCTGAGTCGTGGGAAACGGGTTTGAATAGCTATGGTACTACATCAATGAAGCGACACCAAAGGTCGTTCCACGTTGGGGCTTTTCGTAAGGTTGTACCTTGCGATAAACGTAGTAGGTTGAGTTCCCCTGCAGCATCCTCCGTTTTAGCTCCTGTTACCACAAGAGACACTCCTGTGGGGCAGTGCATCCCTCCAGCTGCCTTGCAGGCCATACATGATGCTGTTGACCCTTACCTTTCAAGGGTCACAGTATTGTGCATGTACTGGGACGCAGTACTCTGCAGGGGGGAGAACCTTCGGGGTGCATTCGAGACTGCGGTCAAGGAGCATGAGAAGAACTGCTACCTACCTGAATAAGGCCCACCCTACATCTTCCTCTCTCCACCTGCCCTTTCGTATCCACGTGGTTGGTGTCCCTTCCTTACCCTGCTTTCCCTTCCTTTCCTTGTGTGTCGTGTTTAAAAAACCAAAGAAAATATAAAACAACAAAACCAACAAATAAAAAGGCTCTTTTCAGAGCCGCCTTTCACAGTTCAAAAAAAGAAGTGTCAATGAAATGCTGCAGGGCCCTGTGCATGCTGCCCTATCAGAACCATTGCACTTTTCTTTGGGAGGAAGTGAAGGCTCTGAAAATAACTTTTTGTGGTGTTTTTTTGTGATTCAAAAACTTCAAATAGTCAACACCTACTGTAAAATGGATTGCTGTAATTCCAAAAAGGGTTGCAATGCAATTTGTATATTTTGCAGAAAAATCTGATTGCTAGCATAAGTAAGATGCACTATATCTCTGCCAAAAATGTGTGTACTACAAAACATAAGGTTTTCATTGTGAAAAGAGGACATACCAACATCTCTCAAAAAGGCACAGACAGCCTTGTGAACATTGCCCCTCACTTTCTCCATTTGTGGACCAAATGAAGAAGAACGCAGCCACATTTGGCAATAGGGGAAAAAATTACTCTGGAATTTGGATACATGTCCATGGCTTTCCCAAGTCCTTCTTTCATTGCAAATTGCAAAGAGATTCCAGACACATGTCCTAAACTGTTCCCTCCACAATGAATAATAATAATGTCTGGATGACACTGTGTCACCAAAGTAGCACAAAGAGGTACCAAATCCATCCATTTCATTCCACGCACTCCATGCCAGTGTACTTCCACATGAGGGAATCCAAGATGTACAGCCACTCCACAGCGATCTGCATGTACCTCCAACCAATTTATCCACGAAACTCCCAAAATCCAGACAATCTGCTTTCTGAAACACACAGCCATAGCTATCTGCTCTCCTCTCTAGAAAAGACTTTATGACAAAGTCTCTGCTTAGACATCACACCCAGTAAACCCTATTGACCAATCCCTTGCTCTGCTAAGTCTCATTTGCATGCCTCTCAACCTCAAAATCCCAGTATGTAATGCGCGCTGTCCGCGGATAACTACGCTGTCCGCAGACAAATCGTAAAATCTGATTGTGGGAAATGAAAATTTAAATTGTGTGCTCCATTTCCCCTTTAAGGTTGGCTCTGAAAAGAGCCTTTTTGGGTTTTTTGCAGATGCTTCACAAACACCTTTTATTTTGTATTTTTGTATTTTTTTCTTATTTTCCTCCAACAATCTTCACATTAGCTTCTCCAAAGCAATCCTTATGTTCCGAAACAGCATGGCATTTCCCATAAAAGATAAAAAACATGTCTTCTTCTTTAAAGTAATCAACATTACCAGAGTCAATGTTGTCATTGTTGCAAAAGAACATGCCAGCTCTAGTCATAAAAGCAAACATGCCTCGGTTGATTAACCACCTACCAACATTTTGCTGAGGACAAAAAACAGAACTATTGTCCCTTATTGCCCTAGGTATCAAACCAGAAAAAATTATCTTGGCATTTGGAAGTAGTTTCATTACTGCCTGAACCAAGTTTTGCAGATCTTCCAACAAAGTAGGGGCACTGACATAACCCAAATGCAAAGCACCACAGTGCAGGACAACCACATGTGAACTGTTATCCCTAGCCATATCTTGACAAACCTCTAGCATTGCCTGCAAACTGAAACCAGGCACAGTGCTCCACACCACTGCCACTCCTTTTACATCAAAATTGTTTGCCACATGCCTACATTTTGCATACTGCTCCAAACCATTCACAAACATATCTCCAAGCACCAACACCCTGACTTTCTCCACCTCTGCCATCTTCACTACACACAGCCTCTCTCAATACAAAGCAGAACCTCAATACCTCATTGGCTAATCTCTACAGTCCCTTTTCCATGATGGATTTGCTGAGAAACCCCGGATGTGGCACGCCCTGTCTGCTGACAGCCGTGGTGTCCACGGAGCGCATAACACTGGGGCAGCCCTTCTACCCTTTCCACTTCACTCTCTGCACCATTCCCTCATTCACTACTGTTAAGCAGTCACACAACCATCCACCAATCACATCCAAGAACTCTTCATCTAACTCCATCATCACAGTTCAGCAATTCAGATGTACTGTTGATTGATCGCTCTGAGTACAATTGGGCTGTGACTGCAAAGCACCTACAGCAACCACTACAAAACTCTCCAACATTTCTACTTGCAGATTCATGCACATCAATATGCATGAACACAAACTACAGGTATGAATATTTTCTGCACAGTACATGTACAGCTCTTGTATAAATGCATCTAAACAGAGTAACTGCCACTTACCCTGTATAACCTGTAAAACAAGCTTACGGTCATTTCTCCCATCTGCTATGATCAAATGTCACTTGCAAACCTATCTACTTTCCAAATTTGTATTTACCCACATTACTAACTGTAATGTGCAAACTATTATTTTGTTCATTCATTACATCATTTGTGTAACCACTGGCACCTATTTATCCACATTTCAACCATAATAGCATTTAATGCATTATAGTACATAGGATGTATATGCAATTTACTTTCTATACATTCTGCATATTTAACATACATTCTACCATTTGTATTTGCTTTAGAAATGATTATAATAGTAATCAGACACAACACACACAGCTATCTAACAGAATGTCATTTCATTTTAAAAGATGGGACAAATAACAGTATAATTATAGGAGAAGGCTTTCTAGTGCGTTATACAATGAAACACAGCCAAGATGAGTACATGCATCTTTATTCATGCACACAGATAGCCAATATAATTTTAAAGGCTTCCAGCTGAAACAACACCACTGCCTCTACGACTGTTCTTCCAATCTAGACAGTTCTCTCATTTCAGCTGGTTGCCCATTCCGTTCTAAAATTTACAACAGCATTCAACTATGCACAGGTGCAGTCATGTCTGTCACATCATGTACAACTATGTACAGTGTTGTAAAGAAGCCCTACAACATCTCCCCCTTCCCTTCAGCCTGCAACGCAAGTACCAGATCTTTCCTTGCAATCCTTACTTTATTTCACACTCTCCCATCTCCAAGCACTACAGGATCACCCAGTAGTTTGGTAATCACCTTCTGCATAATAAGCTGCTGAACCCATCAAACCCTGCTGCTTTATTCCCCACACCTTCACAAATGCATACATTGCATGCTTTTCCCTAAGGTTCGTGCCATTTACCCTGTAAAAATAGCAAAAAAAGCATACGATTATTTCTTCTATCTCTTAACAATCAATAACACCACCTTAAGAAGCCTAGTGTGCCCTGTACGCTTACTATTGCAGTAATTTCTAAAGCACGTTCAACTAACAGATTCTAAGTAAAAAATACAGAATGCACATAGGCAAAGGAAAGTGCATGTACATGCTATGCACAGTTATCAGAAAGCGCTACTACTGCAGAAACAAAGAAATCCATGTCTACATTAACAACAGTGCTATTAACACACATATTTACTAACTTCTTTCTTTCACAATTGCAGTGAAGACCACTCTCCTGAAAAGCAGCAGCGTCTGAAGTATGAATGAGAACTCAGAAGACACCTACTCTTTCCATCCAAAAAAGTAAGTGCAATACTGCCATAATGTTCTAACTGTTACTCAAACACTATAGAATTCTAGTATTGTAGAACAAACAATTGTATTAACCCTGCAACATTAGATTCAGTATTAGTGCTTCCCCTCACCAGCTGCATACTTTGCATTGTCATCTGAACAGCAGTATAGTAACACACAAATACAAGGATAGCCTTCCCAACCTGCTGTAGCAACCCATTGCACAATCACACATCTCTACATACGTCCTTACCATCATACTCAGACACTCATGCACAAACAACAGACCCCAAAGAATGCCTACCAAAAATCAACTCTGTAGAAAGTAATGCAAAAGTACACAAAATCAAAATAAAACTCTCCAAAATAAGCATCCACCTCTAGCAGAATTTGTACAAAAAATTCAAACAAAACAGCTAATACAGTCATTAAGCGAATCAAAACAAGCTTCCAGTACAGAAACATTGCCTCCTCTTTCAAAATGTAAAACGAAACAAAAAGTGATTAACAAGACTGCAGCTACTACTAGTGCTAACACTGCACCTATAAATCTTGATGTAGCCGCAAGTAAGCATACCAAAAAATGTTCCGCCACAGAGTCCTTCAAAAGCTTATAAAAACAGGAGAGAAATCACGCACAACCCTTAAAACCTACCGTAGAAAATTATTCGTACAAGCTCGCATAGACAGTGCAATCCTTCTCAAAAGGAAATTATTTATTTTAGTTTTAAACAGAATGAAACCACTGGCAAAACTAAGTACTAAACTACAAAAAAGACATCTCAACAAACGGAATATCAACAAAGATAGCTTCACAAACATCTGTGGAGGTGAATGAAGTCACACCACGAGCACAGAACCATATTTCAATGAAGAAGCATACAACCAAAAGAAAATAAACCCAATTGCCATACATAGCAGTGGACGAGGGTATGAAAAACGTAATAATACCATTAAGGAACAAGAACAACTGCTCACAAAAATATCCCCAGAAAATTCAGTATCAACTGTCCATTCCACTGAACCAATACATCCAGTCTACAAATGGTTGTGCACATCAATGTGTAACATTGGCAAAAAAATCTTTCAAATCTTTACGCCAGTTCCTCAATCAGTATATGAAAGGCAAAGACACATTCAAAATTAAACTACTACAAAATATTGGCTCCTGTCCTGTGCGCATATACACAAAACTACAAGGACATTCATTAGCCTGCATTTCTGGACCTATTTGCAAAAGCATCTTCCATCATATCAAAATGATATCAACACATCATTCAACTATAAGAAATCTGGTCCATAAACTGTACTATGCCAAAAGTCCTGCTTTAGCACTAGCCAATTTAAATAACAATCTTCTACATGGTACAGCCAAACAACTACTCGAAGAAATAGAGCATATCCAGAGAAAATATTTTGGAAGTGAAAGCCACTTACAAAATGCAATAGCTTTACAACAGACAAGCAACAACTGTACAGATGGCAACCTTCTACTACACACATACAAAAAAGAAATACTAAAGTTTAAAAGTACATCTGCTGAAGTACCAAACCATGTGTGTGTGTGTTGCTGCAGGACTTTTTATAAAAAATAGCACACAAACTGTAGACATAACGTACAAAATAGAAGACAATGACGATTTAAAATGGTTACAATTAGCTCTCTATCTTATAGCAGAAAACAAATACGAAATTAGTGACCCCTTAATACTTTGCAGTTACTGCACTGCAAAACTTGATAACAACCAAACACCTTCACGTGCTATCAGAAATAACTTGGAATTATTCCGACTACCAAAACCCCTGCAATAACTCAACTTATAATAGAGCATCATAATTCAAACAGTGCACAAATTTCAAGCAATAATACGCCTTCAACCAAAAACGGCAAAATTACCTCTCGCTGAATTAGTGAAATGCATTTGTGGCAAAGTAGTTTATTTGCCATTAGATCGCAAAGAAAATGTACACACTCTGGGAGTGCAACGTCCAATAGATAAATCTTTAATTATCTTAGTAAATGGCGTACCTACAAAAGACAAAAACATTTGCCATAAGTTCACCTCAGGGAATCGGAAGCAGCCTCTATGATCCTCTACATTGTGTGAGCGTGTGAGGTGCGGCTTGATTCCTGTTTTCCTGCTTTCCTGCTGGAGTGCGTACAGTGCCGTAGCATGCTGGGGGGGCCGTTGCGAGGTCCTTTCCTCGAATCGGAGCAGCAGTGGCAGCTCAGTGTGCAGGTCGTGGGACGCGGGTCACTGCTCCACGGCTCCCCTGCGGAATTCACCTCAGGGTGACGGCGGTGGCAGATAGAGGGGTGCGGAAGTGTGCCACTTGCCGCGCCTGATACGTGCAGTAAGACCTTGCAGCCCTGAGCTTCAGGGGAGCAGGGAGCTGGGAGGCCAGGAGTGATGGGTAAGATAGCTGTGGTTGCCTTGCATCCCGAGTCCTGCACTTTGTTTGATAGGCGATTAGAAGCCTATTGCGTTTGACTTGGGGTGTTTGCCGCTCCACAGGCACAAGCTCCCCTCTATTGGCACTCACTGATTATGATCAGGGGGAGGTGTTGACAGAATCCCGGCAGCATTAACGACTAGAGCACATTAGTGCTCTTTTATCTGCTGAGGTGGGAAGTTCATACCTAAACATACAGAGATTTGACACACTGTGGATCATCTATGCGGTTATAAGGAGGCCATCGTCCCATCTCTTGGTAGTGAGGGGAAAACCATATTGAAGCTGTAGTGTGCCCTCCTATAAGGGGCCCAATTTGGACTGGTGGGATTGCCTGTGGTACGACAACAGCAGGAGATTGTGGGCTGTGTGCCTTTGATCCTGTTGAGGGGACTAAAGGTCCCAGAGGTACTCAGAGGTACTGAGCCACTGCGACAACTCCAAGGATAGAGTGTCCTATAGCGTGACAGAGGGATCTTTGTTCTGGTCCTCTAACCCCAGGAGGGGCACCGTTTGGGCAGCCTAAATGCCTTCTGGGAAAAGACCCACACAGCCCAAGTACAACTTAAGAAGAACTAAGGGAATGGCAAAAGCCAGGAACTCACCAAAGCAAGGAAGGTGAGATGGAGAAACCCAAAAAGAAAGCTAAAAACGCTATTCCAGCAGATCAAGGTATGATTACTGAGTTGTTTCCACAAAATCTGCCCTCTGAAATAAATTCTACCACTATTGAGGAAATAATTGCACCGGGCGCATTCAACATTGGCCCATTGAGTTCCTCAAAATATGATGATATTGACAATAAGGGCTGCCTTCCAAGAAAGCTAAGAAGAGAGCAGCAAGAGCTAAGAAAAGGAAGATTACTGGAGAGGGCCACCTGACTAGTTGGCTGATACCTGAACAAGCAAAGATGAACTTGAAGATGAGGCAGACAAGTTGGAGGAGGACAATGTGAGTGAAGAAGATGTGATAATCGAGGATGAGACGCCCATCATGCTACCAGAGCAGACGGTCCCAGCAACCGAAGCATTGGTATCGGCCAAAATCAAAGGAGTGACTGAAGGAAACCGCATCTGCTTGATAAAGAATATATATCTGAGCGGAGAACCAAAATGGCTATCGCGTTCAGAATTGCTAACTAGATTGAACTGTGTGCCACAACTGCATGTCCTCAAATCTGATGATTTTCAATTCGTGGAGCCTCTGAAAGGCCCTAATCCTCAGGTTTCAGCACTTCATTGGAAGTTTTTGTCAACAGCACAATTGATAAAAAATTACAAGGACGAATTGAAAGCAGTAGATGTGGAGGTGGATGCTGATCTGAACGAAATTGATCTAAGCTGCTTGGTTAGAGAGGTAGACACGCCCGCAGATGTCACAGATTGTCCAAGACTGCCAAAAGGGAAGATGGTGGAATTATCAGATGTTCAACAAGTACTAAAATGGTTGGCGGATTCGCTACCTGAGGTACCCTCAAAACAATGAGATCTCACAATTTTGACATGGAACTGCTGTGGGTTCGCACACCTACAATCAGCAGAGGGTTCAACTAAACAGCTAGATAAGCATAGCTGTATTAGCCTCCAAGAAAAATGGGCAATGGACCCTCTGATATTGGATAGATATGTTACTTACCAATCTGCAGCAAAGAAAGGTGAAAAGGGTAGACCGTATGGAGGCCTAACTACAGGGGTGGTTAATACACTTGGTTCAAGGCAAATTGTGTCCCAACTAGTAAGCAATATGATTGCTGTAGAAGTGACCTATGACAATAGCAGAGTAAAGGAAACATTTCTACTAGTAAGTCTATACAACACCCCTGGCAATATTAAGAGAACAACTGCAGGAGGCTCTCCATGACCTATTGGCAACCTGGCTAATAAAATCTGGGAACACTGGGGTAATAGTGGTTGGTGATTTCAATTGCCATATGGCTGGGAGTGGGGTGGAGTCTCATAATCCTAAACTGAGAGTGAAAAGTTCTATGCAACACACTAAAAAGGATCCTGAAGGACGAGGGTGGGAACATCTATTTGAGTCCTGGGACAGAGAAATGATCCATGGTAGAACTACTAGTGATCACCAGGCCACCATACATGGTCAAATGGAACCTCCTGCAGTACTCTGGACTACATATGTGTCTGTACCAGGATGCACTCATAGGTGGAAGATATGCGAGTTGTGCCCAATGAGTGGAGTGATCATGCTGCATTGATATGTGAACTTAACATTGCCGATAGGGATATTCCTATGAGTAACACGGGTAATATAAAGGTAACCAAAGCAGGCACAAGGATCAGTTGGTCAGATAAAAATGTAACACAGGCCCGGGAAGCACTGGCTATAGACAGATCTCATCTCCTGTCGAATTTTAGGGAGATGACGATTAACTCTATTGAGGACTGGATCTATACCTTTGCTGGCAAGCATGCTGCGGTCCCCATAGGGACTATGATAATGCTGGGGACAAAAAAACCTCCCTATGATAAGATGATTAGAGAAGCTAAAAGAGATCTTAGAACAGAGCTCTGACATGCCAAGAAGCAGGCTCTCGCCCTGAATATATATCATACTAACGTAAGGTGTATTAAAAATAGATATAGAGCTACTATTAAAGCTAAAAGAAAGGCAGACAAGATCCAGTGGTTCCATGTAATAATGTCGCCACAAAAATCTCGCCATGCAAAAATATCGCCGAAAAATTGCCGTTTTTTGTGGCGACATTATTGCATGGAACATGCGGGGGACACCCCCGCAAACCCCAAACTTTTCTTACATTTTTTTTTATTTTAATTTTTTAATTTTTCTTTTTTTTTGCCCCTGTCCCCATATATATGGTCACCCATATAATATCGCTGCAACCTTTCCCGGCGATATTATTTACGGCGACCATATATATGGGGATAATATTACCTGATACCGATCCAGTCCTGGCAAAGACTAGTAAAGACAATCTGCAAAGGTAAGACCCGTAATATATGGTTACTTTTGGGTGAAGCACGGGGAGCTGTGAAAGGTCCATTAGTTAACTCTATTGAGGCTGAAGTATGTACAACATTTTTGGAAAATTGGAATAGGAAGAGGTAGAGGAATTTAGATCATTGGGCAGTCCTCCATTAATTCCATCCATTAATACATCATATGATGTGGTGGTGAATAAGATTAAGGAACTTAAATTCTCTCGAGCTCCAGGCCCGAATGGATTGGCAAACATTGTTCTGAAATCTCACCCTGAATTTTGGGCTACCCTATTCATCATCTGATTTAATAAGATCTTAAAAGAAGGGAAAATACCATGATCCTGGCAAATGGCGGTCCTTATTCCCATCTTCAAAAAGGGGAATCGCTCAGACCCTAGTAATTATAGGCAGCTCTCAATGTTAGACTCCACGGGGAAGATATTTGCCTCACTACTATTAAAAGAATTACAGCTCTGGGCGGAGCAATCAAATATCTTATGCAAATTCCAAAGTGGTTCAGACAGGGATACTCTTTGGCTCATAACATCATGGTAATGGACCTACTACGGTCCAGAGCAAGGACAGGGGGGCACCCTCCCCTGTATGACCTATATATAGATTTTACGGCGGAATTTGATTCTATTCCTAGAGGTCGTCTGTGGCAGAAATTAAAACTAATGGGCTGCCCTGAGGGCCTGATATACTATCTCAGACTGTTACACCAGGATACTTCAGTAAAATTAAAATTAGATCAGGAAGGTCATACTACAAGAAATGTCTACCAAAATAGGGGGGGTCAAACAAGGCTGTGTTACGGCACCTTTAGTATACAACCTATATGTCCATGACATCCCTGCGGCCATAAGGGCCGCGATAAATTGTCCCCCTAAAAAATCCTTCTGCCCTGTATTAGACTATGCGGATGACCTGGTAATTTTTGATCATACCATCAGTGGGCTATGAAGGTCTTCCGCTGCCCTTTGGGAATACGTGGAGGAAAATGGCCTCAAGATTAATTTGGAAAAAACGAAGGTCATGAGGTATACCCAGAGGAATACTTCCCGCATACAGCTTAGGGTAGGCATAGATAATATTGCTTACACTCCACAATAACGATACCTGGGCATTGAATTTGAGATTCCTGGTGACTATAGAACATGCAAACAGACACATACTATTAGAGCAACACAATTGACTTCCCTGTTCCATAGATTTACCATCAATCAGGGAGGTTTTACCATATGGGTACACGTCAACTGTACATGCAAGTTCTGTGCCCTATGATAACTTATGGTTTGGAAGCTCTCCATGACATAGATCTGAAATGGTTACAGGTGATAGAAGGGAAATTCTGGCGTACCATCCTGGGTCTACCACCTGGCATACCTATGGCGATAATGTGGCTGGAACTCGGGCTGATTTCCTTAAAAGCTACAGTATTGAAGAAGCGTGCTACATTATATCTGAAAATGATCAGTAACCCAAGGAATGGCTTATTAATAGCAGCCCATCAAGAGATGTCAAAAGCAAATTCTCTGTGTACAGCCAAGAAACAAATGACCAAATCACTTGCCGATATTGGGTGGCAAATGAGGGTGGGAAGCGACCCAGATGAGGCACAGAAGGCATTGGGAAAACGTATAGAGCTCTGGGACTGGCTGGAGAACTATGATCATCTCTGAGAGCTAAAAAGCTACCAGTTTGTGCAGCATAGGCTATACAACCTTTTTTTTAAAACAGAGTTATCTGAACCTGTGCCCAGAAGTAAGACTGAGATGCTTCATACTTTTACTCAGATGTGTACCCCGAGTTGTATACCACATGTGGATAAAAATATATAGGTGTTAGTCCTATGTCTTTTCTTGGTAGGCTATATAGCTCTGAACGAGAGAGTACCGAAATGCTTAAATGTAAGCTGGTAGTATTATTGTTTGTCTATAAAACTCTGTTTTTTACTGCAGATTTTGATTTAAATATGTATAATATGTTTTACAAAAACAGAAACGTGATGGCTGGAAGGTTTTGAATGCCTTGGCAGGCGAAGAACGATGGTCTGGAGGGTTGCCCCGAGCAATGCCAGTGGTTAAGATTCAGTTTAAACCTTCCAGCCATCACCTCTTTGTTTTTAATATGTTTTACATGCTAATCATTTTTCTTTTATAAATGTTTGTGTAAAGTTTCAATGTAAACTAAATCACAATAAAATATTATTCTTACAAAAAAATGTGTCAACTTGTGAAATCCCTTCACAAACAACACATGACCTTCATGTACAAATTTTACAATTTCAAAGACACAAATGTGGGAAATATTGTCATCACAAATATAAAAACAAAGGGAAATACTACACCAAATGCTGCTTTGGTTTCCCTAGACCAGTTTCAAGAACAGGTCAAGTAAACAACTTCATGTCTTCAGTTAGACATAGTGTCAAAGGTAAATCCCCTAAGAACACATATTACATAAAAAGAACAGAAGACTCAAAATAAAATACATCAATGATTACAATGCAAGCATTGCTGTCCTATGGAATGCAAACATAGATGTGTAGTACATTGCAGACAATTCTACTGCAGTCGCACGATATGTCACAGCCTACTTAACCAAAGCAGAGAAAACAGAGCTTCAGAACCTCTGGGATGACATATCATCTGACAAAACACTATCACAGATATTGTACAGCCTAGGCATAAAAATGCTCTCTCATAGAGAATTTAGCTGCTATGAAGCTGCAGACCATTTAAACGGTACTGCCTTGTATGGAAAATCTGAAAATGTAGTATGGCTAAGTCTTGGTCCTGCTGAATCTAGAAAAAGAGTTCTCAAATCATATGAGGACATAGAAACAATAGCCAAAAATGATCCCAACAGCCAAGACATTTTGAAAAACAATTTACTAGACACATACTACCCAAACAGGTGTACTACTTTGGAAACTGTGTCTATACCACGCAGCCCAAAACTTCACATACAAAAATAATATTAAACCAAATGAAAAGAAAGGTAGATACAGAGTGGCAAATTGTGAAGGCAGCTTAGTGAAACTTACCAAACAAAGCTTAATTAGTCATATCAAATTGTCATTAAACACTCCTCAACATAAAGAACTGCATTACATGTCCCTGCTACAACTTTTTAAACCATGGAGAAAAGAAGAAGATATACTAGATACTTATGACTCCTATGAAGACGCTTTCAAAGCAAATAAAAGCACTATAACAGACGTAAACTGTACACAGTACAAAACGATGTTGCACAATGAACAGCAACACGAAGAAGAACCCCAGGCCCAACTAGATGTGGACACTCCTGACAGTAGTCAACCTTCAATAACAGGAAGCCAAGAACCACTTGGACAGCCACTAATAGCAAATGAGGCCGAATTAGCCCTGACAGAAGTAGAAAACACCATGTGTCAGTATGAGCAATCTACAGAAGATTTTGCTGTACTGCAATCACAACTAAACAATGAACAGCGTAGCATTTCCAAGAAGTAACATAACAAATTGAACATGGTGTGCAACATGAAAGTAAAAACTGTACCTGCCAAGACTACAAACCTATATTGCTATCTGTGAGTGGTCAAGCTGGTTCAGGCAAAACATTCTTAATTACAATCATCAGCAAATTCCTCCAACAATTGACAAACAACAAACTGTCAGCTGTTGTAACTGTGCCCACAGGTTTAGCTGCCTACAACATAGGCAGTGTAACTTTACACCAATTACTACTCCTTCCAGTAGAACACCAAAACAAATTAGACTATTACAAAATTTCTACAGAAGCTGCAATGGAACTGCAAATCCATATACAAATGAGACTTGGTCCTACCCCAAAAGGAGCAGTCCAGCCCGAACTGCTAGGTCACATCCCTTCTGCATGAGACCACAAGCATCCCCAGACATGTTTCAGCCTTGTTGGGCGCCATCAGTGAGGAGTAGCTTGGGTCTCTAGGCCCGGCAGACTCAGGACCCACGTCTGGGCATACCCGTCCCACTCGGGGTGACTTTAGCAAAACAGAAATTTTTCAAACCAATGAAAATGCTGCTATTAGATGGGGTGAGCATGGTCTCCAACCTAATGTTGGCTTTGATTCACCTCAGATTACAAGAGGTCCTCAAAACAGGCTATGAAGAGCTCTTTGGAAAACACATTATTGTTTTCAGAGATCTTCTTCAATTAACACCAGTGAAAAGTGAATCTATTTTTAAAACCTTAGGGCACAAACTGTGCCATAAAACTCTTGGCAGTATAGGAAAGGTCAACCTTTAGCAACATTTCCAATACAGAGAATTAACTGCAAACATGCGTCAGTCTGCAGCCCTCACATACGCCAACATTTTAAAAAGTATTAGAGGTGGTGTACTATCTCAAGAAGCACAATCTATATTAAAAACCAGACACATTCATGAACTGTATGGCCATAACTCATGTGCTACTGATGTCATGGAACAATTAGCACACAAAAATGTCATTTGTATGTCCTTAATGCCAACTCTTGCAAGCTGTTCAAAATTTAATGAAACAATGTTTAAAAAAGAAATGCAACCAATAGCAAATTTGCTCCACAGACAAACTGGACGTAAATGGTATGACACTACCCATTTGTCAACAAGCCACAACAAGGATAAACACGTTGGAAAACTCTATCTCTAACACAGCTGGTTTGGAGAAAATATTAAAATTATCTTTAAACTGTAGAGTAATGCTTAAACGTAACCTTGATGTGGACAAAGTACTAGTTAATGGAGCACTTGGTACAGTTGTTGGCTTTCAAACATACCCACGTGACAACAACATTCAATTTGTCAATATTCTCTTTGACAAACTATCAGAAGTTAAAAGGATAGGACACTCAACAGCCCGCTTCCTTCTTTTCAAAGACATGTATGTACATAGAGAACAATTTTCTCTAACTCTAGCATACGTAGTCACCATTCACAAATCACAAGGTCTTACCCTAGATAAAGCATTGATAGATATTGGTAGCACAGTCTTTAAAGAAGACATGAGCTATAAAGCACTATCACGCTTCCGTACACTTGACGGACTATTACTAATCAACTTTAATGCAAGTAAAGTAAATGCTGATATTTCTTGCATTCTAGAATACAATAGACTGCGTTCACTCTACACCCCCATCTAAAAACCTATCCTGTTCCGCAAAAAGGAAAACGTTGTAAAAGAAAACTACTTCAGACTCAAACTATGCAGGATCTCACAGAAATTCCTCCAAAGAAAGTAAAAGAAGCTAATACTTCATCAAGGACCACAACCAAAGAAGAATCTACTGCTCAAAGTAACTCAACTACCTCTTCAAAGAAGCAACGCACACTCCGAACAAATGACCTTGACACAGAACTGTCAGGTCCATTCGCATTTTCAAATACAACTGGTGTAAATTGCTATGCAAATGTAGCAATCAATATTCTATTCCAATTGCCACCAATTATTGACAACATTTACTTACACGGTACTGACCAATTGTGTTTGCAAATGTTAGTCCTTCATAGAAATGCAACTAACAATCCTGACAATACTTACAGTGTTTCTGGAATAAGGCAGGAATTGGACTACTGTGCTGGCATGGTCAAATTCACTATAAACTCACAAGAAGATCCACAGGAATTTCTAATGTACTTACTACAAACACTGGAAAACAAAAACATACCTATCAATAAAATCTTCCATATTTCATAAATGTGGAAACATACATGCACTATTTTCAGGCATGTAGTACAATAATAAGTTCCTAATGAATGCTTTGTGTATGTATTCATACCTAACTGTGAATCCATTCAATTTCAGCAACCTGTACAAAATGCAAACCATGACAGATTATGTACTACCTGCAATTCCGATAATCGCTCCACCTTACAAATACAGACACATAGTAAATACGTAATAGTAATGCTTTTACGTTATAATGCAGATGGTACCAAAAACAACTGCAAGCTGACTGGTTTCACACATGGTCAAGTATCACTTGTTAAGAAAACCTTCACAACAATAGGTATAATCTACCACGCAGGACAACCAATGCAGGTCACTATACTGCATATATAAAAAAGAATTGTGATGGTTTGTATGTAATGATACTATCATTACTCTAAAACAGAGATTACCAGCACATTTTGTAAACACTTATTTAATATTCTTAAAACCAAAATGTAATAACTAATCTGTGTATGACCATAAACAAAACTTGAACTTCAAAACTATGACCAGTTAGAATACGCCAACAGGTATCTAACTGCCCCAAGATTCTGCAACAAGCAAACAGATAAATAAATACCACTAAAATCAAACAAGAAATATACAGTTAGAATACGCCAACAGGTATCTAACTGCCCCAGAAATCTGCAAAAAGCCAACCGATAGATAAATACCACTAAAATAGAAAAAGAAATAAACAAATAAAATACACCAACTGCTATCTAATTGCAACAATACTATCACCACTTTCAAATCAAAAACCATACACCTATTCAATTCCTCTTATTGAAATCAATGAAAGAAATATATTGTACCACAACGTACAAAGTTTTTTTTTAATCCAGCATAGATTTTTTCCCACAGACCCAATATGAGGTCGACAAAATACAGAAATCTCTACTATGCAATGCAATACTCATTATAAACTACCTATAATAACCTGTTAATTTTTCTTTTATCACAGTGATTGAAAAAAAATGTCTGCTCCAACTACTCATGCCATGAAAAACTGCATACAACCACGAAAAGTCAAACAGTAAGTATACAATGATTGGACTCACAAACACCACAGCATAACACACCCATTCAAGCAAACACCTGACCGCAGACCACAATCCAAAATGTTTGCTTACATGGGTATCTTATGCTGCAGCGCTTGTTGCCAAACACTACAATCTTGACTGCATGGCCTGGCCAAAACTCTACATACAGCCTCAGCAAAGGAAACAGTAAGTATATAATAATTAGACTCACAAACACCCAACATAACACAGCCATGCAAATGAACACCTCACCAATAAATACAAGCCACAATTCCTAGAGTCTTCAATACCAACACTTTGAACACAATCCAACAAACAAACTAACACACATCATCTCACTATCCTATAAACACTGTTACACTACTGCCAATCAGTACACACATTTTTGAAAACATATCCCCTAAGCAGCCCACTTTCACAATCAAAATCTTTAGTGGAATGGGTATGTTATGCTGCGGTGGTTGTGGCCAGGGCCTAGAGTCTTGGGTACATGCCTGATAGAAGCAAACACCTACCAAATGACCACAACCCAAAAACATAATACATCCACCTCAAAACCTATCCACTTCAATTAACATTCTAAATAATAATTACAACCAATGCACAAACTCTTCAATACATACCCTATTCACCCAATGCTCTACTAACGACCCAAAACCAACATCATACTAAAGTAAAAAAGCCAGTAGTGCGCCCAGTGTTTAGTATATTCGCGGACAACCGCTGTGACCGCGGACACCTCAAACACATCAAGTCCTTCTCCCACCTAAACAAATACAGCATTTGACCCATCTCTTACTGCCCCACCCTCTCCAAGCACTCCTACACACCAACACACTCCCCAAAATTGGATTTATGCTCACTTCCACACCGCACTGTCTGCGGATGTCCACGGATCCAATATGGTGGACGTATCGAAAGCATATGACGCACCTCACACTTCACCCCAACCAATCAGAGGACACGTCGCATGTCCGCGGACATGACGCAAACCGATTAGCCAATCGGTGCCCTGTCCGCGGAGCGAACAAGGAAGTGTGTCACACAATTACTGCGCAGATAACCACGATTTTGGTGTGAATTCGTCCAGTAGTTATTTTTTAAATGGCCCAAAAGTAGGTAAAAAGAAAATCGTGATATCTGGGTTCGGTCCGCGGACTCACTTCTCTGTCCGGTCTGCGGACGGGCCTCCGATTGGTTCATTTGTGATGTGATCTTTGATGTCCTGGGTGTTAGTCTTAGCAGTGCACGGTGGTGGCGCGGGTTATGGTTGCTTGGCTTACCATATCTGGCGAATTTCTGAGGTTTTTCAGTTTTACTTGTGACCATAATTGTGATTGTGAACCTATCCACTTCAATTAACATTCTAAAAAATAATTACAACCAATGCACATTTATAAGCCTTTACAATATTTGGGGACCCCCTCTAATGTTACCCCCTATTTACAGAATCCTACCAAACTTTGCAACATTAATATCTAGATTCAAAATCTGCCCAGCGTTTTGGGCAGCAGACCTGAGCACATTTTCTTCCATTGCGTCTATGGAAAAAAACAGAAATGTTGTGACCCCCTTACAACTTTGCTCCCCCAACATGTTTTAACAAAAGAGGTTAAACCAACAAAAGTCTATAAACATCAGGAATAATAACCTTAAGGTAACGATGCAATACATTTTATTAATAAATTGTAAAAAATTGCCCCACGGCCCAGCAGAGGAGGGGCTCTGCAGGCCTGAACGAGCGGCCTACCTCCTTGAGGGTACCAGGCCCCGCCGTGGACAGTCCTCCACTGGCGTGTAGTGGCATCGGGACCTGGGGGCTGAACTAGAGAGTTGTCGGCCCCAGTGGAGCAGGGAAGTGGTGGCCTGTGAAGTAAGGAAAAGAGATAAAAAGGCAACAAGCGCAGCCCGGCCCCAGAAGAGGAGTGCAGGGTTTGGGTGAAGGAGAAAGAAGAAGTTGCAAGCTGATAGCCTCAGCTAAGGGGGTTACACGTTGAAGTAAGGGAAGGCCAAGCAGAGTCAAGGGTCACCGGACCCCATTCAGCACCCCTGGAGAAGACCTGGGTCTACGAAGGTCGGGTAAGTGGAGGAGCCGTAGGGGAAATACACCACCACAAACAGCCAAGACCCCAGGGGATGTCGGGAGTGTAGGGACGTTCTTCTGGGAAAAGGAGGGGTGGCAGTGCTGCAGTGTCTGAAAGTGACCTTCTGGAAGGCTGGTGCAGGTGAGAGCTGGGAGAATTGGCTTCCGGGTGTACTGGTGTAGGGGTCACAAGGGACCCACTCGGTGTGAGGAACTAAAGAGGGTGGGTTGTGGCCTCTCTTTGTTGAACATCCCGTAGAGTGCCTTTTTACTGATAGGGTGCAACCTGGGATTTACTGACTGTTCGACAGCGCAGCCCATAACAGCCCCCCCAGTTGTGGAGACATCGAGCTAGGTGGCAGTTGCCCACCATGGAATGAGACCCTGCACATGTGGGAGGCCACAGAGCTTGGAGTTATCAGTCTTCGTCTGGCTCATAAGGAGGGAGGTGAGTGGTGGCCCCACTTCTTAAGTGAGGTGGGAAGAGGTATGCATGCAGTGACCAGATTATTGAGTCCTTGGTCTGGCCACCCCAGCCCATATGGACTGGAAAGTAGCATTACAGTGCTTTGAATATTTACAAAGGAAGGTGCCTGAGAGTGAGATTTTGGTATGGACCATGGCTGAGGGTGGTGTAGACCCGTTGTCCACAAAAAGGGACATTGCCTCTCTGATGGAAGAGATACAAGGGATGAGCGCAGACATTTGGGGTAGACTGGACAAAATCAACATTCGGTTGAATCGGGTGGCCAAACTTTGACTGGGGACTCAGTTGATAGCCCGAAAATAAAACCACCACCGCTAGTATATCAGAAGTTACATACCCACTCAAACATCTATTCCAACCATCGGTTTCATTTTAGATAGTTTCGTTAGCATCTAGTCTGTTGAGGTACTTAAATGGGACAGCATTCAGGGAGGGACATTCCATTAATAAAGGTCTTGATGTTTCAATTGGACCACCCTCACAAAACCTGCATTTGACGTCTCCTATTTCAATCATTTTGTATCTCAATCAAGCCTTGTTAGTATACAAAAGATTCCACGGAAATCTACAGAATTCATTCCTTGCTGACCTAGCTGGATAGACTAATAACAATGGTGCCACAACACCGGGTTTCTTGTGATCTGATACAGGTGAGCAAGTGATGGTAGTGAGTGTAATAGATCGATCGTTTGGGCCCAATCCCACAATTTCAACTGATGTTTGGTGTGTTGAGGTCTATTTATTAGTTCTTCACGTGAAGAACATATCAAAAAAAGAACATTCTTGCATTCTTTCTGGATCTTAAATGGGCCAAGTGTGGATTGACAGGACAGAGACACCCTGACATCTTCATAAAGAGTGGAGACATCTGCGGTAATGATCATTTGGTACAAATTGAGGGAACTCCAAATTTCCATAGATCTAAGTGACTGGAATCCTAAATCATATCTGAATAAGACTCCCGGAAAAGAATTGGGAGTATGGAACAGTTTCCCCGAGGGAGAGATGGCTCCAATTTTTTAAGAACGTCAAGAATTGCTATGTCCTGTATTTCAAGGCCATACAGAATTTTTGGGACTATTTTTCCAAGGTAGAACTTGAGCGGTGGGAGTACGGAAAACCTTCCGATCATCCCATTGATTTTTTTCCATTGGGAACCAAGGGGCAAGGTCTTGTTTACAAGGGTTTCCACAAACGATTGCTTTGAGGATTTCAAGCCAAACCGGATCCCCAGATAGATTAAGGAATCGACTACCTCCAGTTCCTGGCCACCAAAAATGAAAATGGTATTTATGATCTTGCTACCACTAAAGCGGTCTACCATAGCAAGCCCTCAAATTAAGTTTTCGAGGTAAAGAAAGCAAAAAGTAAGCCTGAATGTTATATACAAGAAAAGAGTATTAAACCGAATGATAATAAGAGTTTTCAGAATATTGATATTCACCCCCTATTTAAATGAGCAAAATGGGAAACAACTGGGAAAGCATGATGGGACTTCAACACAACATCAACTAAGACAATCCAGACAACAGCAAAAACTATCGAGAATGGTGATATAGAGATACTGGATGGCTTGAGCAGATTATTCTATGAGGAACAGTCCACTACACCCCCAAAGGTGGCTAGTATAGGCATACAAATGGACAAAGATCTAAGAACTGGGCAGAATTTTTTTTATAGTTTATGCCCCTTGACATGCAAAAGTGAAGACCCTATAATGATGCATAAAAATGACCCAGATGCCTATGCCGCCTTGCAGTTGAATTGGGTGTCCTCTCAAGATAGCCACTCCTCCATGAATTGGTCCATATTATTAAAGATGTTGCATTGTATTATACCTTTAAAGTAAGAAAGTGATGATATACAGTTGGTGGACCAAATGATATGTATGGGTAGGGAAACGATGAACGTAGTGTTTCAAACGGGGGAACTATTCGACTTTGTTTTAGCCCATGAGAATGAACTTTTTAAAAGGGTCTAGGGATGTCAGGTGGTTACGATTGCTAAGAAAGACATAATACATACTCTAATAACATTGAAACTCAACATGAGGAAAATAGTTTTAGAAAAATATATGATAATCCTAGGAACATTTATTATGGAGATAGTGATAGTATGGAACAAAGACAAGCGTCTGACTCCTATAGTGGGTCAACTGTGAATAAAAAAATAGATGGATACTGACAATGGTTTCCGAAAGCTTTTCAACCCCATTTTACAAAAAGGCCCTAACCCTCTGGTATGTTCCTGGAACACGAGGGGCCATACTCATTATACCTGGGAGGGTGGCCTGTGTGATAATATACAGTGCTTTGACCTGCTTCTAGTACAGGAAACCTGGTGTATTGATCCACCTGAATTTGAATTTGATGGATATGTTGTTATCCATGCTCCAGCGTTAAAGGGGCTATTGGAAGGCCCAGAGGTGGATTAGTAATCGCAGTAACTAATGGTTGGAGTATCTCAAAGCATGTAATGAGTGGTGAAAATGTATTGGCTTGCAAAATCCAATATCCAATATTGCCTAAGGGAGAATTTCTTGTCATACATCTTTATGACCCGCCTGCATTAGCACTGCATAAGGAAATAGTTAACACAGTTAACACAGTTGAGAAAATATTGGATTCAAGTTATAATTATGAACCAATAATTGTGGGTGACGATTTTAACACCAGAATTCCATCTAGTCTAAAAGCCCCTGGGATAGATATGGCGTCTTCTCCTACCATGAGAAATAACTATTGTGAAAAAGGGAGGCCATGGACACACTTGTTGTATGTTATATTGTGTTATGTTATATCAGTATGGTTTACCAATGCTGAATGACTGTTGTAAAGGAGATAGTCCCAGTGGATTTACTAAAGTCGTTGGACGTAGTGTCTCCACAATTGACTATATATTTGTGAATCGTGCAGCTCTGACATTTGTTATTGATATGGGCGTTACTATCAGAGAGGAAAGTGCACATTATAGGAACTTGGAGAAATTTAACATCAATATGATAACTGTGAAACAGTTTCTATTGATGCTGGACTCAACCATATTAAGTGGAACCGCTAATGAAATTGCTAATGTTCAACTGAATTATTTCATTGTTCAAACTCATAATAAGGAGAGAGCTTGAAATAAGGATATGGTAGCAAGATTTGAGAAACTCCTGCAGACCATTCAAGAACACATACATTTGAAAAGGTTAAGTTAAAACATTTTCGACTCTCCCAATATAGGGGGTAATTCATAGAATACAGCGCACAAGTGGCGCACGCGGCTGGCGCACAGTGTGCGCGTGCGAATCCCTGCGCCAGCCGCGTGCGCTAAAATCCATTTCCGCGCACAGCGTATTCATGGATTCCAGCCACCAAAACCAGCCGTGGCGCACAGTGGCGCAGCGACCCTGCAGCAGTGCCAGTTACGCCTCCAAGAACGCCTCTCGCGCAGGGAAAAGCCATCAAAATCCCCAATCCAGCGCAAAGGGCTGCGCTAACCCTGTACCAGCATGGCAAGCGGGCTACGAGTATCACTGGGGTGCGCGGGAAGTACCTCACGCGATTGGCCCCGTGCGAGCAGGGTACGCGTATTTCAGGGGTGCACGGGAAGTTCCACACGTGATTTCCACAGTGTACGTGTATTTCAGGGGTGCGCGGGAAGTTCCACACGCGATTTCAGCAGGGTACGTGTATTTCAGGGGTGCGCGGGAAGTTCTGCACGTGATTGGCCCCGTGTGAGCAGGGTACGCGTATTTCAGGGGTGCGCGGGAAGTTCCACACGCGATTTCAGCAGGGTACGTGTATTTCAGGGGTGCGCGTGAAGTTCCACACGCGATTGGCCCCGTGTGAGCAGGGTACGCGTATTTCAGGGGTGCGCGGGAAGTTCCACACGCGATTTCCGCAGGGTACGTGTATTTCAGGGGTGCGCGGGAAGTTCCACACGCGATTTCCGCAGGGTACGTGTATTTCAGGGGTGCGTGGGAAGTTCCACACGCAATTTCAGCAGGGTACGTGTATTTCAGGGGTGTGCGGGAAGTTCCACACGCGATTGGCCCCGTGCGAGCAGGGAACGCGTATTTCAGGGGTGCGCGGGAAGTTCCACATGCGATTTCCGCAGGGTACGTGTATTTCAGTGGTGCGCGGGAAGTTCCACACGCGATTTCCGCAGGGTACGTGTATTTCAGGGGTGCGCGGGAAGTTCCACATGCGATTTCAGCAGGGTACATGTATTTCAGGGGTGCGCGGGAAGTTCCACACGCGATTGGCCCCGTGCGAGCAGGGTACGCATATTTCAGGGGTGCGCGGGAAGTTCCACACGCGATTTCCGCAGGGTACGTGTATTTCAGGGGTGCGTGGGAAGTTCCACACGCGATTTCCGCAGGGTACGTGTATTTCAGGGGTGCGCGGGAAGTTCCACACGCGATTTCAGCAGGGTACGTGTATTTCAGGGGTGCGCGTGAAGTTCCACACGCGATTGGCCCCGTGCGAGCAGGGTACGCGTATTTCAGGGGTGCGCGGGAAGTTCCACACGTGATTTCCGCAGGGTACGTGTATTTCAGGGGTGCGCGGGAAGTTCCACATGCGATTTCCGCAGGGTACGTGTATTTCAGGTGTGCGCGGGAAGTTCCACACGCGATTTCAGCAGGGTACGTGTATTTCAGGGGTGCGCGTGAAGTTCCACATGCGATTGGCCCCGTGCGAGCAGAGTACGCGTATTTCAGGGGTGCGCGGGAAGTTCCACACGCGATTTCCACAGGGTACGTGTATTTCACCAACGCCTCGCGCTGCATTCCGGCATCTGAAAGACAAAGGCTTACCTACTCTTCGTGCGCTCCGGAGGTCTTCGCACTGCATTCCGGCATCTGAAAGACAAAAGCTTACCAACTCTTCGCACGCTCCGGAGGCCTTCGGCGCTGCAACACGCGATTTCCGCAGGGTACGTGTATTTCAGGGGTGCGCGGGAAGTTCCACACGCGATTTCAGCAGGGTACGTGTATTTCAGGGGTGCGTGGGAAGTTCCACACGCGATTTCAGCAGGGTATGTGTATTCCAGGGGTGCGCGGGAAGTTCCACACGCGATTTCAGCAGGGTACGTGTATTCCAGGGGTGCGCGGGAAGTACCACACGCGATTTCATCAGGGTACGTGTATTACAGGGGTGCGCGGGGAGCACCACACGTGAATTGCACGTGTGGGTCCTCCCAGGTGTTCCCTCTACACCCTCCACGGCCCCTGCAGGTGGCTCACACCACAGGGGCCTACCCTGCACATGTCCTGCAGGCACCCCATCCACCATGGCCATGCCCCCCAGCCAACCCACATGTCAACTTGCACTACTGCCCACCAACGCCTGTCCCCCTGCACCCCCAGCCACCAGGGGCACCCTCCACCAGGCCCCCACCCATGTCTCCCACCACCCCCACCCCCCAGCACTGTGGGGCACCTGCCAGCAGGCCCCCACCCATGTCTCCCACCACCCCCACCCCCCAGCACTGTGGGGCACCTGCCAGCAGGCCCCCACCCATGTCTCCCACCACCCCCACCCCCCAGCAGTGCAGGGTCACCCTCCACCAGGCCCCCACCCATGTCCAACTCATGTTCCCCACCACCCCCACCCCCCAGCACTGTGGGGCACCTGCCAGCAGGCCCCAACCCATGTCTCACACCACCCCCACCCCCCAGCAGTGCAGGGCACCCTCCACCAGGCCCCCACCCATGTCCAACTCATGTTCCCCACCACCCCCACCCCCAGCAGTGCAGGGTCACCCTCCACCAGGCCCCCACCCATGTCTCCCACCACCCCCACCCCCCAGCAGTGCAGGGTCATCCTCCACCAGGCCCCCACCCATGTCCAACTCATGTTCCCCACCACCCCCACCCCCCAGCACTGTGGGGAACTTGCCAGCAGGCCCCAACCCATGTCTCCCACCACCCCCACCCCCCAGCAGTGCAGGGCACCCTCCACCAGGCCCCCACCCATGTCCAACTCATGTGCCCCACCACCCCCACCCCCCAGCAGTGCAGGGTCACCCTCCACCAGGCCCCCACCCATGTCTCCCACCACCCCCACCCCCCAGCAGTGCAGGGTCACCCTCCACCAGGCCCCCACCCATGTCCAACTCATGTTCCCCACCACCCCCACCCCCCCAGCACTGTGAGGCACCTGCCAGCAGGCCCCAACCCATGTCTCCCACCACCCCCACCCCCCAGCACTGTGGGGCACCTGCCAGCAGGCCCCCACCCATGTCTCCCACCACCCCCACCCCCCAGCAGTGCAGGGCACCCTCCACCAGGCCCCCACCCATGTCCAACTCATGTTCCCCACCACCCCCACCCCCCAGCAGTGCAGGGTCACCCTCCACCAGGCCCCCACCCATGTCTCCCATCACCCCCACCCCCCAGCAGTGCAGGGTCACCCTCCACCAGGCCCCCACCCATGTCTCCCAGCCCCCCACCCCCCCACCCCCCAGCACTGTGGGGCACCTGCCAGCAGGCCCCCACCCATGTCCAACTCATGTTCCCCAGCCAACATGTCATCACAATCTAGATCCCTGGTCCCTATGGTCAGCCTCCAAATGCAAAACACCCACCCGAGTATTGCATCCACCCACTCATAATTGGCAATTACATGACAGAACACCAATTGCAAGTTCCGAAACAAACACATTTCCCTCACATACACCCAATGGGTGTCAGTGAATCTCAAAACCCATATCATGATATGCATGAAACCAATGAGATACTACACATTGAAGTTCACTAAAAAAATATGTATTAAAGGAAACATAAATAGAATCAAAAATAAAGAAACAGAAATGGGAATGTACAAAAATGAAAAGAAGCATGTCCGTGAAAAAAAAGCAAAAGCAAAAATCATAATCCAAAGTAATGGTGTCCAAAGTCACTGTCCACAAAACAAAATCCAATGGGAAATAAAATTGAAAGCCATTGCTCCATGGTTAAAATGTGAAAGAAAAATACAATCCAACAGTGAACTATGTACATACGAACAAGCCAGGGTCCATTATCCCAACAAAAGAAAAGAAAACTATCTAACTACACTAACTAATAAAATAAACTATATACAAAAATGTGGCCAATGTCCAAAAGGTCCAAATTAAATCCAAAAAAAAAGGAAACCTAACACTACCTACATAACTATGTACAAGAGCAGCGGGCTAGTTTGACGGCTCACTTTTGGATGTCCCGGGCCAGGGCATCATCGAACTCCTGCTCAATGTCCCGGAGGCGGTCCTCCTCCATGGCCCCGAGGGTCCGCAGGGCCGTCGACGTGTCCACCTCCAAATCCCTGCGGATTGCCTCGAGGCACTCGGCCCGCCTCAGGGCCCTCCACATGGAGTTTTCCGCCCTGACCATTGTGAGCCGTGCCTCTTCCGCCCGCTGCCGCTCCGCATCTATGGCATGGCCCAACCGCTGCCACACGGAAGACACTCTCTGTCCTGGGTCCTCCTGCCCTCCGGCCGATGCCTGCCCCTCCGATGTTGAAGGCCCCGAGCCTTCATGGCTCCCACCACGTTGCTGCTGCTGCTGTGCCTCTGCCCGTGCACTGCCTCCTGCTGCCTGCACATCCTCCGCCGGCTGGGGTGCAGTCGTTGATGTGGCCACCCCTGCTGGACGTCCGACTCCCGACTGTGGCAGGGATGCCTCCTCCACCAGCCTGGCCGCACCGTCAGAGGCAGCTCCACAGGGCACCCAGGTGACTGATGGGTGGGAAGATGGCACGGAGGACGACTGGCGCGTAGGGGGTTCAGTTGAGGAGGGGGTCGTAGCAAGCCCCATCATACGGAGGAATCCGGCCTGGGTGACCTGTCCCAGCAGGCTGACGTGGTCAACGAGCCATTCAAGATGACGTGCAGTCTCCACATGAAAAGACTGCAGGTCACCTCGCAGAACAGGCTCAACCCGGACCTGGATAGCCACGTCCGCAGGCAGAGGAAGGCCAGTTGTCGTGAGCTCATCCCCTGCCTGAAAACGGGTCTGGACGTAGGCATCCCTGTTGGTGCAAGATGATGCAGGGACAGGATCAGGGACAGGATTGCACACAGGCACCTCCGCGGCAGCCTGTGCTGCCTCCTGTCCCTGGTCCTGCACTGCACCACTAGCACCAGTGGGATCCCCACCTCCAGACCCCATCTCTGTTGCTTGCACGGCCTCCTCCTCCACCAAACCCCCCACCAACCTGGATGAATCCATGCCATCTTCCCCCGTTGGGCCCAGTGGGGTCCCAGCTGCCCCTTCTGCTGCCGAGGAGTCCAACTCCAACCTCTGCCTCTTGGACCTCCCCCCGGCAGCTGCGGCCTGGGACGCGGCACCGGACTCCTCACTCCCCGACGAGATGACAACATGGGAGGGGAGCCGGGCCTTGCGTCTCCGGCTGGCGGTGGGATCCCCGCCGCTGTGCTCCACAGCACCTTCTCCGCCCTCTTCATCAGTTGACGCTGCAGACAGGGAGAAATAAAACACAGGCATCAGGGCACTGTACAATGGACACATACACACATGACAGTTGTACATGAGTGGCATTGGCAAACCTCAGACATGTCATCACAATCCCCAACACACATGTCATTTCAACTCGCACACATGAGCCATACCACAGCCATATCGCAACTGCCAGCACCATCCATACACATACAACAGCATGAGCAGGCAAAGGTGAGCCAGACATCACATGCAGCACAGGAAGTGCACCACACATGTACACACACCACCACACTTGCATGCATGTGTACACCTCTGCCAAGTGTCGCAGTGATCAGATGGGCATCCATGTCACATCTGCCGATCAGGCTTCCACATACCGCTGTCACATGCATCCATGTTGCATCACTGTTGCACCCTTGTCAAATACACACAGATGCACATGTACACAGTGCTGATACATGCAGCTGAAAACAACATACATGCGTGACATCACGGACATGTCTACTTACATACACATTCATCCAAACATGTGTGCCCACACAACTGCATTTGGCATGCAAGCCTACACACACAAGCACCATCCATGTCTCACACATTCCAGCCCTCGCATGTGTTAGCCCCACGGCCCTGTACACCCCCACCCATATTCGACCCCATACAAACAGATGTGCAACCTGCAAACTACTGAAAAATCACCACACGCACAGCTCACAATCAGAATGCATGTACACTTACCGCTCGACTCCAGACGGGTCTGCCTCTCAAGGACCTGGACGTGGAGCGCTGGGGATATGCGTTCCAGGACCCTCATCTGTTCTTCCGACAAGTGGCCCCGGCGCCCCTTGGCATCCGCTGCCTTCAAGAGGCGCCGGGCCTTGTTCAGGGTCCTGGACCTGAAGTCCTCCCAGCGCTTCTTGACATGTTGGAAGTCGCGGACTGCCACCCCCTCCGCGTTGATGGCAGTCACGATGTCAGTCCAGATCCGAGTCCATCCTTCCTTGTCGGCGCGGGAACTTCCGAAGAGGGCATCATACTGCCCCAGGACTTGCTCCACCAGGACACCAACTTCGGTGGCACTGAAGCTGGTGCCCCTCTGCCTCTCTGGCCGGGGGTTGTCAGTGGTCTCAGATGGTGTTTGCCCCGACATGACAACCCCAGAGGCAGGAGTGGGTGGGCAACTGGGTCCTGGGGCTGGGCTGTGGAGCGATGGAATCCCAGTCGGGAGTCTTCGGTTCCAGCAGGGGTGGTCACAGCAACAGCACCCCTGGCTGATGTGCAGGCAGCAAATGGCAGGGCACGTGGGCAGCAGGCAGTCAGGCAGCAGCAGATGGCAGGTGGGAGCGTGCTCGGGGCTCTGGGGGGCAGTAGTTCGGCCTTCTGGGCAGGAGCGGGGTCTTCCGTGTGCTTACGCGTGGCCAGCTTGATACGGAGTGAATTGGCACGTGAAAATCCTGCACGTCTGCATGTAATTCGAGGAAAGGCCCTTAGCGCGTATGCACGTCAGCACGCATATGCGATTTCATTGGACCAAAGGCCCTTAGCGCGTGAGCGCGTCTGTGACGTGGCGCGCGCGGGTGTTTCCCTCATTACATGTGATGACAGAGAATGTCTAGGTAAATGCCCTGTTGCAAAGGATTGCCATAAACTATCCAGGTAACTAACACATTGGCAAGGATATTCATCAACTGCTAATTTACTAGATCAAATGCCAATGATTGCCATGACGTGCGTAGCCACTTGCCTCATTGTTAAGTATTGATATGAGATGCCCAGGTATTAGATGAGATTGCCATCAACTGAGCTGGGGGTACAGTGAGAAGGTGGAGATTAGTGGAGAGAGCGGGAGGGAGAGTAAAATGAGAGGAGGGAGGAAATATAGGGGGGATGAGGTTGTGGAGAGATTTGTAGACAAGGCAGAGGAATTGGAATTTCAATTGTGAGAGGAATGGGAGCCAGCCGAGTTGAGAGAGTGAGGAAGAGAAAGAGTCTTGAGGGCCAAGAAGACATATAGTGCGGATAGAGGAGTGGTAGATGGATTTTAGGGGAGTCAGGTGAGAGACTGGGAGTCCAAAGAGAAGAGAGTAGCAGTAGAAGAGACGGGAGAAAATAAGGGAGGAGATTAGGAGTTTAGAAGCGTGAAAGGTGAGGGAGGAGCGGATCTTACGGATGTTGAAGAGGTGGTGCCGAAATGCACGAGAGGTTAGGGAGATGTGGTTGGAGAAGGAGAGAGAGGAGTCAATATGGAGGCCAAGGTTGCGGGCGTGGGTAGAGATGGGGAGATTGGAAGGGGAAAGTGGATGAAGGGGGGAGGGGAAGGTAAGGGAGTGTTGGGAGGGAAGAAAAGCACTTCAGTCTTGTCAGTGTTGAGGGAAAGAAAATGGGATGACATCTAATTTTTTATGGCCGTAAGGCAGGAAGAGAGGGTGTGGTGGAGGTCAGAGGTGAAGGAAGACAAGGAGAGAAAGAGTTGGGTATCATCCGCGTAGAAGTGATGGGAGATGCCGAAAAAAGAGATGACGGGGGCGAGAAGGGAGGTATAGAGAGAGAAAAGGAAAGGTCTGAGTACGGAGCCCTGGGAAATGCCATAGTTCAGGGGGAAGTTGGTGGAGATGCGGCCGCCCTAGGAGACAGTAAAGGATTGGTTAGAGAGGCAAGAGGAGAGCCAGGAGAGGACAGAGCCTTTGAAGCTGAAGGAGGACAGAGTGCTTAGAAGTAAGGGGGGGATCTACGGTGTTAAAGGCTACCGAGAGGTCAAGGTGGATGAGAATTGAGGATTGCTTAGCATAGCGAGCGGTGAGGAGAGAATTAAGTACATAGGTGAGAGCAGTCTCAGTGGAGTGTTTAGGGTGGAAACCAGATTGAGAGGTGGGGAGGAGGGAGTGAGAGGAGACGAAAGCTGAGAGTTGAGAGTAGGCTAGGCGCTCAAGGAGCTTTGAGATGAAGGAGAGAAGGGAGATTGCTCTGAAGTTGGAGACAAGAAGAGGGCTAGCAGAAGGTTTCTTATCATAAGGTTCATTATTTTAGCCAGAACTCTTGTCATGTCCAAGATCAACTACTGCAACGCGCTCTATTTGGGTACCAGTCAACGGAACCTAAACAAGTTGCAGGTCACCCAGAACAACGCCATCAGAGCAGCCCTTAACATTCCTAGAAACAACCACATCTCAGACACCAGACGCAACATGGGCTGGCTCTCAGTAGCCCAAAGAATCTCTCTAAAATCCCTGAAACTCACCCATAAGTGTCTCTCTAACCAAGCTCCCACATACCTCTCCAATCGATTTACACCCCGCACCTCCATTCGACCGCAGAGATCTGCCCAAGCGAACTGTCTCACCCTCCCCAGGTTCAAGCAACAGAAAGCGGGCAGTTGCACCTTCCGGGTACTAGCAACTAAATTATGGAACTCACTGCCCTCCCTGCATGCCTTCAAATGTAAAACTAAACTGTGGCTCCAGGAAAGTGACAATTAGCAACGGCCCTGATTCATCTCTCATCTCTCATCTCTGACCTGCTAATGTAAACCTCTTATGCATATGACTTGTATATACCTCCTTTTATAAATTTTGTAAATAGAGATTAAATATCTCTCTTGTATTTTGATGTACTACATGTCGCATTATTTTATTATATGTCTTTGTAACCTAGCGCCGAGATGCCCGAGGGCCAGTCGCGCTTTAAAAATGAAGAAATTCGAATTCAATTCGACTCACTTTGAGCCACTACAACTTACAGTGCTGCTTTTGGCACTTTAAAGCACTTTAAAGCACTTACCTGCTTCTTCAAGCTTTCTCATTGCTGACTCTACGTATTGAGGTGCATCGCTGCCGCAGCTCGACCATCAGCTCACTGCTGTGGAAGCACCTAACTGGCCACAACGCGAGCACCAACTCAACACAACAGAACCATTGTCTTGACCCAACTCAAAAGGGGACTCAACCCATTGAAAGCCATCAACTCGTCTGTCTCAAATTCAGACTCAACACAGTGGATGCATCATTTCGAACCGATCCGACAGCTGACTCAATCCACAGACAGCCCCATCTGGAAGATGACTCAATGCCAACGTGCCAAAGGATCAACATGTTTAGTTTGTCCTGACACCAGCTTAATTGCAGGAAAGCACCCAATGCTGTCGAACACCCAAACAACATGATAAAGGTATTTGAAGTGGTCCATCCTAAAGCACCATAGTGACTTTTAAGCCCACACTCTTCCCTTTAAAAGACACATCCTTGAACACTGACATTGCTGCTGAAATCTTTTCTCTGAACACACCTGCATATCCACCCAGTGCACCCTTTATTCTCAAAGTCCACATTCTTTCTGATTCCTTTGCATAGGTGGGTCTTTAATGTTTTTAACTAGTTTTGTGCATTGTTCGTTTTTATTAAAGTGCAATTTGTATAGGACCATGGTTGGGCATGATTTTATAATCGGACCACCATACTATTACTGTTTGTGTTGCAGCTTCATCAGCTCACACCCCTCCTGAAGATATGGACTGCTCTCGGCATGAGCCAACAAGAGAGACAAAAGAGGCATCCCTGTTGAGCTGTCCCTGTTTCACCTTTATAATTGGGATCGCTACTGGTTTAGCAGTAGCCTGGGGCTGAGTAGGAGAGTTGGCCACTACTCATCCCTGTACTCTGGCTGGGCGGGAGTCATTGCCTCACACTCTCCAAGCAAGCCTCTCTCAAATGTCACATATCGAACATTCTGCATCTCACTCACAAGCATTGCACTCACAGAACACTCATTACATCATAAATGCGGGCTGGGACGAAAGAGCAAATAGGACGCACACCTCACTGCTCTTATGGAAACATCAGAAATGAAAGATCACTGAAAGGGGACTCACAAGAGAGAAGTATGAATACGTAGGGAAAGTAGGACTCGCACTCACAGACTTTCAAGCAAACCAACTACCTCTCCACACAAAACCAAAATCTCCCTCATCTACCTCCTCTAGTGTGCGGTAAGCACTTATCACACTCACTAACGGGATTCAATCAAGTCGCCATTAAGCAGAACGGCGACAAAACACTTGCATCACACATTCTAATTGAAACCAACAACCATATCATGAGTCAAACAGTGGCTCACACCTCACAGACTATGGATTACAAGATTCAATACCAATGTTTTCCCTGGAAGTTGCAGTCCTGTAAGCACTTATCACACTCACTAACGGGATTCAATCAAGTCACCATTAAGCAAAACGGCAACAAAACCCTTGCATCACACATTCTAAAATTGAAACCAACAACCATATCATGAGTCAAACGGTGGCCCACACCTCACAGACTAAGGATTACTAGATTCAATACCAATGTTTTCCCTGGAAGTTGCAGTCCTGAAATGTGACATTTCAACTTTACTTGTCTACTATTGCTCATCAGGTTATATGGTGCAGTGCTGAAGTGTCTGGCTTGCAAACGGTTCGAGTCGCAGATCAGTATAAATTCAGAAAAGACAGCCAATGTTTATCATTTTACAAATGGCCTTTAAAATAAACGGTCATCGGGGGACGGGGACCACCCTCTGAAAAAGGCGGGCAACGTCGTCCACCCACATGCACCCACAAACAATAATACGTGTCTTTGAGTGTGGCACACTTAGATCAAGAGTCAAAGGATACCCCGCCAAACCAAACGTTCATACAAAATCAGTCTCGAAGCATCACTCAATGGCCACAGTGAGCAGAACCAGAACACACGACTGGCACTACAAGTGGCAACAGTGCGTGGTATAAGAACCTTTCACATAACATAACTATGCTGACTTTGCACGAGTGCAAGCCACCTGCAGTGAGAATCCCTTTAAACTTAACGTGAGCACATAAGGAACAAGCAAAATCATGCACGCATCTCACGTGACCCAGTCAGCCAGTTGCAACTCCCTCCAGCAACCAATTGAATTGAAACAGGATCCAACAACCATGCACTCGATAGTAAGCAAAGGGAACGCAATGTGTGTAACGCAGTGCCCAAAGCCTAAACATTCGTCCATCTAGCAGACAGACGACCCGCAATTTAAAACACTGCTGTTACCCCCACCCAGTGTCCACGGTTTGCTAGTCTGGGGGCTCAGTAGGGTATAAGTCTGTCAAATTGGTCCCATAACGCAGTGGCAGACTGGGAGGCCACCAGCAGCTCCAGCAGTAAGGGACTCCAGCCCATTCACAAAATGTTCAACTATTCTTCTGCATATTTAGTGAGGGAAGGGATTATATCCTACTGCGCCAACCAGTTACTTGAAGATAAGTAAAGGCACACATGTCAAGTTTCAGTTATCAGTTTGTTTTAATTTTTCACTACAAATATTTTTCTGTAAAAGCTTTCAACACGTGTTACACCACTTTTTGTAGGGCTCATTAGGAGAGATGTCTACAAAATAATAAGTATACATCAAAATAATATGTACCATCTTCTAATAGTAGTGTATTTCCTAGTTCCTAAGGTCTACTCACCCAGTAATTCTGTTTTCCTTTAGTGAGATTTTCTTATGCTCTAGGGTTACTCATGAATGTATTTTCATAATTAAGATCTTTTGTCTGAAATCTTCAGACTGAAGATAACCCAAAAAGAAAATAGAAGATGAAGAAAAGGTGAACTTAAAGATTCCTAAGAGAGAGGCATGAAATATTCATGAAATTCTAATTTGGGAGCACAGTCTAGGTTTAGTAGTAAAGGTGGAGAAGCTTTACTTACCAGAGCTTCCTTGTATTCTCTTTTTTGTACAGCCACGATGCGCCTGTCTGTATCCTGATGTCTCCTGTAAGAGGCACAGGATAATACTGAGATCGCTGCATGTTATCGTCCAAAATGGCTGCTATACGTGATGACATCATGCGCTACAATGTAAATTAACGTGATTACATTATGACGTCATTGTGTTGTGCGTCACAGCCATTTTGAGTGCTTAGTTTTACCAAAGCAAGACATTTTTAAGAATGGTTAGTATTTGAACCAAGCATGATGCTAATGTTGCATGATGTGGCCATATTTAGGTATTGTTACATTTTCTCTAGGTGGATAAATATCATTTTTATAATGCAGTGCTGGGTTTTTTAGAAGCGATATAAAATTTGATTCTTATTCATATTCCTTACTACTTTACAATAGGATCTGATTATATTTATAATAGTTGTAGTTGTAATTACAATTTTTGATTTCTAAATAGCTTTAGATTCTGAGACATTATACCTATACAGATATGTTTTTGTCGTATTTTAGATTATTAATATTATTTTCATTCTGATGGCCACCTTAGGTTTACCTTAGAATTCCCTGAAAATATTTTATGCTTCACATACCGCTCCACACACAATTTTTGGATTATATACTCTTTGAATAAGTTTTGCTACAGTTTTGTCTAAATTTTCCTTGTATGATGTTTCAGTGCTGCAGTTTCCTCTCAATCGTAAGATTTCACCGTAAGGTATATTGTTGATAACGTGTTTCGGATGATTGGATGAGGAATAAAGAAGACGATTTCCTGCAGATGGCTTCGAATACAGTCTTGTCTGTATTGTGTTGTTCTCCACATAAAGTTCAAGATCCAAAAATTCTATCTTTATAGGGCTTTCTTTCTTTGTAAACGAGAGATTGTAATCGTTTGTGTTTAGATATTCCATATATTCTCCAAGTTTTGAGGTTTCTCCTTCCCATATTTTATGCTTTACGTACCGCTTCACACACAATTTTTAGATTATACCCTCTTTGAATAAGTTTTGCTACAGTTTTGTCTAAATTTTCCTTGTATGATGTTTCAGTGCTGCAGTTTCTTCTCAATCGTAAGATTTCACTGTAAGGTATATTGTTGATTACGTGTTTCGGATGATTGGATGAGGCATAAAGAAGACTATTTCCTGCAGATGGCTTCGAATACAGTCTTGTCTGTATTTTGTTGTTCTCCACATAAAGTTCAAGATCAAAAAATTCTATCTTTATAGGGCTTTCTTTCTTTGTAAACGAGAGATTGTAATCGTTTGTGTTTAGATATTTCATATATTCTCCAAGTTTTGAGGTTTCTCCTTCCCATATTTTATGCTTTACGTACCGCTTCACACACAATATTTGGATTATATCCTCTTTGAATAAGTTTTTCTACAGTTTTGTCTAAATTTTCCTTGTATGATGTTTCAGTGCTGCAGTTTCTTCTCAATCGTAAGATTTCACCGTAAGGTATATTGTTGATAACGTGTTTCAGATGATTGGATGAGGCATAAAGAAGACTATTTCCTGCAGATGGCTTCGAATACAGTCTTGTCTGTCTTTTGTTGTTCTCCACATAAAGTTCAAGATCCAAAAATTCTATCTTTATAGGGCTTTCTTTCTTTGTAAACGAGAGATTGTAATCATTTGTGTTTAGATATTCCATATATTCTCCAAGTTTTGAGGTTTCTCCTTCCCATCGATATTTTTTATTTTTATTTATTTTATTTGTGTATAGTTTCAAAGAAACCTTTACAAATCAGTACACAAGCAAATAAAAGAATCATTTCACAAAACAACAGTTCAGTACATTTCATCACATTTACAATCACAAAGAAAAAATAAAAATAACATCAAAATGGAAGGAATTAACAAGAACAATCCCCTATTGTGTTTACCAAATACTAAAAACTGTTCTGCATTTAACTCAATCTTATACCAATTTGCATTCCTATTCTGAAAGAAATAACAGTTCAGAGCATTTCATCACATTTGCATAAATAATGAAAGAAGGTTTCCATATGCTTTAAAACACTTTTGTATTTGACTCAACCTTATACCAAATTACATACCAACTTTAGGAAACGAACAACTGCCAATTGCAGAGGAGTTTTGTTATCAAACAACATACGTTTCCAGAGTAATTTGAGGTCAACTTTTGAGGTGTCAAACACAAAATGATTAAAATATCGTTGCCTTTCCTGTAGCAACGCGGGACAATCAATTAAAAGATGTCTTAGTGACTCACTAATGTCAACTATTCTGCAAAATCTACAAGCCGCTACCAACTCAGCCTCTTTGGTTCTGATTAGCTTAATTTCTCCTGTTAAGAGCACATTAAAACGGACTCTCATAAAGAAGTTTCTCCATGCTTTCTGAGGGAATGAGTAGAGATACGGTTCCGGAACGTCCGCGCCCTTATAAAATGACACCATATGACCGTACAATTTATACTGACTAAGTGTCTCCACAGTGGTACCCCAATCACAATTTCTTAGCAGTAATTTAACTTTTTTTGGATTGAGGAGAAGAGAGCTCACTGTTGCCCCTACTTTCTCCAGTAGATTTTTGCATATTTCTACCAATTTTTCCATGAAAACAGATTTTGTTATGCCTTTGATCGGGTAAAGTGGACATAGCATTATATAGGGTGTCTCCATTGTTGCTTACGATATTTCGGAATAACATCAAACATTTCCATTCGATAATGCTTTTTAAAGACTGTAATCCGAAATTCGTATCTTATAGCGGGTAGGGGCACACAATTAGGAATGCACCATACCATTTTCCGCAGCAGAAACGATTCCAGTTTATTTAAGTTCGTTTTACCCTGAATAAAAGAGAATTCGATGCCATAAGTGATTTTCGGAATAGTTTTAAATTTATAGTATTTCAGTAGCGGTAAGGATGAAAAAGCCCCAAACTTTTGGTCTACTATTCGCATTTGGAGGGAACAGACTTTAGCTTTCATCATATAGTGATTAAAGGTAAGTGCTCTCTCAGGTGTATCATTTACGAACAAGCCCAAATAAATTATACTGTGTTTAGTTTCCAGCTTCGGTTTGTCTATAAACCAGGTTTTTTTAACGATATTTTCTATGTTGAGTGAAGCATACCCCGCTTGATTTCAAAGCATTCACCGCTAGACCATTTTCCGTCATATAAGTTAGAAAGGGAGTTAGAAAACATTGTAAGCCCACCTGGGTCCTGTCAAATAGTAAATAATCGTCCGCATACGAGGACCAACTCATTTTTTTGCCTTCAACTGCAGGTTGTACTAATGCAGCCTTTTCCAAACATGGTCCGATGTCTGTAGTGTAGAAATTATATAAAGTGGGAGCAAAAAAGCATCCCTGCCTTAAGCCGTTAAAGGTTTTTATTGGGGCAGAAAGGAGGCCATCATTGTTTAGTCTGATCCGGACACAGGATCCTTCATGGAGATGAATTAGGATTGCCAGAATCTCCGATGGCATACCCAAACTCTGGAGTTTTGTCCATAGATATCCACGATTCACGCGATCAAACGCTAATGAGAGGTCCATACTGGCCAGGTAAACTGCTAAGGAACCCTTTTTCCAACCCATCTCTTGTAGCAAATTTATAAAGAGGCACCCAGCCATTGTGCCACACTTTTTCCTGAAGCCGAATTGGTTCGAACATAGAATATTGTTTCCGGAGATCCAAGCTTCAATTTGCTGCAGTACAAGGCTAGCGAAGATTTTTGAATCTGCGTCTAAAAGTGCGATGGGTCTGTAGTTTGATGGAAGCAATCTGTCCTCCTTCTTGTATATGGGCACTATGAAAGACATGTTCCACATTTGAGGAATGGATTTGGATCGCTCGACATCCCTAAACAAGATTTCCAATGCCTTGGCCCATGTGTCCGGATCCCCTTTCAACAATTGATTGGATATACCATTTGGGCCAGCCGCCCTGGAAGGGCTAGATAAAGTGACTCTCCTCCTTATTTCCGTATATGAGAAATGACATTTCCATTGGAGGCTATTTAAGGATTTTACCAAACCTGTGCCCTGATCTCTTTTTGCACACAAATTAGTTATGTGGTTTGCCCAGATCTGTTCGTTTATAGGATTAAGGGTGCAATCCTGGTTCAGTGACAGCGATCTATTAATCAATCGCCAAAATTGGCGTGCTGAGTTATGTGTTAAAGCCCCCAGCATCTCTTCATTGTCTGCCTGATATAATTTGATCTTATATCCCTGCAACCAGTTTTTGTATTGTTGTTTCAAATATCTCCCCCCTTCTTCTTTGGAGGCGGCTGGGATTTGCAAAAGTTTTAATTTCCTTAATGCTCTGCGGAGTATAGTTCTAGCTTGCCTCACTGTTGTGTCATATTTATGAGCATGTAGCTTGGTTGCATTTGTATTCCGAGGTATTTTCACCGATTCATCTATTAAATGTTTTAGATGCAGTCCTACATTTGCGTGCGAGAAACTCTCACAGTTATCTTCAAAGGATGACCTGGAAAAAACTTTTCTAAACAGCCTATTACATGTTTCAACATTTCCCTCATGCCAAATGATTCTATTCCCCCTAGAATTTGGGGCCAGATCATGAGGCATCCTGACTTGAGCTCCCACTCCTCTCACAACATACAAGTCGAGCTCAAGCATACCATGATCACTCATTACCGTCCTGCATATTTCAAAGTGCACAATTGAATTAAACAACGCTTCCGAAATATAAATGTAATCAATTGCTGAGACCTTATTCCCCGCAAACCAGGTTATATAATCTGCATCACACCTTTGCTGTTGATGCACAGATCTCAGACCCCATGATTTAAAAAACCAATTCCACAGCTTATAATCAAATTTCTTGTCTGATGCGCAAAAATTCGACACACCTCTACTCTGGCGATCTATTGAGACATTGGAGGGCACCGTGAGAGTTCCCTTTGGGTCAGACGTCAGGGATTTCATGTTCGTATTTAAGTCACCCATTAACATAAGTTTGACCCCTGGAAAGCGTACCACACAATTCTCCACAGTTATCTCAATTTTCAGCAACAGAGCATCCAAATCAAATCCAGGAGTCCAGTAGACATTCCATACTAAAATGTATGGCAGCAATGGATTGTTTTGGATTTCTATTAAAGTACCCAAAGCAAAAGGGGGCTCTCTATACAGTTCTTTTACCACCATCCCACAATTGAGCTTGATTGCAGTAATAATACCACCAGAGGGACGACCCACTAAAACATTTGTGGCTAGAAGATGTACACATTCAAAGCCATCAAATTGTTCCATAGACGTCATCCAGGACTCCTGGATGTAGATTATATGTTTAGACTTTAGTTTACAGCCCAATTCGATGGAAGAGGAAAGATAGGAATGCCCTTGTGAATTCCAACAAATCAGTGAGAGGATGTTTTCTGTCCCTAATAGTGTTGTTTGAGTGATTGGAGTTTGGAAATCGAGTCTCGTAGACTCAGTGCCAACCGTCTCCAACTTGTTTCCTGTTCCGGTACATTTTCTGGACCCCTTTTTTGAAAAGATCCACCAGGATATAGAGGTCTAGACATCTCTTTTATTTCACTATCAGGAGGAACCTTCGATCCATCGCTGAAGATCAGAACATCATACCCCCTTTTATTAAATTGATCTAATTCAGCTAGTAATTTATGAAAGACCAACTGAGAGTGGAACACAACCCTTACATGATCATAACAATACGGGTGGATAAAATCCACTCTCTTAATATCCAAGCACGACAATTCCGCCAAAGATGGAATATCGTTAATGAGGGTTAAGATTCTGTTGCTATTTAGTGCAGGTTGATTACCACAATCAAATAGAGGGTACAGTAGTACACTTGGGAAATCCATGTAGCATGGTTTCCTCCAAACTACATCCCTCAGATCCGTCTCCATATAGTGTTTAGGTGATCTAGAGTAATTCCCTCCGCTCCCTACGAATGGGTTTGTTGCCGATTCCTGAACATCCGGGGAATACCCTGCAGCCTGTGCCCTCAATGGGACTGTCTGTGCTTGACTTGGTAGGGAAGGTGCGTTTTGCACATCCTGGGGCACTACCATCTCCCCCCTATTTCCATCTGGAGGGGATGTGTTGGCTTGTTTCTCCACTGACGGTTCCACTATTTCCAGATCTAACTTCTCCTTTTCCCGTCTTGGGTATGACATAGGCCTATCCTCTGCTGAACCCCCCACGCCCGGTACTCTAGGGTTCGAGTCAGAATTGAATCTAATCATCAGCGCCCCTTCCACCGCCCTGCTGATCATGGGCGCCAAATCCTCCTGCAACGTGGAGGGAATGATTCCCATACCAGTCTGAGGTATCCCTAATACTGGTTTCCGATGTGCCTCCACTGTTGTCGTATCTTCTTTGCCCCCTGTCGGCTTTAGCAGGGCCCCAATGGATGATTTGGGTATAGCCTCCATTTTCTTTATCCCAGCTGCTCCACCTGCCATATTTGCCTCTTGTGCGGACGGCTTATCCCTCAGCCTCGGATCAACCCCATTCTTGAGTGCTCGGGCTCCCTCTAGATTTTTACCTGCTAATGCTACCTGATCATCCGCCCCCACAGTAGGATTAGACATTTCTGGGGTGTCTTTGGGTTTGTTGAAGAGACCGTGAATTTCCTTCTGGGGCATGATTTGAGGTGCACTTACTCCCGCCTTCCCCTGCCCCTCCACTAGGGGGCAACCAGGAATCTTAACATTAGGCGGCTCTCCCTTATTGCTCATACTCCTTTTATGAGACATTTCTTCAGATAGAGAATTGGCGGGAGCAAAGTACTCTTTGCTCTGGGTACTAAGGGAGTCGCTCCCTTCCAAATTTGCAATCAATACTTGGTCCACCTCCTTCTTGATGAAGTTTCTCCATGTATGTTTTGCAAATTTTTGATTTTGACTGTTAGCGTACGAAATAGAGCCTTTTTTGTTATTTTTCTTGGTTTTAGCAGTGTTTTTCTTTTTTTGTTCTGTTTTACTCTTTATGCCCTCCCCTCTGCCTTTCAGTTTTTGTAGGGATGGATTCTCCGATAAATTCGGAGCTATTGTCAGGGGAAAAGATGTCAACCCCCTACCATTCAATTCCCCCATGTTAGTCTCTGAGGCATTTTCAACGGGATTTGCCGTTATCATCCCCAAGGCAAGAAGACGCGTAGTCAATTTTATAGGGAGGGATTCCATTATTTCTGAGCTTAATTTAGCTTGCACTATTTGGCGCTCCGTTAATATCCTCAGCTCAGTAAAGCCTCTCGAGTGAATTTTTAGTTCCTGTAGAATTTGAATTAGAGTGTCAGCTATCCTTGTGTTCTGGTCCCGTTCTAATTCCATGTTTACCGAAGCATGTGAGTGGGAGATCTCGTGTGGGGGCTGAGACAAGTTCTGCAAATCATTATCCACTGAAAAGAAGTTAAGTGGTGTGTCTAAAAAGGAGGATATTGCGGCATTGCTTATGTTTTCCTCAGGAATATTGTCAAATAAAGAGGAGCTCGATGCAACCTCCTGTTTACTAGACACTTTTCCTCTCATTGACAGCATGGACGAATGACCCATCGCCGCCCCCTCCAGTAACAGTGAATCACTGGGTTCAGGAGGCGATGGCGGCAACGGCATGTTCATATCCATTCGAAGCGTATTTTTTACTGGCGTGAAGACCAGCGGTGCCGATAAGATATCGTCATACATTATTACCCCTAATGCGTTCGCTGTTCTTAGTTCCCGGCCATTCACTAGGGGCCGATTATACACATACTCAAAGCTGTTACGTCTCCTCGACATTAGCGTAAAGGAAGGCTTCCCGTCTCAGACCTCTCAAGTGATTACAGGCAATTCAAATCCCCAATATAATTTTCCATGCGAAAGTTATGCTCCCCATGCAAGTATGTCCGCAGTAGCCCCCTGGACTCCCCAACAATGTACTTAGCTTATTATTGGCATTGTGAACAACAATTAGAAGGCCGCCTATCGCCGCCCGTCAGCCCAACAGGCGTAACAGGCAGGCACTTCAGGCGGGCACTTCCGCTCGGGCGCGCGCGCCAAATGTTTTAAAGCGTTGGCTACGTGCACAGGGGGCGGGTTCTGCAAGTAAAAAGACACTATGCCATGAAAGTCCATGAAAGTCTATACACAGCTTGTGTAGATCCCACTGGTACCAGCAGCCCACCTCTTGCCGGCCAATCACAGTCCTTAAACGAAATCAGCAGCGTCCTCGATACACAACAGAGAGAGTCTCCCAGGCGTAACAGGCAGGCACTCCAGGCGGGCACTTCCGCTCGGGCGCGCCATGTCATCGATATATCTACCCCAAAATGTTATGTTGTTTGTAAAGGCATCATGTCTCCAGGCATAGTTGACTTCAAAGTAGCCCATGAATAAGTTTGCGTAGAGGGACAAATTTCAACCCCATTGCATTACCCTGAAGTTGCCTGTAGATTTCTTTATCGAAACAAAAAATGTTATTGTTAAGTGAAAAATGAAGCATTGATATGATCATATCATTTTGCTGTTTGTAGGAAATAGAGAGTGATTTCAGGAAGTATTGTGAACTTTTTATTCCTTTTTCTTGATGGATGCTAGTATATAAAGACACTACATCAAGAGTGACAAATAGATAGTTGGTTTCCTATGGAATTGAATTTAACTGTTGAATAATGTGTTTTGTGTCTTTGACAAAGGATGCCAGTCCTGATGCTCGTGGATGGAGGTGTATATCAATGTATTGGGAGATTTTTTAAGTGAGTGAACCTAATCCATTTATTATAAGTGTGAGAGGTGGAAAGTCCTCATATTGGTTGTGTACTTTTGTTAGAAAATATTTTGTAGCCGTAAGGGAATACATACTTTACATATAGTAATGTTCTCCTTCTTGCTGTTAAGGTGTGCTTTTCTTTCTCGTACTTAGTTCTGTTCTTCAGAATAATTCTTCCACCTTTATCCGCTGCTTTTGTAATAATGGTTTAATCTTTTGCAAGCTCTTGTAGGGCTAGTTTTTCATTTTTTGTGAAATGTCATGTGTCTGTCTTTTTTATTCTTCAGGTAGTTTGAGCGTATTTTATTGCTTATGGCTTTATGGAATAGATCAATAACATTTTCTGAAGATAACCCTGGTCTGAATTTAGATTTGGGTCTGAGCGATGTTTCATCCGATAAAAAGGATTCTATGCCTTGTTCGTCCAAGAATGTTGTTGTTGTATATACTCATATTCTCCTGTGATATTAAGTAGGTTAATGGTGTCCTCCACCAGTTCCACTGATAGTGTTGAAGGAATTGGTTTTTCAATAGTTGCTGTTATTCTACAACCTTGTGAATGCTTCTGAGCTCATAAGCAAAGCTACAAAAATAAATAACGACTTCTACACCCATTGCTAGCATGATTGTGTCAGCAGTACGTTGAATGAAGTTCTCACTAAAATACTCTGCTCTGAATCTGAGTGCACGTTTCGTAGTCAAAACTTACATGACAGATGCTGCTTGCCCGGCTTTACAGCACTTTTGTTAATATTAGCTATTTTAATGGGACACATTTTTTCCAGAACTGAATAAAAATGATCCTGACCTTCCTGGCCTCTGACATGTTTTACGCCATGTAAGCACAGATCTGACAAGCATGCACAGAACCAGTGAGCTATGTGTCCTGCGAGGAAATGTCAGTCATGTAGATGATGAAGGTTTACCATGATGACTGAAGGAGGGAGGTCCATGTCTCACAAGCCCTTGCATTTGAAAGGTTTTGTCTCTGAAGCAGTCCAGCAGCTTGGGAGGGAATGGAGAGGGTAGTGATCACACACAAGGAGGTAGGCCTAAACCAAGACTAGAGCAGCCCTTGAGCCTTCGACGCTGCTGGTCATTGTGTGAAAGCCCAAACTGATTAAAGGCCAATCTGCCCCTGTCATAGCATATGAAGCCAACATAAAGTGCCACCAACCCACAAGGCAGAAACTTGGTTCCTATAGACTGTGCATACTAGTTGTAGATACTCACAAGGCCCATAGTCCAGTACCTGGTGGTGTCACATGGTGTGGGAAAATACGTTAAAGATGGCAAGCAGAACAACTACATTACATTACACGAATAGAGTCCACGCAGACACACCTAATCTCACAGCAAGAGACACGCCTGCCGGCCTCACATCACACATGAAAACGTCAGATATTAAAGATTCACCAGACTGGTACATAACTTGGCAAAATGTCTCTTTAACAAGAAGTGAGCCCAATCACATGAATAGCGTTTCTGAATTTGGGGTGGGTGCGAGGTAACACAAAGCAAGCAAACGATATGTGCATGGTGTGGTGCCATGGCAGGGTAGGCAGGCCACAGGCAGGCAAGGGAAAAGGGACAGGGCCCACGCCCCTCTATGCTGTGCCAGGTCCTCCTTTCTGCAACTGCCTGTGTCTTATTTTAATGTGAACAGCGGAAGAATATATTCTGTGGCTGAGTGAGGTAAGTACCTTTTATTTAAACATGAGCCTCAGCAACAAGCCCCATATGAAAGAAACCAATTCTTTAATTGATACTGCTTTTGTAAATCATTTCTCTCGGGTAAATTATTCAGGCAATCTATGCCAGATTAAAAAAGAGTAACTTTTTGCAGGATTGTTCTGCATTGTGGGCATTCCCAGAGCTGAATGATGACCTCTCTGTGTTTCTGCATCTCTGTTCACTGACTGTCACTCACTGAGCCTTTTGCCTTCCAGAGAAGATCCTGACCGCAGAATCCTTGGATTTCCCCTGTTCGCTGTACATCTTGGTCCGCATGGCTGCAGTGGGCGGCGTCCTATTGATTGCCTTCTTGGTCGCCAGCAGCCTCCTCTGCAAAAGTAAGACATTGATATTTTGCATCTTCCAGTGCGATACCAGGTGGGCACCCAGCACGCTCATTACATGTTAATTTGGGGTGGGTTGCAAACCCATGTATGCAGGGCCATCTTAAGCCCTTTTGGGGCCCTGGCCACCGACATCTGTGGGGCCCCCATCCACCTAACCAAAGGAATTAAGTGATCAAGAATATTTGAGCCACGCCCCCGACCCCTGCCACAATCACAAGCCATAGGTTGATATGCTGCTTCACAGAATTAAAAATAAGGATGTTTACTCCCTTTAAGTCTCATTACCCTCTTCATTCTTGCTCTAATCAGAATGATAAACAAGTACCATTTGAAGGACAACATTATTAGTCTACGAAGAGGTTACTTCTGTTCTAGCATAGATTCAGGAGACTTTTTATCAGTATGAACCAGGAAGGTATGGAACCTGTAGTATTAATGCAGGACTGTATGTAAAAGGTACATGCAACCCAGGTAGACAGAGAACTCACATTTGCTGCCTCCCAGAACGCAAACGTGCTCAAGCATGGATAGAGGAGACCACTTGGTAGGAAGGAGAAAGCTACACATACCATAGCATGTATAGTGGATGCAGATTAGAAGCTACCAGGAAGTTGTCTGTATCCAGACAGAGAATATAAATGGGACATGGTTGCCATTAGAGATCAAAAGAATAAAGTGCCTGTGGTGTGCAATATATCAATGCTCACTAGTATAGTGGAAACAACACTATAGCCAGTGGAACCATGAGTGAGGCTGTTTTGAAGATCATACCCTGAGAAGGAAGTCTCTCTGAAGGGCTGCCAATTTTGAAAGGTTCAGGGACTGGCAATTTGAAGAGGCTAGGCAATACAAGATTAAATTAGATGTACAACATTACACACACTGGTTAAGGGGTAAATCTGGGATGTGTGTCAAAAATGCCATTTCTGTATTTGAACACTTTCATTACCAGTTCTTACAGTGAACTAAAATTATATAATTTTATAAAACTGACTTGGAAAGTACACCAATCACATTACCAAACATTACCATTTTTAAAAACAAAATATTATAGAAGGGTGTAACACAGAATGATTCTAGCTTCATTCTCTCCATCATCAAGAGAAGTATGTAAGTACCAGCATACCAGTCAGTGTGATTTAAACAGGGTTGGTCTTTTGTATTTTAAAGCTTTACATAGTTCCTAAATGTTAGGGAGAATTCTCATAAATGGCTAATTTCCCTTACCTAATGAGTCCCTCAGCAGCTTTGCTGGATTTCTAGGGTTTATTTTTTTCACCTGGTAAGAGTGTGAGCCTTTTTCCCACTCTTACATGTGTTTTGCTGTGTGTGTTTTCACTTTTTGTCTGATCTTGAGCACTGGAGCCTCACCTACTCCATGGCCTCATATTTTTCATGTGTGTTACTCATTCAGTGCAGTGACACAGGGTTGTCTTTGAGACTTCCCCCTGACTCCATTTTCTGGAGCAGACTACTGTCCCCCAGAAAAGGTAAAGTTGCCATTAACTTTATTTTAGTCACTTTAAACCACAGACCCAATACACCCCATCTTACATGGAGTATTGGAAAGGGTTCATTCTTGTCCCTTTTTGTCTGTGTCTCTTGGAGCCGTGTTTCGCTCCCTTTACACTAAGACTTGGCTGGTGACAGTGGTAACTACCTTATTTTTTATACCGTGGTTATCTTAAATAACCATGGTATTGTTTTAGGCTATTATATCAGCCTCAAACATAAACCCGCTTGACCATATATATTTTATTACGGTTCCGGCTGGGTTTATTCGCCATTTCTTTTTGTAAATGTTTTTCTTGTGTTTTACTCTGCGCGCCAAACCAGGTTTGGTCCCTTTGTTCGCCGTCTTTTCACTGGCTTCTGCACATAAGCCCTCCTTAAGGCGCCTGAAAGTCTGGGTAGGCAGGATGTGAGGGAGGGGTGTTAGGACCCCTGCCATGGGTTCCCTTGGTAACCCAAGTCACACTCCTGTTTGATTGGCTGGGTGACTGTCCTTGACAGGGCAGCCACCCTGATGTATGATTGACAGCCAGGCTGTATGTTTGGGGAAAAACTGCATAAAAAGCAGGACCCTGCGACTGGAAAGGCAGAGTCGCCACTGGAACAAAAGAACCAACGAGGAGCTGATGGAAGAGGACCCCTACAATGACTGAACCGCCCAGTGAAGCCCTGCTGCAGGTCCGAATCTTCAGAATCTGACAACAGAGAAGATCCTCCAGGACATTTCTTCCCTTGAGCTGCTGGGACCAACCAGTTTGCCCAAACTTCAAGCCAGGACCCCTCCTCCGGTCGAATTCACTGTACAGAGCTACAGTGTGCCGGATAGCCAGGAAGGTCGAACCCTGCTTGGGTTTTAAGGAGCAAACCTTTTATTCGTTGCTTTGCTCTGCTGCTGGTTTCTTCCCTGGGTATTGCAGGACCCTCCAGTCTTCCTACTTCTTGTCAGTCCAACAGTCACTTCAGGAACCGTGAGCCTGCCGGAACTACCAGGAACGTCCGCCTCAGCTACAGCTTCCTCTCCGTTTTAAGGTACTGTGCAAATCCGGTTGTTCGTTTCGTTCAGCCGCAGTGAAAGTGTTTGAAATCTTTCTCCAAACTGAGGGCTTGTCTTTCCCTTCTCTTTGAACTAACTTTTCGGTCAACCAACCTCGTCCAGAATCTGTGGCATGAACTTTACCGCAAACTACCCTGAACTGTGTGATCTTGAGCAAAAGACTTTTGACCCATTGACTTTCGCCCTAAGCCTTTTCTACCTGATTCTATCACTGTAGTTCCTATTGCTCAATTGCCCTGAGTACTTACCTGTTGGTATGGTTCAATTTCTATTAACTTTGTTTTTCCCTCCCTTTTAAATTGCTAGAGTGCCATTTTGCTCCCACTTCATTTTGTGAGCTTAACTTGTCTGGAACTTATTGGGAGTGGTGTGGTGTATTAAGAGTGTGATTTTTAAACTGCTTATAATAGTGTAATGTTATACAACTGAAGAGTGAAATAAATGTATATTCTTTTACTTGAAAACCTTGAGTCAGTGTTTGCCAGAATCATAGTATTGCTGTCCTTTGTGTAACTATTTGATACTGCTCACTTATTCTTGAGATAGGTCTGGCTGCTTAGCCATAGCTACTACTTTAACTGTGTAGTACAGGCTTGTACCGAAGGTGAATTTGTACTGTCATTTGTAGTCTTAATTGTGTGAGGTGTTCCCAAAGGGTACTGCATATAATTCTGACTAACACTAAACACAGGCTTGTGAAATTGTCATTTAAAAAAACTTTTGACTTTTACAGAAATGGAAAGGGTTCTTTTGCGTCAAACGAGCAGACTTTAAAATATGCTTGCCCGAGTCCTGTGCCATCTGGTCCGCTCCCTTCTGTCTACCACCCCTTCCACTCAAATGGCCTACATAAGAAGAAAGATCAAGTAATGGGCTAAATGATGCCACCAACATGCGAGAAGGCAAACTTCACAGAAGACAGTACAGTAATGTACGAGATATTAGATGTTTTGACCAAGATCACTGTATTGTATGCTGGCAAAGCCAGGATACAAGCAGAAATGCTTTGGTTCCAAATTTAGATACTTATTCATCTCTTGGGCTAACAGTTTATGCTCATCATTGAAGACGATTGCCTAGGTTTTACAACACCCCATCTGAACAAACCAGTTTCTAGACCTTCACTATAAGGATGAAATGTTTGTTTTTATTGCAACCCCTATCTGGTGCAGGTACATTGCTGATAATAGCACCTGTTGTGCTGCAAGACCAAGTACATACGCAGACAGGTTTATAAACTTCAGACATAGGAAAGGCTCAGCCAACCTTACAGGAATGTGCTATTCTAATCTTGCATAGGAACACATATCCCTGCAATGAGTGTTTAACACAGGTTTATAAACTTCAGACATAGGAAAGGCTCAGCCAGCCTTACAGGAATGTGCTATTGTAATCTTGCATAGGAACACATATCTCTGCAATGAGTGTTTAACACACTGAGCTAACTTCTGAACCATTGTGGCACTCAATTTACCAACATGCATTTCAAATGTGGCTACTGCACATGATCAACATAATAGGAAGGAAAGAATGCTACAGGAGTTGTGCCGCAAGGAACGAACACACACACTATATATACCACAATGAACACAGAAAGCATTACCTGATTAATTGATTGAGGCAGAATGTACTTGCAAAACAGACCGGCAATAGGTTTAGAGCCTCAGCACCATGCCATAAAATATCCTGATGTGTGCTATTTAAGTCTGGTGAACAAAGGAATCTTACTTATTTAGATCAGGCAGCTTGTAGGGGCCCTGGGCAAGTGCCCCTTTTGCCCTCCCATAAAAACGTCTCTGCATGTATGCTCATTATCCGTCACATGAAAGTGCTTTGGGGTTACAGTGGCAGGAACTAGAGGAGCATTCAGTGGTTCTCTGGTGAAAGGAAACCAGGTGATCCGGCGTGTTGTCTGAGAGTAGATTGTCAACTCTCATTGACTTGTCCAATCAGCTGATTGGCTGAAAGCATGCTGGTGCAGCAGATTTGGTTTCGGGTGATGCAAATGTTTTTATATTTAGCGCAGCACTGCAACTAAATAGGCCCTAGCATCAACACATACCTATTGTAAATTCAGCCCTGTGCCCCCTCAAAATGGCAGCAGTAGTTGTTCCCCTCTTGATTCACCGCGTCATCATGTGTACCGCTTGGCAGATGCCAACATATCTTGTCCTTGAGTGGAATTGTGGTGGGACCAGATTAAGGCATACGACCGGCCCATCGCCCTTGCCTCTTTGATGGCAACATTCATTTGAAAACATTGCACCATAAAATAAATGTATAGCATTAGAAAACAGCAACCCTCCCCGCAATACACCTTAATCAAAAACATGTGGCAATGAGGGGTGCTGCTGAGCAGCAAGAAGGATGGCAGCCTGAGCGTGAGATCCGCCACTGGCTTTATCCTGGTCTTAATAATATCCTTCTCTGTGCCCGATATCCAGACTCTCAAAAGAGTTACAGAGGTGGCGCTCGGTGTGAAGCGCATGATGACCGAATTGTGTCCCGACCCAGTGAGCTGAAGAGGATGCTCGAGCCATTGGCAAGGCTGGCCGTGCATTGGGGGAGCTGAGCCCAGTAGATGCTTCCATGAGCCCTGGGGGCGTTGGCAACTTGGTCCGCAGCAGAGACTGCCCGAGTGGGGGAGGGGCTGTGAGATCCTGCAGCCCACGCTGAGCTGTTCTGGACACAGCCCTATTCCTGGGCATCCGGAGGCCCTCGTAACATGAAGTGGGCTTGCTGGGAAGGGGCCAGCGGGTCGGAGCGGGTGGACAACTGCTAGACAGCTGCCCCATGACTGCACCGGTGTTAAATAGTATATTACAGCCCCGGGTCCCCTCCCTGCCTGGTACCTGGAAGAACACACAGACACAGGTCTGGTTACTACGGAGTCCCGGCCGCAACTGACTGGTACGGGCTCCCTTTATTCTACTGGGAATGCGCGGCCTCTTTGCGGCCCGCGCATGCGTATAACACTCCGTAACATCCCTCCTTTTTCATAACAAACAAACAATCTCAACAGTTAACCAAACAGAGAAACATCAACGTGACACACACAGTGATAATCTTCACACAACTTAGATGAGGCCCAACGTGGGCAGTTATCGTCCCTTCTGACCCTCAGGAACTTGGGTCCAGAATGTAGTCCTTGAAGCAGGCCAGGCATCGTCGACCTTCCCGGCGGGGATATCGTCCTTCCTCTCTGCTCACCTCCCTAGGAAGCTCCACCGACACTGGGTCCCCGGGGTCTTCTTCCAGGCCAGGAGCCGCAGTGGAGGTGTAGGTGGACACGCCACCCTAACGAGGTAAGTCCGGGTTGTCATGGATGTTGACCTTCTTGAAAAAGCAGGAGTTCCTCGTAACTGTTCCCCTCCGGTCAGCCACGGTACCATAGAGCCTTTGACATGAGTCACCCCCATGGGGTTTGGCTCGTAGTTGAAAGACAGCTTTCCCTCCGGATGCCGGTTGCGTACGAGGACGGTGTCCCCTACTTCGATGTCCACCGGCCTCAGATTTCTCCGGATGTTCTCACATTCATTGCGCCCTTTCCTTTCCTTGCCTGCCGGGTCTCTTGGTGATCGATGACCCCAGGGGTCCATCCTCCCAGCTCTCTGATAAAACCATGGGGGCACCAGTTGAACAGGGCTTCCGCTGGAATCACCCCTGTAGACTGGTGGGGTGTGGTACGATATTCGCAGAGGAATTGATATATGTTTCTCCTCAATTCCCCTCCTTGACCTTGAGTGATCCGGTAAATCTTATTGAGGGGCCGCATAAAACATTCCACCTCCCCGTTGGCCCACGGCCACCCAGGGGTAACCGTCCGGTGTGTGACACCACATCCATCCATCCATAAACACTGCAAACTGGCGGCCCTGGAACGGGGGACCATTGTCCGAGCATAGCTCTTGCGGAAAACCATGGGCGGCAAAGATTTTCTCCATCGCCTGGATGGTGTGATCGCTTGACGTGAACTCGACCTGCTCCACCTCCGGGTAGCGGGACCACTGATCCATGAGAACTAGGAAGCACATGCCCCTCTGGTAGACCCAAAGTCTGCATGCACAGTTGGCCATGACTGGTTGCTCCTGTCCATCGACTCGATGCAAGGCTCCTTGGACACTGGGGCGGCTGCCTGACACCAGACACACTTTTGTACTTGTTCATCAACCCTCTTTTCCAGATCTGGGGACCAGACCTTAATTCTGAGGCACGCTCTAGTCTTGGCTGTACCCTGGTGGCCACTGTGAGCGAGTTCCAATATGCGTCCCACCAGCGCCCGCGGAACCATAATCTGCCTTACCCTTAACAACAACACTTCTTCGAATGCAGATAGTTTGTGACACTCTTGCCACAGTGCCTGCAGGTCCTGCTGCGTCTCGGCGCCTTTTCGGGACAGGTCCACGAGGACCAGCTTCCAGTCCCCACTGCCCATGGCAATCTGAACCAGCTGAAAACAATCATCAACTCCTGAGGCTTCGGCCACTTCCTCCAGTGTCAAGGCAATGGGCAGGGCTGCCTAGACCACCTGCCGAATCACCTCGGCACAGTCCCCTCCTGACTGCCCAGTCTGTGTGCCGCTGCCCCTTGGATGGTGGGACAGATAGTCCGCTCGGTTGTTCGTACCAGGCCTGTACTGCAGCTTCCCCCCATACTCCATGAGGGTAAGCATCCACCTCTCAATCCTTGGGGGCGGTTTGGAGGATGCCCCTGTCATGATTGGAATCAGGGGCTTGTGGTCTGTGACAACTGAGACGGGTTCGCCCAGTATGTATAGCCGAAAATGTTTGCAGCCCCACAAAATGGCCAGCGCTTCCCTCTCGATCTGGGAATACTGTTGCTCGGTATCCGTAAGGGCTTTGCTGGTGTAGGCTATGGGCTGCATCTGCCCTTGAGGGACCGGGCTGGCATCCACGACCAGCTCTGATTCTTTCTTGGGGTCAAAGAATGCCATTGTTTCCTCACCAGTGAGCACTGCCTTGATGGTGTCGAATGCCTTCTGCTCCTCCACTGACCACGTCTAGGTGGTGTCCTTCTTGGTAAGGGCCCTCAGTGGTTCAGAGAGGGAGGCAAGGTTCTTGATAAACCTCCCGCAGTACCTGCGCACCTCAGAGGGAGTGTCTGGGGCCCTGGCCTCCCGAATGTCCATAACCTTTTGTGGGTCTGGTGATATCCCCTCTGCATGAAAGATGAATCCAAAGAACTCGATGCTCTTCATCAAGAACTCACATTTCTCACGATGTAAGGTTAGTCCCAGGTCCCGAATCCTCTCCAGCGTCTTCTCCAGCCTGGCCAAGTGTTCCCTCTCCGTGGAGGTGTACACTAAGATGTCGTCGCTCAGGTTAATCACCCCTGACAGCCCGGCAAGGGCGCCCCCAATCACATTTTGAAACACCTCTGTGGCTGAGGATATTCCAAAACTCAGCCTCTTGTATTGATACAGGCCATTGTGGGTGGTGAAGGTTGTGATGTACCGGGAGTCTGGATGTAGCTCGAGCTCGTGGTAAATTGAGCGCAGGTCTAGTTTTGAGAATACCTTGGCACCCTGCAACTCCCTCACCACATCATCCAGCGTTGGCGTCAGGTGATGTTCCCCCCTGATGGCCAGGTTGGGCAGCCTCATGTCCACACAAATGCGCACCACCCCTGGCTGTTTGGGTTTTGTCACTATGACTATGGGAGACATCCACGGGCAGGGCCCTCCACCCTCTCAATGATGTCTAGGTCTATGAGAATCTGAAGCTCTTGTTCCACCTGTGCCCTTAGATGAAAATGAATGCATCTGTGTTTCAGCACCGTTGGCCTCACCAACTCATCGATGTGTAGGTGTATCGGTTCCCCTTTCAGCTTGCCTATGCCCTCAAACAGTTCTGCAAACTGCTCGGTGAGGCCATGGATGTCCGATTGGTATATGGATAGCGCAAAGTGCACTTTATCCAGGGCTCCTGACGCTGCACAACTCAGCATAGAGTGAGGGCTTACGTTGGTCACAAATAATCTGGCCTTGATGGATCAGCCGGCATGCTTGACGGACGTCGTGAAGACCCCTTGGAGGGGAAGTGGATGCTCTCCCCCAAACAGATATATTTTGGCCTTGGTTTCAGCCAGCGCTGGTGGTCCTGGCAGTGCCTCATAGTGTCGCAAGGCCATCACACACACAGACGCACCCATTTCTATGAGAACTGGGGTAGGAGTCTCGCAGATGTTGACCTCACACATGGGCTGTCGGCTCTTCTTCGAGATGAAGAAGAACTCTTCCTCCTCCTCTTCCTCAGCGATGTCCAGCTCTTTGAGATCCTGTTCCACGGCAGCCATGCTCTTCTACTTGCGCGGGCCCCCACTGTTTGATCTGCTTTGGCCCCTCGAGACAGCCACTGGATTTGCTGCCTGGCACATTCTGGCAAAATGGCCGGCGGTACTGCACCGCCCACACACCCTCGACCTTGCGGGGCAGTCGTCGGAATGTGGGAGGTCATTCCCACACTTCTGACACTGTTGTGGCACATCGCCCTTCTGCGGTGGATCGGATTTCCTTTGAGTCCATCTTGGGTGCTGGGGCACAGAGTTTGCAGTACGCCGGATGACGTATGCCTCCTCATTCCTCCCGGGCTTGACCGCTGCATCCATTCGAGAGCCACGACTGTCAGCCAGTTCATACACTCTTCCCATGTCCTGGATTTGTGTCAGTGAGCCCTGGTTCGCGGAACACTTGGCGTCATAGTTTGTCTGAACAGCAACCCGGAATGAGCTGATTTCTAACCATCCCCTCCTCATTCTCCCACCGGCACGTGCTTGCCAGGTGTCGCAGTCTCCCGCAGAAACTGTCTAGTGACTCATCCTCATGCTGCTTCTCCCCACACATCACAAATCGGTCAAAATCTTGGATGGCCAGGGGAAGAAAATATTCTTTGAGGGCATCTTTGGTAGCCTGGTACGTGCCGGCAGGAGCGTTCAGTGATTCATAGATCCGATGGACCTGGGAACCGGCAGAATACAGTAGGGTTGCAACTTTCGCATCATCCTCCGTCTCACTGATGGCCCTAAAGTACATCTTCTTGACCCACAGGAGCCACTTTGGGCCCTGTTTCGATGGAGGTCCAGACATGTTGAATTCCGGCATGGGTGTCAGCGTACCCTGTTGTCTGGGAACAGGTCTGAGAGGTGGCTGCTCCCCGAGAGCAGGTGGAGCTGCCCCTCCTTGAGCATCATCATCATCACCCATTGCTGCAGACCGCACAGGCACCTCTCACCTTTCCCAAAGGCACAAGTCAGCACCAGCCACGTAGTTGTCCGCACAGGTCCAGTGCGAGGCGTGCTCACCCTTCGACGGGATGCTCCAGGGCGATGGCGCCAGAAAAATGACCCCCCCAGCGAGGGCAAGGAATGGTCACAGGCTTCCAGGCAAATCACGTACAAAGGTGGGCAAAGAAGAGATCCTAGTCCATGCCTAGACCTTGCAGCAGAGAGACAGTAGCAGTGCAGCCTCCCACATGCCTGTCCAGGCATCAGATACCCAGAAATGGCCATCAAAGCAGGTCCACCCTTGAAGATGGCTGTAAAAATTTGAAGGAGGTCTACGCGCTTCTCCAGGCGGCCACAATCAAGAATGTCCAGAAAACATGGAGATTGTCCACGGGAATGCAGTCATTAACATAAAACAGCTGTGAGGGGTCCAAAAATGTCAAATACCATGGAGATTGTCCACAGAAATACAGCCATTAGCATAAAACAGCTGTAAAGGATCCAAAAAATGGCCAAAACGGCGCACGAGCAACCAGTGAGGGGCCGCTACCGTTTATGTACACAAAATGGCAGCCGCACATGAACCGAGTGGGTAACACGACTAGTGGGCGCTGAGAAAATAGAATGCTGCGTAATTGAGCGTTCGATCTATTAATTCTCTCCCCACTCCGCAGCGTCCTTGTCACCAGTGTTAAATAGTATATTACAGCCCCGGGTCCCCTCCGTAGTTAGGCCCGCCCTGCCCGGTACCTGGAAGAACACACCGACACAGGTCTGGTTACTACAGAGTCCCGGCCACAACGGACTGGAACGGGCTCCCTTTATTCTACTGCGCATGTGCGGGCTCGTTGCGGCTCGCGCATGCGTATAACACTCCGTAATAACCGGCACCCTATTCGAAGGAGTCTAGCTGCTGGAGACTTTCCACAGCAACGGTGCAATGGAGGGGGAGCAGTGACGGCCTGTGTTGCTGGAAATGCATCGGAGGGACAGGGCCTCCGTATCCTTGTCCTTTACTGCTTTTTATCGTGTGTTCTGTCGTGTTTTCCGCACAGGAGTTCATGTGGGACTCCTGGCAGTGCAGCTCTCTCTCTTTTGGTTTGGTGAATGGACCTGTGGGATACCCTTATGGCACCCATTGGTTGGGGTGCAACCCTGTGCCCCTAGTGTATGTTTTTGGGCACCTGTGGGTGGCCCGCAGAGCAGGGTATGGGCTGGTGGCAGCTCCATGCTGAATTTGACAGGTGCGCGGAGTATCCTTCATATTGGGCATACCCCGGCCCTGCCATGGGGATCAGTTGATTCCTGATGGAAAACAAGATGGCCCCTGCGGTCTCTTGCTTTCTATTACCCGTTACCTTGTTTTCCCAAAGTCCTGGGAAGCCCTGACTCTGTCCCTTCCCCCTGACTGGCTGTTGGATGGAAGTGCCATATATGGTGTTGTTGTGAAGGCCCGGCCAGACTAGCTGGAGCCTTCCCGGTGATGTATGTTGTGGGTACCTCCTGTGGGTGGGACCTGGGTGAATAGAGTGTGTGACGAATATGCATTCTGAGTTGTGGATGTCTAGTATCTGGTGGTTGACACAATGACTGAGACAGCCCTGCCCGAAACCGGTATGAATGCAGCTTGGAGTGTTGAATGGCTCAGTACTTGTCCCAATATACATAACTTGTTGTGAGTGTCTGGAGAGAAGTGAATGGCCTGAATACCTCGCGTGCCTGATTGGCTGCCTGCCTGCATGAATGCCCTTAGTCGTGATTGGATGCTTGAGTGTAACCCAGCGGAATGAATGGGAGATCAACAGTATATCTGGGGACCTCTCACTGCTAGGAATCATGTTAAGAAGCTAAAGTCCACTACGACGAGTAACTGGAGTAACTGAAGCTTGACCTTGAAGCCCCGCTGGACGAGAAGAAGTGCTGTTGCTCTCCTTCACAATCTGAAAGCTGCTGTGTCTCCAAGGACTGACCCAGAGAGGACCTGGTAAGGCGCCCTCTTCCCGAGCTACGAGGGACCATCGTGCACCAGCGGATCTTTGCCAAAGCTGCCTGGTGGACAGACCTTCGACAGGCTGCCGACCCGAGACGGGGACTGCCGCGGAATCTCAAAGAGAAGCACCCGCACTGTTGTCCACCACTGTCGACGACCGCCATCGCCGACCGGAGCCGCTGTGCTCCCATTTGCCTAAGAACTTCATTTGATCATCGGACGCTCTCGTCTGCATCGTCGTCCGCTTTATCCCGCTGGAGAAGGCCCGACCGTCGATGCGCTGAGGAGCATCCGCCGGTGGGTTTCCCGCCACCTAAAGACCACAGAGACGCCGACGACTCGACGCCCTTGCTGGGCGACAGTTCTTCATCATCTCTTTGCGGTCCAGAACTATCGTCACCGAGGTGCCCCGCACGCCTCTTCCTTGAAGGATGCCAACGCAGTGTCGTCGACGAGCACCGCTAGGAACGAAGCTGCCACTTCACCGCCGTAGTTCAACCTGTTTGCCGTCAGACGTTCGACGACCCGTGACTCCTGCCTTAAAGGGAGGGCACTCAAGAAGGGCCGTCGATTCCCCGACACCGAACGCCGAGTTCCTCAACACCTCTCGACGATCCGTGGCTCCTGCTTTAAAGGGAGTCACTCAAGAAGGATCGGTCGACGCATCTTTGGAGAACTCTACTCCACCAGGTACATTGGGGGGGTAAAACCTTAATAGGAGGAAATAAGACTATTGAACAATATATGGACTGGGCTTGTGCTATATATCTTTATTTACAGGTTGCCCAGGTGGGGGGGATCTCCACACGGAACTGTGCCTATTGGTAGGGGTCAGCATTCTGCCCATTGTTTCAACCTCTATTGCTGGTTTCCTCGTTATTGATCTGTGTGACATTTTAACCGTACAGTTGATGCACTTTAGTGAGATTTGATAACATTGGTGGTACCACTTTAGAATTGTATATATTTATCATTATTGACTTCCGTGTACAAAGTGCGTTATTGTGATCGTGTACATACCTTTGAATATTAATTATATAAAGACTGTGTTTTCAGTAATACAGTTTGTGGACATTCCTTTGTGGGGGTTCAGGGACTACACTGTACTTAAGAACCAGCCCGCATCACCTCCTGAGAAGCTAGGCCTTGATTGCTCGTCCATTGCTACCGTAATAGAGAATCTTGGCTGGGGTCTTCTTTGCCTCTCCTCTACCATATAGAGAGTGGAAGTACAGACACCCCCTACCAGTCTTTACACTGGTGGCAGCGGTGGGATGCTTATGGTTTTAAGAATCAGTGTATAACCGTGCCACTTACAAAATATCTGCACTTTATTAAATTAAGGTTTGGTTGTGTATAAAATAACTGCATTACAAGCAATGGAGTCTATTGCAAATGGTAAATTGACTCGGATGAGCTTAGAGGCTCTCCAGAGTGCTTGTGAAGCCAGGGAGTTAGACTTTGTGGACAAGTCTAGGGCTGAGCTGATAGCTGCCCTGGTGGACTACCAGACCGATGGTGAAACTCTCAATGAGGGGGGGGAATGCAACCAATGAGGACTCTGCCCCTGGGGTTTCTACTGAATCTATTTCTGGGAATGCCACCATTCCTGCTGCCTCTATTCCGAACCCCAGCAATTTCTTGGAGCTTGAGTTATTAAGGATGAAATTGGCCTTCGAATATCGCAAGTTGGAAATAGATGCTGATCTTAAGAAGGAGGAGCTGGCTCAACAAGTTGAACTCAAGAATAGGGATCTTGAACTCAAAGACAAGGACACTGAATGTCAGAGAATCCAGCTAGAGAAAGCTAGAGGGGAGACTTCAGCGAAACCCAGTGAGAGTGTCAGGTCCCCAGCAACTAAATTTATGAAAGATTTGGTTGGTGTGTTTGTGGAGGGTTCGGATATCCTCCAATGGATTGAAGCGTTTGAAATGGCTTGTGCAATTCATGATGCTGACAAAAGAGATTGGGCTAAGTGTTTGTTAAGCAGAGTGCCTCAGACTGGGTATGGCTGTATTCTGAAGCTGAGTGTGGAAGAACGGGGTCAGTATGAGTGTATTAAATCTGCTTTGATTGCCAAGTTTGGCAAGACACCTACCCAATACCTTAAAAGGTTCAGGGATTTTAAGAAAAAAGAGAATGTGTCTTGGGTTGACTGGGTGAGTGCTGCGCACATGAACATGATGGGGTGGATTGATGGTTACAAGGTGAAAACTTTTGTTGAATTGTCCCACCTGTTGTTTTTTGAGCATTTTTCAGAAGCCTGTTCACCGGAGCTGCGTCAGTATGTTGCTGACCAGATAATTTTGGATCCCTTTAAGCTGGCTAGGTTGGCTGACAAGTGGGTCTCCCACCGGGTGTCCCCTAAGGACTCCAGTGGGAAGGACAAGGACAAAGAAAAGAGGGCCTCTCAGAAAGCTGAGGAGTCCCAAAAGCAGTCACAGTCGAATAAACCTAAACCCTCCTCTCCTAAGACCCAAAAATCTAGTGGGGATAAGTCATCTGTGGGTGGGAATAAGAGTAGTGGACCACCTGCTGCAAAGCAGGCTCCCGGTGGTTCCAGTACAGTACCCCGCAACTCCCGGCACTTGTTGGGATTGTGGGGCTCTGGATCACAGAAGGGGTGACTCCAAGTGTAAAGGTAAGGCACTTGGAGTACAGGCTGTCAGCCTGACCTACCCTTACCCCATGTCTGAGGTGGAGGCCACTGTCCTCCCCTCCTCTACAGGAATCACATTTGGTACTCCTGTAGAGATGTCCTTAGTGTCCCTTGGGGCCTGGGACCAGTATGCAGAAGTACTGGCGACTATCCCACAGAACACCCGTAGATTTTTGAGAAGTGTCCTCCTGAACGGCCAGCCTTCTACTGGTTTGAGACACACTGGGGCAAGCATGACAGTGGTGGACAGGACCCTGCTCAAGCCAGAGGACTATGTAGGTGCTCCTCTGAGAACCACCAGGTTAGCTGGTGGGCCTCACAAATTATCGCCTGTAGCCCGAGTCACACTCGTAATTGGAGACAAGACAGCAAAGCTTCCTGTCCTGGTTTAGGACAATGTCCCTGCTAACATTCTGTTAGGTAATGATCTAGTCGAGTTGGGATTGATCGCGGATGGTCTTCCCATGACTGTGGCTGCGGTCACTAGGTCACAGGTGACACCGGGTCTGGCTGTGAGTCAGGTACCTGAGCCAAAGGCGCGGCCTAAGGCAAGACGAAGGAAGAGCAAGAAGGCCACCTCTGTGGAGGGAGCTCCTTCTCTTCCTGCTGTTCCTACAGCACCCATTGGGATCCATGCTCTGGACGGGTTGGGTCCAGTGGTAAACCCCGTCTCAACTCCTGTGGGAGAAGAGCCAGAAGACTCTCCTGTGAGAGAGGTTCTCAACCCGGAGGATCATCCCGATCTTCAATGCTTGTTAGCTGAAGGGGGACCCTCCCGGGCAGACTGCTGTACAGGACAGAGAGAGTGTCACTCTCTCTCGAGGGTCTGAGGAAACAGGCCCTGTCCCAGGCACAAGGAGAAGTGCCTAGGACATTCCAGATTTATTGGGAGGGTGAGCTCCTTGTTAGTGAGACCACTAAGCCTGAACCTGGTGCCCTCAAGGGGTTGGTGGTACCCCAGGTTTACCGGCCCTTCCTACTGCAGTTGGCGCATGAGGTGCCCTTAGCTGGTCATCTTGGTACCAAGAAGACTAAGCAGAGGCTATCTGCCCATTTCTACTGGCCTCGGATGGGAGTAGAAGTGGAGTCACACTGCAGGACCTGCCCAACTTGTCAGTTGTCTGGCAAGACTGGAGGCAGTGTCATTGCCCCACTGCAGCCACTGCCAGTGGTTGGCACACCATTTGAGAGGGTGGGCATCGACATTGTCGGTCCCCTTGACCCTCCCACGTCAGGTGGATATCGGTTCATCCTGGTTTTGGTAGATCATGCCACCAGGTACCCTGAGGCTATACCCCTTCGGACTGTTACTGCCAAGGTGGTTGCCAGGGCTCTCCTGGGCATTTTCACCCTTGTTGGATTCCCCAAGGAGGTTGTCTCTGACAGAGGATCCAAGTTCATGTCTAGTTACATGAAGACCATGTGGAAAGAGTGCGGGGTAACCTACATGTTCCCCACCTCTTACCACCCCCAGACCAATGGTCTGGTTGAGAGATTTAATAAAACTCTCAAGGGCATGCTAGGTGCTTTGGAAGAGCCCCTAAGGAGTACATAGGATCTCCTCCTGCCATGCCTGCTGTTTGCTTACAGAGAAGTACCTCAAGAGGGTGTTGGTTTCAGCCCCTTTCAGTTACTCTTTGGACATCCCGTGAGGGGGCCCCTTGCCTTGATCAGAGAAGGTTTGGAAGCCACCCCTCCAGGTCCCGCCAAGCAAGTGGGGGACTATGTGTTAGGCCTCAGACGGAGGATGACACAGATGATGGGTCAAGCAACAGCGAATCTCAAGGCCAGCCAGGAATTGAACAAATACTGGCATGAGCTTAAAGCATCGCAAGTGGATTGGACTCCAGGACAGGAGGTCCTCGTGATGGAGCCTACCAAGCCTCGGGCATTGGCAGATAAATGGACTGGACCCTTCAGGATAATCTCCAAGATGGGCGAGGTCAATTATCTGGTTGACATGTGAATCCCAGGGGTAGCCCCTCCGGTATTCCGTGTTAATAGGCTCAAGCATTTCCACAGGCGAGCTGAAGTCTCATGTCTCTTGCTGGCTTCAGAGCAAGAAGAGGATGAGAGTGAGCCCCGTCCTGATTTGCTGCATAGCCACCCTCAGGATGGCTCAGTGGAGGGAGTGCATCTCTCTCCAGATTTGACAACTGAGCAGCAGAGGGCCTGCAGGACTTTGCTCAAGCAGTATGCCTCTCTGTTTTCGCTGACGCCAGGCCTTACACCGTGGTGTAAGCACGAGATTGACACTGGTGACAGCGTGCCTGTCAAGAGCAGGAGCTACCGAATATCAGATACGGTTAAGAACCACATCCAGGCTGAGGTCGCCAAGAGGTTGGATCTGGGTGTTATTGAACCCTCAACCAGTCCCTGGTCCAGTCCCGTGGTCCTTGTCCCCAAGGCAAGCTCCCAGGCCGGTACCAAGGATTGGAGGTTTTGTGTGGACTACCGAGGAGTCAATGCCGTCACCAAAACTGACGCGCACCCATTGCCCCGGCTGATGAGCTCGTGGACACCATAGGTGCTGCCAAATTTGTGAGCACCTTTGACCTCACCTCAGGCTATTGGCAAATAGCTCTGACGGACCATGCCAAGGAAAAGACAGCGTTCTCAACACCAGAGGGACTCTACCAGTTTAGGGTCATGCCTTTTGGGTTCAAGAAGGACCCTGCCACCTTCCAGAGACTGGTCAATCATGCTCTCAGTGGGCTGGAAGCCTATTGTGTGGCTTATTTAGACGACATTGCCGTCTACAGTTCCACTTGGGAAGAGCACTTGACACATCTGGTAGTGTGTTGCAAGCCTTGAAAAGGACTAACCTCACTATCAAGGCCACCAAGTGCCAGATAGCTCAGGGGAAAGTCACGTATCTTGGGCATGAGGTAGGAGGGGGTCAAATCCAACCTCTCCCCAGTAAGGTACAGGATGTACAGGACTGGGAGACTCCCACTACTCAAACCCAGGTGAGAGCCTTTTTGGGCCTCACTGGGTATTATCGCAATTTCATGGCGGACTATGGAACCATAGCTGCAACACTGACAGCTCTGACTTCACCCAAACAGCCTAGGAAGGTTAATTGGACTGAAGACTGCCTTTGATGGCTTGAAAGAAAGTCTGTGTAGGGCACCCGTGTTGCGTGCGCCTGACTACAGCCGACCCTTTATCGTCCAGACGGATGCCTGCGACACCGGAATTGGAGCTGTCTTGTCCCAGTTAGATGACAAAGGGAGAGAACATCCTATCATATTCATCAGTAGACAACTCAAGGGTAGAGAACTTAGGTGGGCTACTGTTGAAAAGGAATGTTTTAGTATAGTTTGGAGCCTTAGGTGTTTTAGGCCCTACCTTACGGGGTCTACCTTCAAGGTCCAAACAGATCATAAGCCCCTGAAGTGGCTTATGCAGATGAAGGGTGAGAACCTGAAACTCCTGATGTGGTCCATTAGCCTGCAAGGACTAGACTTCACCATAGAGCACAGACCAGGGAAGAGTCATGATAATGCAGATGGCCTTTCCAGAAGGTATGTTGACCGTCTGGATGAGGGTGTCTATCCCGTGGGAGATTAGGCACCCTCCACCTCAGTCTGGGGGGGGGGGGTGGTGGGGCGACTGTGATGCTGGAAATGCATCAGAGGGACAGGGCCTCCGTATCCTTGTCCTTTACTGCTTTTTATCGCGTGTTCTGTCATGTTCTCCCCGCAGGAGTTCATGTTGGACTCCTGGCGGTGCAGCTCTCTCTTTTTTGGTTTGGTGAACGGACCCGTGGGATACCCTTATGGCACCCATGGGTGGGGGTGCAACCCTGTGCCCCTAGTGTATGCTTTTGGGCACCTGTGGGTGGCCCGCAGAGCAGGGTATGGGCTGGTGGCAGCTCCATGCTGAATTTGACAGGTGCGCGGAGTATCCTCCATATTGGGGATACCCCGGCCCTACCATGGGGATCAGTTTATTCCTGATGGAAAACAAGATGGCCCCTGCGGCCTCTTGCTTTCTATTACCCATTACCTTGTTTTCCCAAAGTCCTGGGAAGCCCTGACTCTGTCCCTTCCCCCTGACTGGCAGTTGGATGGAAGTGCCATATATGGTGTTGTTGTGAAGGCCCGGCCAGACTAGCTGGAGCCTTCCCGGTGATGTATGTTGTGGGTACCTCCTGTGGGTGGGTGTCATGCAGGTCAGGCCCAGCGTCCCCGGAAGCAGACTTCATACTCACCAAGCAGGACCCAGCACACCCCTATAGGGGCTCTTTGGACCTTGTCCTGGCGCCAGGCTCATAAAAGGCATCTGTCCTGGCGCCATAGGCGCCAGGCTCATCATGGCAGAACATATGGTAATGCTTGGGTGAACTCACCTGAGGCAGACCATGCTGCATACTCACCCGAGGCAGACCATGCTGACTGAAGCTCCAAGCCAACTAAGGCTGGGGAGGAACTATTTTCTTTCAGGAACTCTTTTCTTACTCGGGTGGGGCCAGTGGAAGAACACTCACCTGAAGCTCTTCCAAGGCTATCTAAACCACGCCCGGATGGCCACACGTGCTTCGCGTTATTCTGCATCTGCAGCAGAACGCTCACCGAGTCGGCTCCTGCATCCTGGCTCCTGCCACGCCCGCCATCACTTGGAACACCTGCAAGGAGAGAAAGGCAAGCATTAGGACATTACCTACCTTCATCCAGTATCCGGATTCTTCACTCCGTCGATCCTGCAAAAGAAAGTGAAGGGTTAGAAACGCATCTCATCGCTCGCTGCAGCGCTGCTTCCACTTACCTTCACGTGGCGCTGTCTAGCCTTCAGCAGTCATAGGCGACATCGGCCGCATCCCAGCACCTACGGAAAAGAAAGACAATAGTTAGAAGCGCTCCGCTTCTCACGCTGCCGCGCCGCTTCCACTTACCTTCACGTGGCGCCAGCAACCTTTTCCGCGCCCATAGGCGACATCGGTCGCATTCAAGACCTACGGAGAAAAAGGGACAAAACAAGGTGAGCAACGAACTAATTGCAAAAGGACAGATTACTCACCTTAAGTCTTACCTGAATTTTGTTGGGACCTCAGTTCCCTTTTCGGGTCAGAGCGGCTTTTCTGGCTTTTCCGTACCCCGGCCCCTGTGGGGAAATAAGACACACTCATTAAGGTGTCGGAGCAAACCACTACGGCACACCTTCATTAAAAGTACTCACCTGAGCTTACCTCGGCGAATCCATTCCTCCACACGGATTCCTCACCTAGTCCCTGAAAATTAAACAAAGGCCAAGGGACAAATAAGACTTGATCTTTTGAACTATATACTTATGGCAGCATTTTGGTAAAGGCAAACAAACATCGAACCCTCGCCAAATCCGAGATCCAGTGAAGTAACTGGAAATCTACGCGCCCCTGCGTCAGAAGCAGGATGGAGAGCTCGTCCATACAGAAATTAAGGTGAGAGTCTGCGGAAGGCACGGCTAGGGTTCGAGGAGGGTGAGAAGGGGAAAAAGGGGGGAATCTCACACACAATCTAGCAGAGAGTTAACTCCCTTTTCCCATCTACAGAAGGATTATTCTACGGGCCAGACAGACAAGGTTTGGGGGTCCAGTCCAGTCCATCTTCCAAGCACTACGCTTTACCGTGGAAGAAGTTGTAGCAGTCCAGAACGGGTCGGCGCCTCCGTGGGAATCAGGTGAGCGTTACAGAACGTGAAGCATACCAATAACTTCCTACCCAGGCGCCATGGAAACTTCCGAGACAGACCAGCTGGCCCAGCTATTAGGGGAATTACGGGCCGAAGTTCATTCCGCTCGCCAGGAGACGAATGCCCTCAGGAGGGAGTTAATTGTGTCAAAGGAACGAACTGATGATCTTGCCCGCCAGCTGTTGCAGAGTCAAGCTGGTCAAACTCCTCTACCAAGTTCAGGGGGTAGTTTTACCCCCGTGGCGTCAACTAATCCAGTGCAAATCAATCTACCTGGAAACGTGCCACTGGCCTCGCCTGAACGTTTTGCTGGAGATCCCAAAAGATTCGCAGTATTTATGAATCAATGCTGATTGAATTTCCTCTGCAGACCTGGGGCCTTCCCGAATGACCAAACCAAGGTAGCCTTTGTACTTTCCTATCTCAGCAGCAGCACAGTTGATTGGTCAATCCCATTGGTTACTCAAGACGACCCGATCCTTCAGAACTTTCAAGCCTTCCAGACAAGCATGGAATTTTTGCGAGGCATTCTCAGGGACAGGCCCTGGACAACGAACTCCTATCTCTACGACAGGGTAATCTGGACCTCTTAGCTTACATTGCGACCTTCAATAGGTTAGTTGTGGAAACAAGATGGCCCGAGGATAAGAGAATTACGCTATTCCATCGAGGTCTACGCGGAGAACTTAAAGATGTCTTGGCCCAGGTCGTAAATCCACCCCAGGACTGCTCGGACTATATTGACTTAGTGGTCCAACTGGATCACAGGCTTCAAAACAGAAAAGCAGATCGGTCCAGGTTTGAAACCCGGGTTTTTGCCAAAGCCCAGGTTCACCCCAAGGGTGTCGATGCTACTGAACCTATGCAGATTGGAGTAGTCAAGGGACCTTTGACCCAAAGGGGGCGTGAAAGAAGACGGCAAATGCAATTGTGCCTCTACTGTGGAACTTCAGGACACTTCTTACGAGACTGCCCTGTAAAACCGCCCAAAAAGGCGGTAGGAGCCACGGATAAAGATCTTGTAGAATCTGAGCCGGGAAACGACCACGCCCGACAAGCGTAGAGGTCCGCTTGCCGAGCTTAAAAACCAACTCTTTGACCTCGCACTTCACCATGCCAATGGTCCTCGTAAATCCAAAGCAGCCTGAACGGTTGCATGCAATTAAGGCATACATCGATAGTGGGGCTATAGGAAACTATGTGGATCGTGAATTGGCTTCTAGGATGAACCTCCCTCTTTGCCCTAAAACCAATAAAGATGTCATCACCACTGTGGATGGAACCGAAATCGCCTCTGGGCCGGTAACTCACTCCACCACGGAAGTGACATTGCTGGGTCAAGACGGGCATCGGGAGGCAATGGTGTTTGACGTAATCAAGGCTCCGCAATTTCAAGTAATTCTAGGAATCCCTTGGTTGGAAACACACAATCCTCAAATTGATTGGCGAGCAAAGAGGATAACCTTTCCAGAGTGTGTACAAACCTGCTATCCACGAAATACAAGCATTGGCCTAGCTACCGTAACTCCTGTCAGTTTGCAAATACCGCCAGAGTACCAAGAGTTTCAAGACGTCTTCCAAAAGGAACAGGCCAATACTCTACCGTCCCACAGGTCATACGATTGCCAGATAGATCTACTACCCGGTGCAACACCCCCTTGCAGCAGGATCTATGCCCTTACCGAGCACGAGAATCTTCATTTACGACAATATCTGGACCAGTACTTAGCCAATGGTTTTATTCGCCCGTCTAAGTCTCCTGCATCCTCGGCTTTATTCTTCGTACCAAAAAAAGAAGGCGATCTCAGAACTTGTATAGACTACCGCGCACTGAACCAGATAACTGTCAAAAACAGATACCCTTTGCCTTTGATCCCTGAACTCCTTGACCAAGTGAAAGATGCCTGCATATACACCAAGCTAGATCTCCGGGGGGCTTACCATCTAGTGCGAATCAAAGAAGGCGATGAATGGAAAACTGCCTTCTGCACTAAATATGGGTTGTTCGAGTACCAAGTTATGCCTTTTGGACTGTGCAATGCACCGGCTGCCTTGCAATATTTCATGAACAATGTCCTCAGGGAACTCATCGATGTTTGTGTTATCGTATACATCGATGACATTCTTGTATACTCCTCTTCAGAATCTGATTATCGAAACCATGTCAGGGCAGTCCTCGAGAAATTGCGCCAACACAAACTATTTGCTAAACTTGAAAAATGTGTTTTCCATGTCACGGAAGTCGAATTTCTAGGTTTTATCTTGACACCTAAAGGAGTCCACATGGACTCACGAAAAGTGGATGCTATCCTCAAATGGCCATCACCCAGCTCTGTAAAAGGTGTTCAAAGCATGCTTGGCTTTGCCAATTTTTATCGCAGGTTCATTCCGGAGTTTTCACGGGTGGTTCAACCCATCACTGCACTCTTAAGAAAAAATAAACGTTTTGAATGGTCTAAAGAAGCTGAGCAAGCTTTTCAAGAACTAAAAGCTAAATTTACTTCTGCACCCGTATTGAAACACTGTAACGCTCACCTGATTCCCACAGAGGCGCAGGTCTGGCTTCGAGTGCTGATGCTTCTTCAATGGTGAAGCGCAGGGCTCTGAAGATGGACAGGAAGGGCCCTCTACTCTGGCTTCTCCGGCTCGCAGGAATATTCCCCTGTGCGTGAAAAGGGAGTATTACCTACTGACTGAGTTATGCTCGAGCCTCCCACTCTCTTCCAACCCTCCACGATACCCTTCCACGATTCCCCGTGAAGTCTCACCTTAGGGTCAGGAAGGATGAGCTCTCCATCCTGCTTCTGATGCAGGGGCGCGTTGAAACCCAGTTACTTCACTGGATTGAGGATTGGTGGGAGTTCAGGTAAGCTTGACTATTCAGGTAAGGCTTTGTAAAAGTTCTGTTGCAAGTTCAAAAGTCCAAGCTTGATAATAATGTTCATTGTCTTTTGCAGCAAGCGCTAATGCTTATGTCTTTTTTCCCCTTAGGGGCCGGGGTTCGGAATGCCGGAGATATGGCACCGACCCGAAGTGAAACGTGCAGTTCCAGTTCCAGTAAATGGCAGGTTAGATCTGGATGAGCGCTCGGGAACTGTCTTTGCTTACGCTCATTCTATGTCTTTGTCTTTTTTCCCCATAGGGGCCGGGGTCCGGAAAATGCCTGGAAGCGGCAAGACCCGAAATGAAATGGGAATGACCCAACAGGTAAGTCTTATTCCCTTCCTTCTCTCACCTCTTATTCTTGTCTTTTTCTCTAGGCTCTGGGAAGTGGCTGTGTATCCGGATGATCGCTGCTGAAGATGGAGGAACCCAGGAAAGGTGAGTGAAATGCAGCGCTGCAGCGATCGTAACGAAATGCTTTTAAAAAATAATGTCTTCCCTTTCAGGATCGTCGGTGATGTCTCTGTGGTGCAGATTCAGCTGGTAAGGTCTCTTGTCTCCCTTTGCAGGTGATCCAGGATGCTTTTCCTTCTTCTGTTCTCTTGTTCCCTTCCTTTGCAGGTGATTCAGGATGCTGACAGGCGTGGCTGAAGTCCAGATGCAGGAGCTGACACGGTGAGCGTCCAGCTGCGAGGAGCAGAACAACACGAAGCATGAGTTGCTGATCGGGTGTGGTTTAAATAGCTTTGGAAGAAGTTCCCAGTGTGTATCCTTCCACCGATCAGGTATGTATCCTTCCCCGACCACACCCGGGTAGAAAGTAGTCCCACAGGTAAAGTAGTTCCATTCAGGCCTCAAGAGGGCCTGGATGTAGCAGCATGGTCTGCATCAGGTAAGTGCACATTAAAACACTTGAACACATGCCTAGCTTTATGAGCCTGGCGCCTAAGGCGCCAGGACAGGGGTCCAACATGAGCCTGGCGCCTAAGGCGCCAGGACTGCGTCCAAAGGGCCCCAGCTTGGGCCCGCTGGCACTCTCCTGGGGGAAATGATGCCTGCCTCTGGGGTTGCTGGGTGGGACCTGGCTCCTTGGAGGTAGGCATCATGACAAACACCCGCGCCCGGATCTCCCTTATATCGTCGAAACCGACGCATCCAGTCTAGCTATGGGAGCTGTCCTTTCTCAAAGGGACCTAGAGACTAATCAACTGCATCCCGTAGCGTTCTGGTCCAGAAAATTCTCGGCTCCCGAGATTAACTACGCCATCACGGACAAAGAACTGTTAGCGATTAAATCTGCTTTTAAGGCCTGGCGACATTATCTCCTTGGCGCAAGACATACCATCACGGTGATCACTGACCATCGGAATTTACAGTACTTGAAAACCGCCAAGGCTCAGTCATCTCGACAGCTCCGTTGGGCTCTGTTTTTTGCTGAATTTGATTTCATAATCACCTACCGTCCTGGCTGCAAGAATGGCAAAGCGGATGCTCTATCCCGAATTGGAATGGGGGACACAGTCACTAACTCAGAGCCTGTGCCGATAATTCCCGAACAGAGGATCTTAGGTATGACTTCTTCACAATCGCTAGAAAATATCCAAACTAGAGTTAAACAACTCCTGGACCCAACAGACTTGCAGGAATGGGTTCAAAAGGGATCTGATTTTACTATAGATAACGATTTACCTTATTTCCGAGGACGATTATTTCTTCCACACACGGATTTACAAAAGCTAGTTGTTTCTTATTATCACGATACACTAATAGAGGGACACCCCGGCATTGCCAAAACTGAGGAAAAGGTGAAAAGACAATTCTGGTGGCCTTCTTGGTGAAAAGATGTAAAATCATTTGTGATGTCCTGTGGTGTGTGCGCCCAAAATAAAGGCCAAAAGGAAAGACCAGCCGGTCTTCTTCAACCGTTAGGCATTCCACCATCCCCCTGGCACACCCTGTCATTGGATTTTATTACGGACTTACCCCCCTGTTCAGGATATAACACTATTCTTATTATTGTGGATTTATTCTCCAAGATGGCACACTTCATTCCATTAAAAGGTTTACCTTCAGCTTCGGTTCTAGCTAAAGAATTCCTTGAAAATGTTGTCCGGTTACACGGATTTCCGTCTGTGCTGATTTCAGATTGAGGAAGCCAATTTATTTCCCACTTTTGGCGTAGATGTTGTCAATTGGCACAAATCGATGTAAGACTATCAACCAGTCATCACCCCCAGACCGATGGTCAAACAGAAAGAACGAACCAGACTCTCGAACAATATTTACGTTGTATGCTGCAACAATCTGAAAGTAACTGGAAAGACATTCTTTGGATAGCTGAATATGCATATAATAATTCTGTGCACTCTGGAACTGGGCAAAGTCCTTTTTACACTTTATATGGGCTTCACCCTCGAACCTCTGACCTGGATCCACCTCATAATCTCGGAACACCCGCAGTGGACCAGCTGCATACCGCAATTACCAAAGCCTTCAAAGAAGCAACTGAACATTTACAACAAGCCAAGAAAAGATACAAGAAAAGTGCTGATCGGCATCGAAGTGAGGCACCTCAGTACCAGATTGGGGACCAAGTCTGGCTGGCTACCAGACACTTATCACTCAAAGGACCTCGAACTTTTAATCCCAAATACCTGGGACCATATTCCATTACGGCCATAATCAATCCTGTGGCCGTTAAACTGGATTTACCAGCTCATTTGCGAATACATCCTGTTTTTCATGTGTCACTTTTGAAACCCGTGCAACCTGGAACCAGACTAATCAAGCCTCCAGAACCCATTCAAGTGGAGGGAGAACCTGAGTTCGAGGTGAAGAACATTTTAGATTCTAAAATGATAAGATCAAGGCTTTTCTATCTAATCGATTGGAAGGGTTACGGGCCTCAAGAGAGGTCATGGGAACCCCATGACCATGTACATGCTCCTCGGTTAATAAAAAAATGTCACCGGACCTTCCCAGACAAACCAAAACCCCTGGGGAAAAACAACCTTGGGAGGGGCCTTGGGGGGGAGTGCTGTCATGATGCCTGCTCCCGAGGAGCCAGGTCAGGCCCAGCGTCCCCAGAAGCAGACTTCATACTCACCAAGCAGGACCCAGCAAACCCCTATAGGGGCTCTTTGGACCTTGTCCTGGCGCCTTTGGCGCCAGGCTCATAAAAGGCATCTGTCCTGGCTCATCATGGCAGAACATATGGTAATGCTTGGGTGAACTCATCTGAGGCAGACCATGCTGCATACTCACCCGAGGCAGACCATGCTGACTGAAGCTCCAAGCCAACTAAGGCTGGGGAGGAACTATTTTCTTTCAGGAACTCTTTTCTTACTCGGGTGGGGCCAGTGGAAGAACACTCACCTGAAGCTCTTCCAAGGCTATTTAAACCACGCCCGGATGGCCATACGTGCTTCGCGTTATTCTGCATCTGCAGCAGGACGCTCACCGAGTCGGCTCCTGCCACGCCCGCCAGCACCTGGAACACCTGCAAGGAGAGAAAGGCAAGCATTAGGACATTACCTACCTTCATCCAGTATCCGGATTCTTCACTCCGTCGATCCTGCAAAAGAAAGTCAAGGGTTAGAAACGCATCTCATCGCTCGCTGCAGCGCCGCTTCCACTTACCTTCACGTGGCACTGTCTAGCTCTTCAGCGGTCATAGGCGACATCGGCCGCATCCCAGCACCTACGGAAAAGAAAGACAATAGTTAGAAGCGCTCCGCTTCTCACGCTGCCGCGCCGCTTCCACTTACCTTCACGTGGCGCCAGCAACCTTTTCCGCGCCCATAGGCGACATCGGTCGCATTCAAGACCTACGGAGAAAAAGGGACAAAACAAGGTGAGCAACGAACTAATTGCAAAAGGACAGATTACTCACCTTAAGTCTTACCTGAATTTTGTTGGGACCTCAGTTCCCTTTTCGGGTCGGTGCGGCTTTTCTGGCTTTTCCGTACCCCGGCCCCTATGGGGAAATAAGACACACTCATTAAGGTGTCGGAGCAAACCACTACGGCACACCTTCATTAAAAGTACTCACCTGAGTTTACCTCGGCGAATCCATTCCTCCACACGGATTCCTCACCTAGTCCCTGAAAATTAAACAAAGGCCAAGGGACAAATAAGACTTGATCTTTTGAACTATATACTTACGGCAGCATTTTGGTAAAGGCAAGCAGACATCGAACCCTCGCCAAATCCGAGATCCAGTGAAGTAACTGGAAATCTACGCACCCCTGCGTCAGAAGCAGGATGGAGAGCTCGTCCATACAGAAATTAAGGTGAGAGTCTGCGGAAGGCACGGCTATGGTTCGAGGAGGGTGAGAAGGGGGAAAAAGGGGGGAATCTCACACACAATCTAGCAGACAGTTAATTCCCTTTTCCCATCTACAGAAGGATTATTCTACGGGCCAGACAGACGAGGTTTGGGGGTCCAGTCCAGTCCATCTTCCAAGCACTACGCTTTACCGTGGAAGAAGTTGTAGCAGTCCCGAACGGGTCGGCGCCTCCATGGGAATCAGGTGAGCGTTACAGTGGGACCTGGGTGAATAGAGTGTGTGACGAATATGCATTCTGTGTTGTGGATGTCTAGTATCTGGTGGTTGACACAATGACTGAGACAGCCCTGCCCGAAACCGGTATGAATGCAGCTTGGAGTGTTGAATGGCTCGGTACTTGTCCCAATACACATAACTTGTTGTGAGTGTCTGGAGAGAAGTGAATGGCCTGAATACCTTGCGTGCCTGATTGGCTGCCTGCCTGCATGAATGCCCTTAGTTGTGATTGGATGCTTGAGTGTGACCCAGCGGAATGAATGGGAGATCAACAGTATATCTGGGGACCTCTCACTGCTAGGAATTGTGTTCAGAAGCTGAAGTCCACTACGACGAGTAACTGGAGTAACTGAAGCTTGTCCTTGAAGCCCCGCTGGACGAGAAGAAGTGCTGTTGCTCTCCTTCACAATCTGAAAGCTGCTGTGTCTCCAAGGACTGACCCAGAGAGGACCTGGTAGGGCGCCCTCTTCCCGAGCTACGAGGGACCATCGTGCACCAGCTGATCTTTGCCAAAGCTCCCTGGTAGACAGACTTTCGACAGGCTGCCAACCTGAGACGGGGACTGCCGCGGAATCTCAAAGAGAAGCACCCAGACTGTTGTCCGCCACTGTCGACGACCGCCGACGCCGACCGGAGCCGCCATGCTCCCGTTTGCCTAAGAACTTCATTTGATCATCGGACGCTCTCGTCTGCATCGTCGTCCGCTTTATACCGCTGGAGAAAGCCCGACCGTCGACGTGCCGAGGAGCATCCGCTGGTGGGTTTCCCGCCACCTAAAGACCACAGAGACGCCAACGACTCGAAGCCCTTGCTGGGCCACAGTTCTTCATCAGCTCTTTGCGGTCCAGAACTATCGTCACCGAGGTGCCCCGCACGCCTCTTCCTTGCCGGACGTCAATGCTCTGTCGTCGACGAGCACCGCTAGGAACGAAGCTGCCACTTCACCGCCGTAATTCAACCTGTTTGCCGTCGGACGTTCGACGACCCGTGACTCCTGCCTTAAAGGGAGGGCACTCAAGAAGGGCCGTCGATTCCCCGACACCGAACGCCGAGTTCCTCAATGCCTCTCGACTATCCGTGGCTCCTGCTTTAAAGGGAGTCACTCAAGAATGATCGGTCGACACATCTTCGGAGAACTCTACTCCACCAGGTACATTGGGGGGTAAAACCTTAATAGGAGGAAATAAGACAATTGAACAATATATTGTCTGGGCTTGTGCTATATATATCTTTATTTACAGGTTGCCCAGGTGAGGGGATCTCCACACAGAACTGTGCCTATTGGTAGGGGTCAGCATTCTGCCTATTGTTTCAACCATCTTAAGTTCCTGCCTATCTCTATTGCTGGTTTCCTCGTTATTGATCTGTGTGACATTTTAACCGTACAGTTGATGCACTTTAGTGAGATTTGATAACATTGGTGGTGCCACTTTAGAATTTTATATATTTATCATTATTGACTTCCGAGTACAAAGTGCGTTATTGTGATCGTGTATATTCCATTGAATATTAATTACATAAAGACTGTGTTTTCAGTAATACAGTGTATGGACATTCCTTTGTGGGGATTCGGGGACTACACTGTACTTAAGAACCAGCCGGCATCACCTCCTGAGAAGCTAGGCCTTGATTGCTCGTCCATTGCTACCGTAATAGAGAATCTTGGCTGGGGTCTTCTGTGCCTCTCCTCTACCATATAGAGAGCTGAAGTACAGACACCCCCTACCAGCCTTTACACGGCCCCAGTGCGCACACCCATATGGAAGACCCCACGGTGGCACACAATACCTTTTGCTGCCTGTACCCCCCAATATCCTTCCGGACACCTGGTTTTTAATGAGGATCCATGAATGATCCAGGGCTCTGGCTCTGGGACGCGTGTCGAGACCTGACACATAAAGGCTGGTTGGCACTCATGGCTGGGGTGCGTTAGTGTGTGGAGCTGACCCCTTTGAATAAGGCCTACAAGAGGTACAGAGAGGGGGGGGGCAGGGCCGTTGGAGTGGGGGGGGGGGGGAGCAATGCTGCCCTGGACATAACATTCGGCTCTGGTAAGGAGGCTGCTGCGGGGGAAAGACACTCTCCCATTAGTGCAGTGAAACCAGAATAGGCTCCCAGGAGATTGGCAGCCAGAGCCAACCTGCCGGCCATTATAGGGGGCTGCAGCTCCTATCGTATTTAACCATCTGACACTACTCTTCTGATCTCTTGACCTGAAGGTGGGGGGGGTGGTGCAGCAGGGCCCACACACGGATGCGCAGCACACAGGGGTTTCCGCGCCTGGCAGCTCTATCCAGCAGTAATGCCAATAGCGAGAAGATCAAGGGGTCGACTGTTGCCGGTGGCCCTGAGGGACTATTTTACACGTCAGAGGCTGTAAGTCTGTGATTCAGTGGGGTATCTTTTACTGTACGAGAGGCAGGATGCCCCTGGGAGAGCGGGACTTCATACAGATTACTTTTTCAGACCCAAGCTTAGTTGAGGGTCTACTTTCAATTGAGGCAAGATCCTACCCCCCAGTAAACACTAGTAGCTCCCTCTGACCTAGTGCACCAGGGTTTTAATCGTAATACAACAAGTTACACCTACAGGGCCAGTGAGCTGCCAGTGTTATCAAATGGTACGGCGGATGTGGTAGATCGACTACTTAGATTAATGACTGCAAACCCAGCCTCTGTGGTCCAGGATCATCCAAAGGTAGCAGGGTATCAATATAATGATGATTTGAAAGTGTTGATGTGGAATGTGGCAGGGGTTAATAGATTACTGGAGGATCCAGAATGGATAAGATTCATCCATGGATTTGACCTACTCTGCTTCCAGGAGATATGTGCACTGGGTCCTCTCGTGCTACAGGGTTTTAGGTCATTTTGTATTAATACTACTAAGGGCCCTAGACATAGGATGGGCTGGTAATTGTGATCAATACAGCTATGAATCCTAAAGTCAAAATGATCCCACCTGGCTCTGTCGGACTACTATGCCTTAAGACTTTTACCATGTTGGGGGTGCACGCACTAATCTTTAATATCTACAACATAGTGGGGGGGGGGGGTGCACCACTAGAAAGGCCTAAGGCTATGTGTAATATCATCAAGGACTTTAAGAATACCAACAAATATATCCCCCTAATTATGGCAATGGGGGACTTTAAGGTGCAATATGAACCTGTGGAATTGTTTGATGGTCTATGGGATGATCAGGATGTGGCAAATGGGGTCCCTACATGTGTGTCAGCCAAACCGAGTAGGGTCCACCCTGGGGACGTTGAGTTTGCCAGGCTGATGCATGAGGCAGGTTTGTGCTCCTGCAATGGGAGGATTGCCCCAGATAAGCTCGCAAAAGTTACCTATGTGGGGCACCAGGGCAGTTCTAAAATTGCTTATGTTCTGATTGCCTTGGCCGACTGGGGTTTGGTAACTAGTTTCGAGGTGTTAAAACGCAGTGATAGCAACCACTATCCAGTAAGCTGTGTTTTCAGTGCAGTGTGGGACAGGTACCGCAAAATTTGAGGGCAGAGAGAAGGGAGTCTAATCTCCACCACAGGTCAATCAAAACGGGTGATCAAATGGTCATCTTTGGAGCAGAACACTATCAAGCCATATATTTACGAAAGCACTGAACCTCATATTGTGGGTTTATGTTTGGCTGACTGCGCTTCTCCCAGTATAGGAAGCCATTATAACGACATGGTGAAGACACCCAGTGGGGAGAATTAGAAAGATCAAACTGGGGACTAGGAGCTGGTTCGATGACGATTGCCAGCAGGCCGAACACGACCTGTTAATATTTTTAAAAGATACTTTCCTGGGGGGCGTGGCTTGGAGCGCCATCGATGTGGTCGCTCCGCTGAGGCCGCCCGTGGGATGTCCGTTGCCGCCGTCGAATTCTGGCGGTTCTAGGCGGGGTTCCGGGTCGCTAATGCCATCTACGGCGACCGGAACCGACATGGCATAACCTGACTAAAACACCTTCCCGGATCGTGGAGGCATTCTACTAGAAATTTGAAGCTGAACTCTTCTCCCGTATCCGACGGACGAAAACTAAGATGGCCGCCATCCCGGGGCTCGACAGCACGCTCCGCACCTACTGGTAGCAGAACCTTGGGGGGCAGAAGAATCGGAGAGGGGGACCGGTACCTAAAACGGAAACCCTTGATTTCGGCTGGGCAGCCCGGAGGCCTGCTGAGCTGCTACCGAGAGTCAACATACTTTACGGATCAAGTCAGGACTACCGCGGCCATCTTGGATCACCCTGGCTGAGGTCCTTCTTTCCATTCCACCCTTCCTGGGGCGCCCCTGCCCACCTACTTATACCCGTCTTGGAGCGATAAAGGTTACGGAGCTTTCCAACTGTTATCTCCTGATTAGTCTCTTGACTAGAACCGCTTGGCGCGAGCAGCATGTCGAGACAATCGAAGGTGAGCAAGGGCACAGACATCTCCGCCATGTTTTCAACCACAGAGAAACCCAAGAAATTGGAACCTCCCAAACTGACCCCACAGAAGCAGCAAGAAGACAGGGGCGAGCTTGCCACTAAAGGAGACCTGATAGCCTTCATGGCGGACATCAAATCTGAGTTCCGCGCTTGCCTTTCGGAACTCGCCACCAAAGTTGACCAAACAGATCAGAGAGTCACGGAACTCGAGCAGAGGGTTGGAGAGACCGAAGACCGGACCCAGGAGCATTCTACCGCTCTGGGGGAAATGCAAAAATCGCTCGATTCCTTGCATCATAAATGCGAGATTATGGAATTTAAGCAGGAAGACCTTGAAAACAGGGCCCGGCGCAACAATCTCCGCATCCGAGGCATCCCATCCTCCGTCCCCGATAACAAACTGGCGGACTACGTGACAAACTTCTTTGAGGCTCTACTTCCAGATATGGACAAATCTCGGCTCCTCCTGGACCGCACCCACAGGCTTCGCCAGCGCCGCGGGATAGATTCGGATCCCCTTCCAGACGTGATCACCAGGGTCCACTTCTTTACAACAAAAGAAGCGATATCAGCGATCAGTCGCCAGGATGAAGAGATCACATTCCAGAGCACCCCTCTTCAAATCTATCAGGACCTCTCGCCACTGACGCTCCAGAAAAGGAGAGCACTTCAGCCTCTGACACTATTCCTCCAGGAGCAACAGATCCGTTATAGATGGCTGTTCCCGACAGCTCTTCAATTCACATATAAAGGCACCCTACGCCGAATCAGCCACCTGGAGGATGCGGAGAAAATCTTGCACCCGATCGCTTCCCGGGACCCTTCCATGCCACTCCAGGAGGGGGCTGAGAACCCTAGTTTGCCTCTTTCCCCAAAAGACAAACGCACGCCTTGGTCATCGATACAACGAAACAACAAGAAGTGACTGCTATGGATGCCTCCGCGGTCCCGGGCTCCATCACCGACCTAGCCGGGACACAGACATGCTTGCCTAAACTAGAACCCGCAATTCACGTGCCAACCTTCCTTAAGTACTCGGCGGCGGCGGGACACTCCCATGGTCCATACCCACCCCAAGGATACTTTCCATCTCCTGTTCCTTGGGAACCCACAATATGGGACATTTGGCCCGGTTGGCCTTAGGTGGGACCGCACTGACAATGTCGGTCTACCGCCCTGTTAAAGTTGCGATCCCCCGTTGGGATTTCGCGTTAAAACCTCAAGTGCAGAATACTTTGGTGAGTGCTTTCATCAGTCATGGCAGCTGAATCTCCACCCCAGAACCCCCCCCCCTCTAATGCAGGGAACGGAGAGTGAGCCCTCAGGGGACCTTCAATCGCTACGGATCCTCTCCCTGAACGTTAATGGCCTCAACTCTCCCAACAAGCGGAAGGCGATTCTATTGAAACTCCGCGACGAGGAAGCCGCGATTGCTATGCTTCAGGAGACCCATCTGCTGCCTGCTGATGTGCCCCGCCTCCGGTCCCGGCTGTTCCCGCTCCAATTCTTCGCCTCTGGCACAAGCAAAAAAGGAGGCACGGCGATCCTCTTCAGGAAAGACCTGCATCCACAGATTCTGGAAACAAAGACATGCCCAGAAGGCCGATTTATAGCAATCAAATGCCTCCTGATGGGTGACTTATACACCCTCGTCTCAGTATATGCTCCCAACTCTGGACAATCGCATTTTTATGATGCCTTGGGCACATCGCTCGCCAATTTCGTGGAGGGCCAAACGATCGTCGGCGGGGACTTCAACGGGGTCCCTGACCCCACTAAAGACCGGTCACACCCCCCGACTCCAAGCGACTTCGCCCAGGCGCTCAGCCTCCTTCGTCTCTTCAGGACCTTGGAGATAATAGACTCATGGCGGGTGTTCCACCCTGATGAGAAGGACTTCTCCTTTTACTCATATGTCCACCGCACCTTCTCAAGAATTGACCTATTCCTGATATCACCCCACACGTTTCCTTCAGTTAAGAAGGTCACCATTGGCCCAAGAGCGATCTCCGATCACGCCCCAGTACTTCTGGAACTTCGGGTTCAGAACCCCGACCCCACCACCCCACGCAAATGGATGCTGTACGACCCGATCCTTAACGACATGGCCACCAGAGACAAGATCGCCACAGGAATAAAGAACTTCTTCACGGAAAACCCGGCCTCAGACACCTCCCTAGCAAACAACTGGGACGCTATGATGGCCGTAATCAGGGGCTCCCTAATAGCCCAGGGAGCGGCCTACCATCGAGACAGACGGCGAACCCGAACGGCCCTGGAGCTCGAATTGAGTGAGGCCGAGGCACTCCACAAGAAGAAAGGCTGGTCCCCTAGAACACAACGGGCCATCCGCACAGCATGGAAACGACTGGAAGCCCACTACGCGGAACAAACCGCCCAACTGATGGCAAAGGCCAAGCAGTCATACTATGCAAAGGGCAACAAAGCGAACAGGTTCCTGGTGGCCAAACTAGCCAAGCAGAGACGCAGCACCGCGATCATGGGCCTGCGAGACACCAACGGGGTCGTATTATATTCGGAGCCTGAGAAACAACGCCTCGCCATTGAGCACTTGGCCCAAATCATGAAGGCAGCCCCACGAAACCCAGCACATCAACAGGAATACCTTCGGCAGGCGGAGGTGCCCCGGCTCTCCGACGCCATGAGAGATGATCTGGAGGGGACCATCACGGGGGAGGAAATTGAGGAGGCCATCAAATCCCTCAAAACACGGGCCCCAGGCCCGGACGGCTTCACAACCAGGTTCTACAAACTATTCAAGACGCAACTGACCCCCCATCTCACTACCCTATTCAACTCCTTCAGGGAAACGGGGGCGGTGACCCCATCGATGCAGGAATCAACCACCATTCTTCTGCCCAAACCTGGGAAAGATCCGAGAAGCATAACTTCCTACAGACCCATTGCGCTCTTGAACATAGACGCCAACATCTATTCGAAAGTTTTGGCGACTCGCTTGAACCGCATCCTGCCAAAGATCATTCATCCAGACCAGGCGGGATTTATCCGGCACCGGACCGCAGGCGATAATATCCGAAGAACCCTGAACCTGGTGGACCTCGCCTCCCGGAACTCCCAGAAACTAGTCCTGGTGGCCCTCGATGCAGCTAAGGCGTTTGATAGGGTGGATTGGACGTTTATGGGACACACTTTAGAAGCCTTCGGCTTCGGACCGGCGTTCCGAACGATGGTGCTGGCCAACTACGATCGACCAACAACGAGCCTGAGGATCAATGGCTACTTCTCGGCTCCAATCCCCTTGTCATGCGGGACTCGGCAGGGCCGCCCACTATCGCCCTTACTCTTTGCGCTCACCATGGTACCCTTTGCACAAAAAATTAGGCGGAATGACCAAATCAAGGGCATAACAAGCGGCCCCTCACATCATAAATTAGCCCTATATGCGGATGACATTCTACTTACAATCTCGGAGGACCCTTCATCGTTTAAACGGGCGATTCGTGAAATCGCCAGCTACGGCAAAGTTTCGGGCTTCACCATAAACTTTGAAAAATCTTCCGCCTTAGGCATTGGCCTCACCCCAGCAGAGCGAGAACCGCTGACTAAGATGTGCCCGATAATAGGGGACTCCCCAGATGTCCCCTATCTGGGGGTTCACATCCCGGCTGACCCAAAAGAGACGTTCAAGGCCAATTTTCCCCGTCTCTTCAAGGAATTGGAGGGCGATCTGAGGCGATGGGGGACCCAGGAGATTTCGCTGCTTGGCCGCATCACAGCATGCAAGATGAACCTTCTCCCGAGATTTTTGTACATGTGCGCCTCACTGCCCGTGGCAATCCCCACGCAGATTCTCCGAGGGATCCAGAGGAAAATGCTGAACTTTATCTGGAGAGGTAAGAAGGCAAGAATCCCTCTCAGAACTATGTTGGGGAGTCCCAAACTGGGGGGTCTGGGGGTCCCCGACCTTCAGGCCTACAGAGCGGCAGCCCAACTGGCCCGGGTCCTAGCCTGGCAGAATTCGACAGACCGCCCGAGATGGGTGGAGCTGGAACAGTCGCGGACCCCCCTGCCTCTGCGATTTCTGCCACACATCCCGCCCTCCCTGAGGCCCTGTGGGGGAGAGCTCTTGCTTTCGACCAAACATACCCTTAGCACTTGGGACTGGGCGCTGAAACGAAAGGGAGTGCCAAGAGGACTGAGCCCACATTCCCCGGTCTTCCTCAATCCATTGTTCGCACCGGGCATGCATCCCCGCAACTTCCAGAACTGGATCAATGGTGGGCTAGAAACCATAAACCAGCTATATATATGGGGGAGAAACCGCTCACTTTTGCCCAATGTAAGGAGAAATTCCAGCTTCGGGAACGTGATAGATTCACTTACATTCAACTACGCCATTGGTGCTCACACCCCCAGACCCTGCAGGCAGCGACACGTCCCCCCACTGCTCTGGAACTCACCCTAGGGGACCTTCCGGCTCGCGGTGGCGTATCTACCCTCTACAGACGCTTCCTGAGCGACTTCCTGACCACCAGAACCCGATGTATGGCTCAATGGGAAGCGGACCTGGGACACCCAATAGAGGATCAATCTTGGGTGGACATATGGACCCGCACACATACTGCATCCACCTGCATCACCAACAGGGAATGCGCCTACAAAATCATGCTGCGGTGGTACTATTCACCTCTCAGACTCCACCACATGAACCCCCAGATAGACCACGCCTGCTGGAGAGGATGCGGCCTCCCTGGCTCTTTCTTCCACATGTGGTGGGACTGCCCGAAGATCCAACCATTCTGGAAAGCGTGCTTGGAGTCAGTTTTGCGGATTACCGGGACAACAATTCCCCTGGAACCAGAACCAATCCTGCTGGGAGCTCCAATCCCCGGGATCTATCCGCGCTCCGGTCCCAGAGCGAAACTATTGACTCACTGCCTGTTAGCGGGGAAAACCGTGGTGGCCCGAGCCTGGAAGTCCCCGGAAGGCCCCCACATTGCCCAATGGTGGACTAAATTATGGGACATTCTGATAGCGGAGAAGGTAACGGCGGCACGAGCGGGGATACTACACCGCTTCCGGAACATCTGGGCCCCAGTCCTGGAATTTGACCAGCGCTTTCCCGCCCTGACCTATAAACCCGCCAGAGCCCTCTGGATCCTGGCGAACCAGGAGAGCTTGAACAAAGACGCATAACCACCGAGGCTCCAGCCGGACCGCCTGGGCGGGAGGGGCTCGCCCGCAGAGCAGGTGGGACTGATCTCCCGGGGAGAAGGATGGAGATGGAAGACACAGGGGGGGGTCTAAAGACTGGGGGTCAACTTGCTGAGATAATGCTTGCACATAATGTTTGTACCTATTATTCTGCCTTGATTTAAAATAAACAGAGTTAAAAAAAAAAAAGATACTTTCCTGATCAATAAGCGCCACCTGAGGAACCTGTGTGCCAAATATAAGGCAGTGGTAGCACAAAAAAAAGCACAGTACGTTGAAAGTAAATGGGAAGAACCTCTAAAGTGTAGCATGAATGGTGATCACGTGAGCTTTTGGAAGCTTTTTGGAGGAAGTGCCCTGAAGACAGTGGGACCAGTCACCTGCCGTATTTCCCCAAACGATCTTTACCAATATTTCAGTAAAATATACCAAATGGGAAAGGCTGAGTCATATGCCCTGGCCCAACAGTACAACAACGTGCAGTGTGGCGTGGTTTATCCAATATTTATAGAGGTAGAAGAAGCTATTGCAGGGCTTGGTTGTGCAGAGGCTCCAGGGCCAGATGATTTTCTGATTGATCTGCTCAAGGTTGAGCCGACTATCTGGGCCCCATTGCTGGCTCGAGTGTTTGATTTTGTTGCCAGGACTGGGCTTGTACCCCAATCCTGGTGGGACGTGATAATCATACCCCTTTTTAAGAAGGTGATAAAAAAGACCCCCGGTAATTACAGATCTATTTCGCTCTTGGACGGCGTGGGTAATGTCTACGCCAAGGTGGTCATTACTCGCCATCAATGTTGGGCCACTGAGGGGAATCATATCAATCATCTCCAGGCTGGGTTTTCACCGGGCATTAGGACGGTAGACCAATGTTTCAGGCTGAGCGCAGTCCTGTCCAAATATGTTACTCTACAACACAACACAATTTATGCAGTGTTGGTGGACCTGTGCACGGCGTCCAACATAGTGTCCTGCTGTAAGTTATGGTCTGTACTGAGAGAAAAGGGGGTCCTAGGGTCTCTTTTGGATAACATCCAGTCCCCCTACACTGGTAACAGGGTGTGGGTGAGATGGGGGCTAGGTGGTGAGGTCACTGAGTCATTTGCAGTAGAGAGGGGGATCCACCAGGGGTGTGTGCTGGCCCCACTCTTATTTTGCCTGTATATTAATGTAATTATAGAAGAATTGTTAGATTGTGGATTTGATCCACCAAACTTGGGGGAGGACAAATTCCCAGCACTTTTTTATCCAGATGATGCGGTCTTAATATTTACAATGCCTATGGGTCTGAGACATAATTTGCTGGTTATGTCAGGAAGTGCAGAGAACTCTCTATTGAACTGAATTGAGAAAAAACAAAGCTGATGGTTTTTGCACGTGAACGCAGCAAGAAAGTTAAATTGAGGATTTTGAATGAAGGTTGTCTCCTGCATCAGGTGGGATTTTAGGATGTAGGTGATTTGACCCGATCCATGTTTTCGAAAGAGTAAAGTGACCGAATCTTTAATTTTTGTTGTTGCTGGGGAGACCCCTGCAGCTCCATCTCCTTCCCCTTACCTTTATTAATATCCCTTACTCCACCCCTACATATATTTTATGAAAAAAGTTATTTTTTCAGTACAAAAATAAAAAAAACAATTTGGTCACGTCTTCCTCGAAAACATTGGATTCGGTCACTTCTACTGTATCAGGGGTTTGTTGTTATCTAGGGATAAGGCTTGCTGATGATTTGACATGCACAACACAACACAACACATGAAGTGTGTGGCAACGTTAGAAAAGAATTAGTGGTGGAATCCACAGTTTTTATAACAGTCATGGAAGGGAAGCAGTCTCCCCCGCCCTAAAATTGTACAGGACCCAAGCTTTGGCGGCGACCACGCATGGAGCAGAAATATGGGGTCATTGTGTATATTCCCAGCTTAATGTGGTTGACAATTCATTTTTGAGAGCTCTAAGAGCACTCCCATGGCCAGTTACGTTGGGAAAGTGATCTGAAATTATAGCAAATAAACCCCTGTCATGCTGGACGAGAGTAAGGAGTGCACCTGGTCTTGTAAAGTACAGAGAAGCGCTTACAAGTCTGCAGCATGTCTCCAGTTCAGGTTCCCTCCCATGGTTTAGGTTTGTCCGTAAAGGGTTGGAGGACTTTGGCCTGACCGCCCTCGTGTCAAGTACTGATGGTTTATCACCAGGCTCTAGAGAATTGGTCAAAAGCAAGGCCAAAGAAGGATCAACTAGGAAAATGAAAAGGGCGTGTGCTGGGTTGTCCACGGGATCTCTGTATATATTGTTAAAGCAGCATGAGGGTTTTGAGCATTATTTAGACTGCATGGGACTGTGTTATGCCCGAGCGTTATACCTCCAATTGCGTACAAACACCCTGAAGGTGGCTACTTTTACAGCAAAATTGTCAAATCCCCCGTTCCCACAATATAAAGTTTGTGGCAACCTAGAGGAATCTATTAGTAACTTCCTATTTACTCTACAGGTTATTCAGGCCTGAGGGAATGTTATTTGCTGCCACTTCTTTGCTTGAGGGGAATTAGACAGATTGCTGTTGCTTTGGCATTCTGCAAAGGTACCAACTATTTGAATGCAGTCATTTTATCTCAAGGGTCCTACACAGGGCTTGGTAAAGAAGATCACATTTCGTAAAATAACCTGTGACACATTTTTCAGGTAAAGTTTTTTGTGTAATTTGTATTGTACTTTTGGTCCTAAATATGTTTAATTTTCTATTATGTGATGTAATGTGGTTTTATGGTTCTCAAAGCCGAAGAAAAGCTATGTTTGAAAATGAGCCTGAGTGCAGCATGCTGCTGGGTGCTCTGGGTCTTTCATCAAGACACGGCCCTTGAGTTTGCCGCTGGGCCCTTGGGCTTGAACTGGTGGTAGCTGAAGGTGGCTGGCCAGATAATACAGAACCACCAACGGTAATTGCCCCCATGAGACAATGCTTAGGAGTTGAGAGCCCGTTGTTATCCATCGAATACAGGCCCTGAAGTGGTAAAGTTTTATTTAAAAAATATATCCATTTAGAAGTGGGCGCATTAACTTGGACAATCTCTGGAGCATACCTGGATGAGAAGTTGGACTGGGTGGCCACCAGGTTCTGGAGAAGACTTTGACCTGTGGATCTGGGGAGGAGCGAGGGCATTGTACGATAACCAGGGGAGCAGCATGATGATAGGTGCAGAGAAAAAGCAAGGCCCTATGAACTCATTTACTAACACTCTTGTGAGAGCCAGACTCTAGAGGACCCAGGCCAGAGGGGTGGCCCAAGCTTGATGCCAGGTGAGACCCGAGATGAGACAACCAGCTGATGGCAGTTATGTAAAGTGGCTTTATGTCTGTCACTGTCAAACTAGACGATATCAAGTTCACTGAAATCCAAATTGGAAAAAGAGAGTGCTCGCATCAGCGAAGCTGAAACTAGGATTGGCGAAGTAGAAGATAAGGTGGGCCAGAAGGACCACGCTAAAGCGGACTTGAAGTCAGAATTGGTCAAGATCTGGGGATATTTGCGATGACCTTGAGTCGCATTCATGACGTGATAATGTACGATTGTCAGAGTGCCTGAAGCAGCATGCAAAAGGTCAATGGTGACATTCGTAGAGGACCTGCTAAGGAACCTGTTTGGAGCTGCAAAGTTCTCTGAGCATTTTCTGGTTGAGCCTGCACAATTCGCCCTTGCCCCAGTGCCTAGACCAGCGGTCCCTGCGTACTATCATCACGAAATTGCTTCATTACAGAGACAGAGACCTCATCCTGAGATTATCCAGAGAGCTGGGCACACTCCGTTATGTAGCCAACAAAGTACACATCTATCCAGAATTCGCCGCTGGAGTCCAGGTCCAGAGGAGATCATAAGACTGCTTCAAGCTAGACAGGTCCTGTATGCTCTTATGTTGCTAGCCAGGCTACGGATACAGCACGGATGTCGGGCACACTTCTTCGAAAATCTGGCTGACACCATCAGCTATGTGGAGGCATCAATCCCACTCCCACCACGCGAGCACAGGAATAATGGGAGACTTGGTCGGGGGGCTGAGGGCACGCAGGATGATGTGGGAGACTGAATAGGAAATCCTTGTAACTGAGTTTTTGATTACAGAATATCAGCGAAAAGGCACACACAACTTTAACTTATTTGAAGCCGAGGCACACATCTACATGGCCATCTCATAAACACCATGACTGTTCGCAACACATCCCAGGAGGCTTCCACAGTAGTTATGGGGTTACATCATCAGGTTGGAGGAGATGGTGAGGGTGGGAGGTGGTGCAGCGTGGGACCATTTACATGTTGCGGTTGTGGTGGCCCAGCCGCTGCTGGGCTAGCTGGGGGTGGGTGGGTTGTTTGGCGAGGGTAGTTTAGTTATGTCACAAGTCTCTCCCCGTCTCACCTGTTTTTGGTGAGTACTTGCGACCTTCTGGGATTTCTTCTTCTTTACGGTCTGAGATTTGTATAGACCCGAACGCTGATCTTCGGCGTCCAGCATGAGGATAGCGGTTCAGTTTCCAGGAGCATTCAGAAAGTCCAGGGTAACACCAGGAAGCAAACAAGTTATGCTCGGAGGCACGGAGAACCGTGACTTGAGCGCAGAAGGTTTTCCAGGAGTTTGGAGAGGGTAGGATTAGGACGGGGAATCAAGGAGCTGGGAACAAGGAATCAAGCGAGATCCCCGCTCAAACTCCGGCAAAGCACATCCAACTACAGGTAGCGGTAGCGTTGAGACGTGCAGAGCCGCGGGGGCATGTCTCTCTTGTAGGATGAGCAGCATGGAACGCATAGACTGATCCGGAGCGTTCCGTTCCGAGCGGCCATGTTGGAAGGAATACTGCATGCAATCCTCTGCAAGTCAGGGACCAGGAGGACCGGAAAGGACGTAGACGACGGTTCATGACAAGTTATGAAAGTTGGCAGATGGGTTGTGTGATGAGTGCAGCAACAAGTTATGATTTGTCTGAATTCTGAAGCACATGCACGTGCAATTTATTTGTTGATGATGGCGAATGGGTGAATCTGTTGGTTTCCTATCGTGGAATGTGCGTGGCCTTAACAACCTCATTAAAGCTAGGAAGATTCTGGCATATCTCGACTGCCATTGCTCCAAAATTATATGCTACAAGGGGCACATTGTTTGGGGCCGCTGCACGATGGGTTTGCACCTAAATGGGGACAGCAAAGGTACTCTACAGCCTACTCATCGTAAGCGAGAGGAGTCCTCACACTAGTACACAGGTCATTGGCTTTCCAAGCTGACGAGAGTCATGTGGACTCAGAGGGGAGATATGTAGTTGTCAAGGAGAGGATTGCTGGGACGGAGGTTCTGCTGGTTAACATCTATGACCCGAATGTAGAGGACCCTGAATTTTATGGTCATGTGTCTGAGATTCTTTTGAAGGCAGCCAACACCTCTATTATATGTGGGGGTGATTTTAGCACTATCCTTGACGTGAACATGTATCGAAGGCTTTGCAAGCGGCCTCTCGGCTGAGGACCAAATGCTTAGAGAACTTATGGTCCAGTTGGAACGGATGATGTGTGGAGGGATGAGCACCCGGAGGCTACCAGGCATACATATTACTCATCGGTCCATGATACAATGCCCTGGATAGATTTTTGGCTCCTTTCAGAACGATGGACGTCAGGGCTCTGCGATCCACCTACGCACCTTGTCGGACCACTCACCTGTGGTAATGTCCTTGATGTTGGGCGACTCTCCTGGTCCTCGACCTCTGTGGAGAATGGCCCATACAATGCTACTAGATGCCACACTTATGCCATCCCTGCCGGAGAAGATAGAGGGTTTTTTGGAGATTATGAGGGCATAGTGTCTCGGTGCATCACAGTGCAAGCATGCATGCCAATCATCAGCTGCCATAGCATGGACATCCTACATCCTGCCCCCCCCCCAGGCCAAAGACCAACTGGCCATGTGTCACACACACATTGCTGCTATCATCCCCATGATGCTGGACCCAAATTCAATCTCCCCTGACAAAACATTGCCCATCTGCCCAAATGTGTGGGGTCCCAACCCGTACCATAGAAAATGTGGATTGCATGCCAACACATGTGGGGGAACCATACTTGGCAACATTTCCTGTGTCTCCTACTTGCACTCACACATCCCCAAAGTCATCTGAGGAGGATGAGGGGGCAGGCCACTCTGGGAGTGGCACATCCAAGCACTCTAGTTCTGCCACCACCACCGCCACACTGCAAAGGCACAGTCATCCAATGCCAAGAGGGATGTCCTGCCATGAGACACCTCAACACAACAAGGTCAGACTAGCGTCCACCCCACAGTCCACCAGAATTACTGCAAGTACCACTGCACCCACTCCCGCAGCTGGAGGGTCTGACACAGATGTCACACCTTCAAGTTGAGCGACTGTGGAAACACAGCAGGACACCAGTCCACTGTCGCCACTTGCAGAAGCACCACAGACCCCCGAGAGCCCTCCTCGCTGGCAGCATGCTTACACACTTGAGGCGGACGTGGACACCCCATCATATGGCTCCCCTGATGGCAGCCCCGGCACACTGCACAGGCCCCCTCCCATACAGCACACACCAAGTAGCAGCACAGTGCTGCAGAGGCTTGATGAGATGGAGCCAAGACAGAGGAAGATGCAGGCGATAGGGCACACACACTCAGAACACTTGCAGGCCATACGGGACAGCATCCAGAGGCCACCCACAGGATTGTGCGGGCCACCGAAAAGAACCGGGCCGAGTCAACCAGTACGCTCGCCCTGACTCTATACACACAAAGGGTCAGGCAGATGGCTGAAGGTGTCTGCATTGGCAGAGGCCATCCACCAAAGCGACGAGATTACACGCCAACAACTGCAGGAGCCAGGCTCCGTCCCTTCCACCTCAACCACTCCCACAGAGGAGTCACAGCAGGGCACACTGAGGCATCAGCCACAGCGCCTTCAGCACCCAAGGTCACCGGGGGATGGTGGGGGGAAAGAGGCCACAGTTGCAATGGAACCTGAGACACTAATTGCAATGAGTGGCCATGCTGGGGCGTTGGTGAGCGGTGGCGGGAGGGGGGATAGTGCGCTGGGGAGTTGGTGGGGAGAGGTGAGAGGGGGGATAGTGTGCTGGGGAGGCAGGAGGGGGATAGTGTGCTGGGGAGTTGGTGGGGGAAGGCAGATGGGGGATAGTTTGGGCACTTCATTACATTAAAACCATCAAACTTCATCAATGCAAGGACATTCCTGATTGTGTCATTGTCGTGTTTATTGATAGAGGCAAGTGTCACACAGTGGCAAATGGCTTGTGCCATGTTAAAGTGTCGGAAGAAATTGCCTATCAGTTCCCGGTGGGTCCATCTCCCATCCCTCACATCATCTCTAGCAATGCATGCATTTACCTCTACTACAGGCACTGCATTCTCATCCTCTGGGGGTGCATGTCCACGTCAGTTGGAAGCGGGACATTCCTCTTCAGGCAGATATTGTGCAGCATGGCACACACATGCACAATTTTACCGACTTTCTCTGGAACTTATAGCGGGGCTCCTCCGATACGGCTGAGGCAGTGGAAACATGCCTTCAGAAGGCCGAGGTATGCTCGATGCACACCCAGGTTCTGCTGTGAGCGTGGTTGTAGGCATTATCCTGCAGTGTTTGTGGATCACATACAGGGGGTCATTAGCCAGGGAAGCTGTGGGTATATGGAGTCACCTGCATGGCAGAGTCACAGGCATTAGTCAGAGTGTAAGGTGTGGGCTTGCACAATATCAGGGCAATGCACAACTTGTGTATGCAAATGGGCCTTCTTTTCATGTCATGTGTCCATTCTATGTCTGTGCATGCTGTGTCACTCGTGTCATGCATTGTTTCTGCTTCACATGCATCCTGTTCCCTTGCAGCATATGTTACAGGAGGTGTATGTCATTGACATGTGCAGCTGGCATGGTGGCTGTCATTTGGCAGTGTATTTCCACTATGCATGTGGCATGCTGGGATTCCCATGGGCAATCCCTGAGCATTTGGTTCGCCGGCTGGCCGCACATGCCTGCATGGCGATGGTACTAGCAGGGTTGTTCTTGTGTGAGGTGATGTGGCCATTTGTCACCATTGCTTTGGTAAGTACATGTTGCATTGTGGTACCTAGTCATGTTGGTGTTTATAGTTGCTACTGTATGTGTACATCAGCTTCTCTATGCAGGTAAGTCCGGCATTTGCATGCTCCCTGGCCTGTACTTTGACATTGGTGCGGGAGGTGGTCAATAACGGGATTTGCATTTGCTTGTCATGCCATCCTTTGTGTAGTTATTTGCACCCGTGGCCCCCCATTTGGGCATGTGCTTCACCGCGCATTTTTGCTGGCTTTTCTACTCACCCACTATTCAGGTCTGTTGTCCTCTGTACTTCTCCATGTATCCTGGCAGTGTGCTGTTCGTAAGACCATGGTATCGTGGGTGGAACCAGGGTAGTTGGCACAGCAGTGGGTGATGTACATGTTGGGGTCGTAGGTCACCTGCACATTCAGGGAGTGGTAGTGCTTGTGGTTATGGTACACTGCTTTGTGGGCCTGGGGCTCCACCAGTGACACATGGGTAAGACCAGGACAGCAATCACATTTGGCATTCGGGCAACGGCATAGAACTGTGCCTTCATGCCATTGACCTGGGCTGGGGTGGTAGGCAGTGAGATGTGGCATTGTACTTGCCGCAGGAGGGCTTCAAGCACCTGACTCAACACTGGGCAGAATGTGGAATGTGACATACCATCATGGCCACTGAGTGCTGGAAGGTGCCAGTTCCGACGGAACTGTAAAACAGGCACCAGCTTCAGCAGTGGGGGTACAGCTGTCCGGATGTTGATCCCGCTCACTATGTTGTCCTGTATTGTGATAAGCAGCTCTGTTATGGTCTCCCAATTGAGGCGGTACAGGTTGACCAACTGGCTGTCGGTGAGGGTCCAGGGTGAGGGCCTAGCCCTGGGGTTCGGTGTACGCCTTGCCTGGGCTCTCCTCCTCCTCCCCTGTACTCCCTGTGCCATGGCCTGGTTGTCCTGTCTACCTGCCTGTCCCAGCTCACAGTGGATAGTGGTAGCATGGTGTTGTAACCAGTGTTTGGGTTAGGGGTGTGCTTTATGTAGAAATCTGGGGTGGATTGGGATCTCCTATGGCTTCATTTCTGACACCTATGTTCATTTACCTCCAGCTAAAAGCTGGCGGTAACTGCACCATATTTTAGGCAGTATTAGCGTTGGTTTTGGGCACTAATACCGGAAAACATGGACTTATGGTGAGGCTGTGTTTGCACCTCGTGTGGACAGCTGTAACCTTGCCGGCTGTAATAGCGGTGGCTGATTTTACAGTCACCGGTATTTGCGCTGGCTCATAATCCAAAGGAGCGGTATTGGCAGTACTAATTCTGCTACCGCCACTTTTCAGGTTTACCAGCAGACTTGTGATGAGGCCCAAAGTATTAACCTATGGTTCCGCAGGCAATCCTATCGATTCCACCTTAGGCCACCAATAGTCAGCACCTGCCAAGTTCTTACTGATAAGATATGTAACCTAGGAGGTACCCTTGGAAATGAAATGTCCTTGACCCCCACTCCCCCCAAGTAAATAAATTATCAGTCACCTGATTTGGACTGTTAAAACAACTACGGAAGTGCTTGCACCTGTTCTCATTTACTCATCAGTTGCAGTTTGTCTTTGCTTTCGTTTCGGTGACATTTCACTTCTGCAATGCAATTTATCGGGACTGTACGAAAATCCAAACTCATAAATTGCAAAAAGTACAAAAGGTGCTAGCTAGAACTCCTCTCAGACTCCCCTTGCAGAGCTTTCTCCTCTTAAGCAACTCTATTGTCTTCCCACAGATCTGGACAGTATCCATTTCATATGCCTTTGCATAGTCCACTATGCATACCATCACAAAGGACCCATATGGTTGCAAAACAATTCCATTTATACATTTCAGCCTGGTCTCTGTTTTTGGCTCACTATACTCTTCTTTCAGTTCCTAGACACTGCTTTGCTATATGGGGCCCACATTCATTTTATGCCCAAGCCAGTCTGCTCTGGAGCTCGCCACGGCACCATCATAGATTGGAAGATAATCATCAAATGTTCAGGAACATATTAAAATGTTTCCCTTTTCCCATGTAAAACGTTCATATAGGCGGTATACAATATATCATTTTAGGTTTACTGTATTTTATTGAATTATAAATGGAAAATAATAAGTCATTCAAGCCTTCAATATCATTATAATCATTGAATTACAGACAGTAGTATGAACATTAACAAGTTACAGAGACGTTAATACTTGACATTTTTAAAACTATGAATTCAAGCACACATTAATTGAATACATATGCTCCCTTCCAAGTCCATGAGAGGGTGGCATGATGGGTAGCATGACTGATTCAGTGATTATTTGTACACCACTATCATAATATCCACAGGGCTTTTGTGTGCAATTTGAATGTGACAACATTTACTGAATGTCGATGTGATATGATAAGATGGGGCCCAGACATAAGTATTTGTAATAATTTAATGAACATGTAACTATCATCGGGTTCTCATGGGATGATGTACAACTTTTGAGCAAGGTCCGCTAACTGGTGGGTGCCGCACATCCCCCTATTCGACACATGCAGTGTCCATATGGGCCCCTGTGTTATTCGTATAATATTTACACAAAATGTATTTTTTAGAGCAATTTCTTTTACTGTAAAACGCCCAGAACAGATGCTCCTCCACCAGCGAGGTTAGCACCCTGAACAGAGTTAATTATATAATTGAGGGGACTTAATAGGGTACGACACCACACTCTGGTACCTTGATTAGGAGAATCACCATACGATTGAGAATATGCTCGCAACTAAACATTACTTGTTGCCAATTGATTATGTATCCCCAGAGTTCCCTGTATACTATGAGGCGTATGGTGAATGATTACATTTAGACCATTTCAAAATGGCGCGCCCGAACACCGTACGTGCCAACGAAATAGAAAAAGTCCACAGTACATATGAGCATACCGATCGCTATGATGACGGTTGCTAACAGGGGAGGATGCCGCCGGCTGCTGCACACAAACCGCTGGACGCTTTACTGACCGAGTGGCAGCGTGCCTGGTAAGAGCTCTGGTTTTACAGCGCGCCCGCTATTTACATTCCTGCACTGATTACAGATAATGAAGTAGACTCAATGTCCGTATTTATTTGGTCCCGTTTAGCCTGATTCTCGATACGACGCGGATCGGCCGTTGAACGTGAAAAACCCAGAATTAAGCTACAGCAGTGGCTTTTTCTACAAATGTGTAAAACCCAACATTCTGCTACAGCGGCTACTGTTTACAAACGAGGTACTTGCTTACATTTAAACTCAGCCTAGTGCCTTATGCTAATTTAACACAGGGCATATGACACAGTATTACCGCTCCTTTCTTCATAGATTATACTCGCTGCTGCGGGCCCCGGCGAAATATTACATATCGAAGTACCCAGACCAGATTTGACGACTCACCCTAACTACAGAATTCTCACCCTCTTCAAGAGAGGTGAGTCGAGGGGTGCAGCACTTTTTCATTTTAAGACCCATTTTTAACAGGACTGCCCGCCTCAATGTGTAGCCCTTTAGGACTGTACTCCATTGGTCATGGTTCTAGCAAAACCTAAGGCATACTCTTTTTATGCTTTCCTATTAACTAGGCAAAAGGAAGGACGAAAACTATCTCTTACCTACGTTCCTTGGAACAGACTCGCCCTCTCAAAATCACCTGTACAGGTAATTATTATACCTTTAGCAGGAGATACTCTAATGAAAAGAGTTGGACTGGATTCTAGAGAAATAGTAACTCACTCCTGTTTTCTTGTTTTTTTGTCTGATAGGGAATGCATTTCACCTATCACCGATTTTTACAACCTAAACACTAGCACAGTCTACAAGCCAGTACTATAACCAGGGTCTCACTCCTGAAGAAAGTTCTGGATTCCTCACCTTTACGAACTGAAACATGTTGAGACTTTGTACTGTGTAATAGCAATGCAGTGAACAATTGATGCAACTAACCACCAAATGTGATGCCAAACTCTAGGTTATACTGAAACAATATTGAAACTAGAGCTCAACAGGATAAATAATCCTTGGTTGTTTATGATGCCCTGGCCACTGAGACGACATGTGGTAAATGTGTATGTCCAAATAACCACAATGTATGTGTTGTTTTTTACTTAATTTTAAATACTTGATTGTAAGATGTGTTATGTTGAAATTTAAGATGTTTAATAATGATGATTAAAATTATTTTTAAGTGCTGAAAGCTAACCCACTTTCAGTTACCCACCCTATCAGACAGGCCTCCATCTTTTTCTTTATGGTTAACCCCCATCCGGGAGTAGATAGAGGCAGCACTCTAATATTTTTTTAACGAGTGCATACCCGGGGTTCCTCCACTATCTGAAGGTAGTTGTCTGTAAACCATCTTTTGGAAGCCCCCAAGATGATGGAGTTCTAGGGGTCGATTGTATTGAAAATGATTAGGCCATTAACGATGGCTGATTGATCCCACTGATTGTTAGGTGCCTTCTCGTGGGGGTCCAGGTTAAGGTGCTCCCGTTCCTCTTGTGGACTTTCCATCCATCAGGTTGCTATTAAGAGGTACTTTGGTCTGTAGTAGAGCACAAAAGAGGAACTCATGTTGTCAGGCCTAACGACTGCCAAAATCCATTAAATGGTAAACTCTATGGATGGCTTTCATTGTTTAGGCTAATGTTCCAAAAAGGGCATTCGTTCTGTCATTTTCGTATATGTTGACTGTGAATCTCACCTGCAATGGGAGACTTTCGATTTGCCAATCTTCTGGCCTACCTCCTTGGTATGTGGCTCAAAGAGGAATTGGGGTAACTCACAACCAGGGGGCGGGTGAAAAACAACAAGTCGGTTACCTTTTTACTAGACAGAACACAATGATAAAGGATGGAAATGAGGATTTCAGGTTTCATTTGGCTATTTTCCTCTTATTCATTTTCATCCCATTCTTTGGTTTTATCATAGGTGGATATTTAAACTCAAAACAATGGAGAACCAGCACACGTGAGGTCGTAGGGCATCTTCCCAGATATGCATGTAGAAGATACATATGTTAACGTTTGCAATATCAAATGAAGAGCTGCTTGAAGCTTACTCTGGATGTCGAGGCTAGTTTACCAGAAATGCCATGTCATTCAATGCTATGTCATGGTACAGCGGGCATATCATCACTTGACATACCACAACATGATTTTGAGTGCAATAATGGGTGCCAGTAGGGCAGTGAGTGTGATAGGGTGGGTGGGTGTTAGAGGGCAAGTGTGAGAGCGTTTGGGAGTGAGACAGTGAATGTGAGACCGAGTACTGAGTGAGAGTGATCTTGTGTTTTCTAAGTACTCAGCCATCTCTAAGTGGTGTGACGAATCCTAGGATGCCGTCACTGCTTCCAAAGGGGAGCCCCTTCCCATGAGGCCAGGGAGACAAGGCCACTACCCAATAGCCCCACTGGGGGTGATACTCAGTGGGTAGATCTCATGGGAGGGGAACCCCCTTTGAAACCAGTGACGACCATATAAGTAGAACGCGGTATCTCTATAACCCCCACCTCTCTTTCATCTCCTCCCTCTCCACCACTACCCTCCTATGCCATGTATTTATGAAATAATAAAACAGAAGTGGAGAGTGCTGAGACGAGGAAGATCTCTAGTGAGTTACAACATCATAACTCAATCAGTACTGGGACGAGGAGACGCAGAGCAATACAGAGTACCTACCAGAATTACTTTGCCCATTCTAGTAGTTCTAGACAGTGGATTGGAAGAAGCTGCGTTAAATGCAAAGAAGGAGTTGACCAGATGTCAATCCTGCCCTGCAGGAACAGCGAGACAGAGTACACACTGGGAGGAAGAAAGGCAGACTGGAGAGCCGAGCAAGGAGGTCGCTGTCAAGCTGGTCCGGTGTGCCAACTGGAGAGATGAGAGAAGGAAGCAGGGGAAGCCCCACCGCAGATGGCAGGTGCACGGGACACCCCAAGAACATCACGGACCGTGAAATAAGGTACGCTGATGAACGTGGATTCACCAAGGACCCTGTAGAGTGGCAGAGACAGTGGGAGCAGGAAAGTAAGCCTAAAGAGCCACATGAATGGGTCTTGGGACCCTATCAAAAAGACAAAGACATTCAGACAGCCTACTCCATTGAATAATATTTGGCAGAGCTATGAACCAAGTTTAGCGGAGGACTGGCAGAAACCTGCAGTGCACGTCTGGGACCCGCACCCATATAAAGTAAACTGTGAAAGTGACTTAAAATAAATGCACTTGGGAAGTGCATCCAAGCTATTCTAGTACCTGCTAGGAGGAAACCAGGTCTGCCAACCAGGGTTAGGGACCCACCACAGCTTGGGCAGTACATCCAAGCTATTCTTCCTCACAGTACCTGGTAGGAGGAAACCAGGTCTGCCAACCAGGGTTAGGGACCCACCACAGCATGGGGAGTGCATCCAAGCTACTCTTCTTTGTCACAGAACTGGTGAAAATGAAGCCCGAGCAGGAGCAACCAAGAAACAGAGTTTTCCTCAACAATTGTTTGAACATCGCAAGAAGCCTGTTGTGCCTGGTGAAAAGGAACCATGTCTGCTAATCAGGGTCAGAGACCAAGAGACCGAAGAAGCCGCCTCAGAAGGACCAACAAGGGAACAGAGGTTTCCCCAACAATTGGCTGAACTTTGCAAGAAGCCTCAACACGGCGGGAAGAAGGCAGATATTCCCCAATACTTCAGGATTTGAAGATTCCAGAACTGTCTTTTGCCCAGGGGAGGGGAGCCACTGCCTTTGGGTTAGAAATACCTTTTTCATTTAGTTTAAACTTAGAGTGTGAGGGACAGAGTTAGATTCTGACATTGGACATTTGCTTTGGACATTATGACACTAGTTATTTCAGTTGAGGCAGGGAAACCCCTCTTAGAGTTAGGGTCGAGATAGGGTTTTCTTTTCCTTTTCGTATTTGAATAAAAGTTTCTAAAATCACCATGACCCCTCTGTGTCAAAGTATTACTTCTGCGCCCTTACAGAGGGCATATTGTAATTTGATAACTGAGTATAATGTAAACAGATAATGAGATGCTAAATAAGTTTGATGGAAACCAGAAATCATGTGCAAACTAAGCACAGCGAAAACTGTTATTGATGGGGAATACTATATGTTAATCCCAATTTTTGGAATCTTAAAAGGAAGAGCCACTTTAATTATGAATGCACTACACATTGGAATATGTTTTATTTAATTGTGGCAATGAGCACTTAGGCATCGTAGATTAGCCTGTCCTTTATAAATAACTTGTGGAGACCATGCCTAGACTGTTTTTGAGATAGCCTTCTGGCATTTTGTTGCGTGTACCAAACACTTGTAGGCAGCCTGCCACCATGGATCGCCAAGTTGCACCATACAGTACTTTCGATGTATTCTGAGGACTGCATGAACACGATTCCATACTCTGATTCTGTATTTCTCTTTTGAATTTTTCTTCAGTTTTCATAAGAAGAAAACGGTGCAAACATCATGGCAAAAAGAGGTCAGTAGCAAATGCTTTGTTGACATTGATGTTCACTTTATAGAGAGCATTTAGGCAGCTCAATGGCAAAGGTGCTATAATGTGTAATTGTTTGTATTTGTATGAGTCAAAAATTTAATGGCATTAGTGTTGAAAGCTAATCACAACACAGAGACTCTTCCCGTGAGTTATCTTTGCCAATTTGAAACAATTCATATCACCCCCTCCTTTAATATCACATGGCGGCTTCTACAGGGCAAACAGCACAATAGACCTCATTACTAGTATGGTGGACCAGTAAAAAAAGTAACAGGTGGTATTTCCTACACTTTGCCTCCAATAATTGGAGGAATTACCACCTTTCCTGAGAACTCCAACGGGGTCCCAGGGGAATCCATAGTGGGAAATAACACTAACCCAGAATGTGGAGGATTACCTCGAATTCTGAGGCGGTATCCAGGCAGTAGCGGTAAACGAGTTTGGTGGTTGGGCCCCATTACAAGAATAGCAGTGTAGTGAACAAGGGGGAGTAGAAGAATTACTGCGACATTTACTGCACTGCCATATTACAGATTTGGAGAGAAAACGGTAGAGATTCTTACTGAACTTTGCAAAAAGTATTTCTTGCACTTTTCCCTCCAAGAAATGAGGATCTGCCATTAGTTCTAATTCCTCCAAACCCTAGTCCTATGTGACTCCATAATGGAAAATAACACCAACCTTGAAGCTGGAGGATTCATGTCCAGCACTGTGGTGGTATGCCAGTGGTAATGGACAGGCTGCTTTAGAAAGACCACTCTGAGAACGCTCAGAGCGGTATTTCTAAAGCGACCTGCCACGCCCATCGAGGCACACGAGTGCAGGCAGGGGCTGGTAGGTGCAGACGGGCTGGAAGACGGGAGTAGCAGGTGTGGAAAGTAAGTGTGTGTCTCTGTTTTTGATGAGGGGGAACGATTGTAGCAATGAAGTGAGGCAACGGCGGGGAGATGGGTGCCAGTGTGGGGATGGGCGAGGGCAGAAATCACTGTCAGCGCGGGAGAGGGCAGGCAGTGGGTCTACGTTAAAGGGGGTTTCTTGGGGTAAACCCCACAAAATCGTGATATTTGCAAATATTGCAGGCTGTAGAAAATCGGCCAAAATAATTGTCTTTTATGCATGGGCTTTTAATACTTGGAAATATCACATAGAACCTTTTCCTTCCATGTGATTGGTCAAGAGCCAGTAACATGTTTTATATTAACCGATTTTCACTCTCTTTTAGTCAACATTGGACATTTGCAGAGCTCAAAAAAACAAAGGAGTTGTTCATACACAATGGTATACTGTGCAGGGTGGACCAGATAATGCCATTTGTGGGGTCAGGACCAAGCTTCTACAGGCAGCTCAGCAAAGGAATGTGTGCAACTCTGCTATGAAGGTCATCTTTAGGGGTTATTGGTGCCCTGCAGAAAATTCACATACCGAGAGATTTGTTCACAGTGCTTCATCTGTGCTTCGGCAGACAAAAAACATGTGAGTAGGCAGTCCCCTCTTACACCGGTGGCTGTACAGAAGGTTCATGGCACGTGTGTCTCTACATAGGTGCACCGTTTGAGGAATGTTTAGCCATAGTCCTCATTGACCATTTCACAAAATAGACTGAGATCAAAATTGTTGACTCCATCACCACGTCCTCAGTCATTGATCTCTTGTGGGATCTCTCTGACAATGGTATGCAACTCACCTGTGACAAGATGAAGTTTTCTCAAAGCTAGGGGTATTTCCCACTGTACCTTCGTCTTATATTGCCTCCAAGGTAACAGCATGGTAGAACGATTCAATAGAGTACTTACAGGCGCTATTCAAGCTACAATTAAGAGCTGTGGGAATGGACGGGAAGCTGTTGGAATAGTGTTTTATCCTAGCTAGCAGCCTGTACTCAAGCAGTGGTTCCGTAGTGTGAGTGTTGGCAGAAGGCAAGGTTCTGAGAAGAATAAATTGGTAAGAGGGCAGAGGGCAAGCAGGTGCTCTTTCCTCTACTCCAATAAACAGCTTCCCAGTGCAGCCCTTGACCACATATTCCTGTGGTTTTATATCCCTAACGCTCCTAAACCACGCTCCCATCTTTCCCCAAGAATGGTTGTGGTAAAAATGGAAGATAGACATAATCATGCAGCAGATATAACTGGGTTCTATGCAGTGTGAGGGTGCAGAGGTAGGAGACAGACACAGGAGTGGTACGTTTGTTGGCATAAAAATGTATTGATAACAAAATAATGGAAAAACCTACCTAGCCCTATTACTTCTCTCGACTTCTCTCTTGCTGTTCTCAGAAAATAAGGGATGATGTTTCCCTTCCCCTGGCCACTTCTTCACAACACCAGGGAGGATGCTTCCATTTCAACTGGTCTCTTCTTCACTCTCCTTATTTCATCTTGCTTCAAAGTCTCTGGGATACTGTTCCCAAACCCTTAAGTCTTTTTAGTGGTAGTGTGGCAGACGTGGTTCACTAGCCTGTCAAGTACTGCGACTATGAAGATTACTGAGGATGGTAATCTTTATTGGGCACCGGTCCCAAACCTGTCTTCCTTGGTTTCTTTCTTGGGGGCTTGGGAGGTTTACTTTCCTTCCCCGAGTTTCCCTTCTTCCCCTGTTTAGCTGGATCAGGGTATCTCACTGCTCCATTCTGCCCTACCAAACTGTCTGGTTACTTCTGTACCTTTAGGGTCTCTCACGGTAATCCTTGGATGGTCTTGAGGTCTTTCTGTTTCGGTTTTGGGCTTCTGCAGTCTTCCCCTGTTTTCCAGTGTGCTGCAGCGGCTCCAAAGAACATGGTTTCCCTTGTTCCCCCAGGAAGGGTTAGGCTCTCTGTCAGATCCTTTGAAAAGGGTAGCTCCTGGGTTCCCCCAGTCCTCAGCACCTCACCTGCATGCAAAGGTGCCCCCTTCCCCAGACAGAGCCTCTGGTCCACAACTTCTTCTTCTGCAGCAAAACTTCCCTTCTTCTTGCTCCTCCAGGGAGGGCTTCTCTCATACTTCCTGAGTCTGTCTTCCCTTTTATGATAGCTCTGGGGAGGAAGAAAGAAGGAAAGAAGGAAAGAAATGTTCAAATTTCATAATAGTCAAAGACATCCCCCCATATTTCTTTGTAGAGTGGTTCCTGAGCCCTCATCTGGAGTGTCACCGATTCCATGAGCACCAGCATCCTCATGTCCATCACCCAGTCCTCTACCTTCAGTGCCTTATCGTTCTTTCAGTACCTGGGTTTCTTCCCCACAGCCAGACCTTTCTTCACCCAGAGCCTCTTCTGCCCACTGCTCACTGTGTCTTTCCTCGGAATAGGACGAAATGTCCGAAATAAAATTACCAACCCCACCAAAAGACCCAAAACACATAGTTTAGGGGTTGAGGGGGACACCCCTGCATGTTCGCATGGGAAATGTACAAATATTTTGTATTCGTGCATTTCCCATGCAAACATTTCTGTCGTGGCAAAATCAGCCGCAGAAAAATCATAAAATCACGTAGATCTCTTTCCTCATGTCGTTGAACAGCTAAATTCTCAGATCAAGGCGCATTTCTGTCATTCGCTGCGCTATCACACTCGAGTTGGTTTCGACACTTCCGCCAAAAGCAGTGTGCATAATCACCCTTGACACTTCCACAATTTCAGCAGGTGACTGTCCTACGAAGCTTTGCCTTAAACATACACTGCATTGTCCAGTGCATTCTACAGCTCAATGAAAACTGAGCTGTTGGTTTAATGGAACGATAGACATTGGCAACGCCAACAGTTTGGGCTTTTGTTTAGGTATGCGAAAGGCACTTGCCAGGCACTGCCATACTGGCATTAACTGGCCATTGATGGTAGCAGGTGAAAAATGGTGCGAGTACCTGAGCCTCTAATAGCAGTTCCTGTCAAATCCATAATACTCATATACAAACCAAAACATTTGGCTTTGCCAATGCTCGTTTTAACAGGACTTCAGTGAAGGACATGCATACTGCAAATAAATCAAGTGGCTGAAGACGGAACTGGTTACGAATTTTTTATTACAGCAGTAGTGCGTTAACTGCTCCAATTAAGTCATTATTTCTCAGAAGACTGCTTTAAAAAAAACTCTGGCAGCAACTTCGAGTGCAAGGTTTGGTGATAAGGTTCGGAGTTCCCATGACGAGGTGTTTTGGGTGGGGGGAGCATGAACTGGGTAGGAATGACCATAAGAATTAGCATGGCCATGGGCAGTCAATGGGTGGACAAATAACCAAACAAAACCTACAAGATTTGTGTCCCTCCTCATATAACTTATAAGTGTTGCTGAGGTAATAACCTAGGTAGTCAAGGATGATATGAAGGTGAGATTCCATGCTAATACCGGTTGGTGCCGTGGTGGTTGGTGCAGTGCAGTGGTTGTGGGGCGTGTCCCTTAATCATGCTGATAGCATAGCGCATAGTGCCTACTGGATGTCCCTTGAACCTATCTCCATGGTAGGATTGGGGTGAATGAGGATAGGTGGGTACATGTACATAGCGCTGAGGCTAGTGCCCTGAATCTAGAGCCTGTTGTGGATTGGGTTGTGTCATAGTGCTAGTTGAGGATGGTGCCAGGGGTGTGGTCCCTTGTGTTCATACAATGGTGACTACGATGGTGTGGAGTGTGCCGTGTGGCAGTTGGGTGGAGTAAGGGCTCAGATGCCCGGGGATCCTTCTCTCAGTCGCGGCGGTGAGAGAGAGTAAGTGAGGTAACTGAACAGTGGTTGGCAGACACTGGTGCCGAATAGAAGTCCCAGCAGTCCCCACACATGTAGAGCACATTTATTATTTATTGTTTGTGAACACAACATGAAGAAAAAATTTGATCTTTTCCTCCCAGCACAGTGTTGCGGTCTATCAGAAATATTGTCACTGAGGCACAGGCTGCAGTTTACACCTGACAGGCGAAAGGCGACCTTCCCTGCCCACGTGGATGAAAGCGTGGACAGCATTTCCGTTGGATATGCCTCATATGTGCTCTTTTCTATCCCTTTAGACCGATGAACGAGAACATTCCCATACCCAGCAGATAAGTGTGACGAGAGCCACGACTGAAGTGCGTGCCCGGACCCGGCCAAGGCATAACTGCACGGACTCAGGAACTACGCAACCAATGCCGTTTGGGGTGGGGGGACTGCAAAAGTCTTTGTGCATTTTGATTATACATGGAATATCTGCTGTTTTGTGTGTGTATGTAAATGTTCTAGCATAAAAGGGAGATTGCACTTTCTGTATAAATGCCCGTATTATCTTTTCTTAGGGGAGGATGGTTGCAGCATCGCTTCTTACTAGTCATGAGAATATCACTCGACTCGACAAACCGACTGTAATGTTGTTAAAATGTCATGCAACAGCTCCAGCCGCCCAAAGCTGCCACTAGGCCCCAGTTACTGCGAGGCATGATGGTCATGCTGTTTGTGGACCCTTCGCATGGGTAAGGACCTCGACACAAAGAAAAAGGAAAGACAGAAAGGAAAAATTAGGGAGAAAGATTACATATACAAAAGTAGAGGAGACCAACAATAAAGCGAAAGAAAAATGAAAGTGTTGAGGAAGTGAAAAGGACAGCAGGGATTTGTAGATAAGTGCCAGGCACCCATTAGTAATAAGGTATCTAAAATACTTTGGGGCTTCATGCCCCATCAACGGCACTTGGCCCGTGGCACTGTGCCACTATATGGCAGATAGGCCCTCGTTGACAACTCATATAGCACAGGTGGGGATACTTTAGCCCATTTTTAAGATTTTGCTTTTTAGTGTCGTTTTACCTGTAGTTCCCCGGGAATTACAGGCTTGTAGTTCACCAGGTAATTTGTGGGAATAAAAGGTTTTGAGACCATTAGAAAAAAACAAAAAGAAACAAACAAAATCAATGCTCATATTGTTTGTGAGTGAATAAATGATATGGCTGAAATATCTTTGCACACCACTTTTGTAGTTTTATATGTTTACTTAAGTATACGATTAATAACCCACCGGTCACATCATAAACAGCTTCATAACTGATGCTTTCCTGTGCATCATTCCTACAACCAATACATTCTAACATTCTAGTATCCTGGCTTCCCAGTACATTCTACATTCCATACCTATAGCCCATCTGTTCATATGAATAACAAAGTAAAACAGAACACCATTGAATTACTAATGACTTACACAATAAAATACTGCACACCTCCCTTCTTTACAGTGACTCACAACAATAAATTTAACAAATGTACAGCAAAATATACACTTGATGTTGAAGTATTCAGATTACTTACCAAGTTGAAATTAACTTGGATATACAATGCAGTACCTGACAGAGATGTACAGAATGGTCTTGTACATAAACGTTTATTGCAATCATTCTTACAAACTTAAATGTCTCTGTTTTGTTCCACTTCCCTTCTAACCTAAACTTGTCTTTTCCCATCATTCTCTTGTTTTGACCATTTACATACTCTATTGAGATTCCACACTCTCCTGATACCTTTATGGTACCATGAAATCTTTTAACTGTTTGAATGGGATCAGACCATTTGATTAAACCTCTGGCATTGACCCCTGGGAGTTTTATTCTCACCAAATCACCAACTTTAATTTAGGACTCCCTAATTGCATTTCGAACATCATACTGCTCTTTATTATATTCCTGCCTCTGCAGCACATTTCTGCTCACTTCTTCACATTCAACATTCTTAACACATGCTCTGCCCAACCATGCTGGACACAACCTGGTATTGGGTTTCCTACCCCTTAATACTCAAATGGTGAAGTCCCTGTAGTGGAATGTGGTGTAAATCTATGAGCAACTATGGTATCTTCTACCGCCTTTTTCCTATCGGTATTGTCACTTAATGCACACATAATGCTGTTCTTAATAACCTTATTGAATCTTTCTACGATTCCATTAGTCTGGGGATGATAGATAGAGCTTGTCCTGTGTTCAACTCCATTCTCCTTAAGAGACAAACTCATCTCTTGTGACACCAATTGTACACCGCTGTCAGTGATAATCATGGTGGATATCCCTCACGTTTGAACATTTTATCCAAAAACGCTATCACATCTTTGGTGCAAATGTTTTGCACCCACTCAATTTCTGCCCACCTGGACAGCATGTCTATGAGTAGCATGCATAATTTCAAACTGCTCTGACTTCCTACAGGACCTACAATATCTAATCCAACACTACCCCACGGCATAGTGGGATTTGAGGTTATAGTCATCGGAATCTGCCCAATTACATAGCCCTTAGATGAGTCTTCACAGGTACAACAATCACAAATGAGACTTTACACTTCCAGATCAACAGCAGGCCACCAACATTCCTGTCTAACTCTCTACTTAGTTTTGGTCATCTCTTGATGTCCCTCATGAGCTATTTGTAATATCTACTTCCTCACTCCTTCAGTAGGAAATAGATTTCCGTTCCTTAACACCAAATCATCATGTAAATGTAACTCATCAAATACATGTCTCACTGCACCCGGCAATACACCTTTCCTAATCTCACTACCCTTCATACCACTTTTTAGTAATTGCCTCACTTTAGTGAGAGTTGCATCTAGATTCATTGCTGTCAGCCATTCCTCCTCAGATACAGTATCTTGGCATATATAAATGAAATAAGTTTCTCTTTGTTTTCTGGACTAGGAAAATTCAGGATGTTATTATTAACTAAATCCTCTTTAGGTCTAGTTCCTTTTTCTGATTTTTCATGACCCAAATAAGATCTGGTAGATCTATTGAACTTCCATTTATCTTTACTCAAGGTAAGACCAGCATCTTTAAATATATCTAATACCTTGTATAATCTATCATCATGTTCTATTTGATCTTTACCATAAATCAGGACATTATCCTGAAAACACAAAATTCCTTGCATTTGATTAAAAAGATGATACATCACACGTTGGAACACTGATGCTGCAGATACAAGACCAAAAGGCATCCTTTTGCACAGAAACAAACTTTCACTGGTAATGGATGCCGTAATATCTCTTGACATAGGATGTAACATTATTTGGTGGCCTTAGATGTAACGTACTCATAATCTTAGCATTTCCAATGGTACCTAACATTTCAGCTATATTTGGTAACGGGTGCCTATCAGGAATCACACATTTATTGACACATCTAAAGTCTATGCACAATCTCAATTTTCCATTTGGTTTGTACACTATCACCAAAGCTGACACCCATTCTGAAGAGTCTATTCTCTCAATCACACCATCACTAAACAATCTTTCAAGTTATTCCTTTACAGCTGGCTTTACATTCAATGGAACTGGTCTCAATTTGTGTACTACAGGTATTGCATCATGATTCAATATACTTTTGTGAGAAAAATCTTTTAACAGACCCAGTTGTTTTCTAAATACGACATGGTCATCAAAAGTATTTAAATGTGCTGCTACTAGTGCCTGATCCACCGCATAAATGGGTTCCTCCACTGCTGCAATCACCTTAATCTTCATCTAACCTGGTGAGACCAGCTTAGTAGTGGTTGCATTCCTTTCACTGTAACATATACTTTTCATTTTGCTGACCTGTCCTTAAATATCATTTCTGCCCAAAACCACCCAATAAGATCAATTCGCTTTCCTCCATATGTCACTGGGTTAATGTCAATCACATTTAGGTTTACACTGGTTCCAAATATTTTCTCAAACATATAGTTGGGCAATAGGGTATATTTTGCACCAGAATCAATTACCATTTCCAGTTTCTTACTATTCAATTCTATCATAGCCATGGGCCTTTCCTTGTCAGCATCATCATCATTCTTGTTCTCACAATGAACAACCTCTTCCACCAAAAAAAGTACATTCTTCAAAATGTTCACATAGTTCTTCCAAACAATTTGTGTTTTCCTTTTTAGTTTTACAAAACTTAGTGAGATGCCCTTTCCTATTAAATCTCTTGCATAACTCCTTTATGGCTGGGCATTTATCACTTGAAGCTAAATGAAACCGGCTATTGCACCTGTAACATCAACGTTTTTCATGTTCTTCTCCTTTGTCTTTAGTCTTTATATTTCTTCTTCATGTCCATTATTTCTTTCTTGATAAACCTTTTTTCTTTGTATAGTCATTTCCCTCTACAGCCAATACTTCTGGAATCTGTGCCATTTTCCCTTTCTTATTATCATCATCATTTCTCCTTTCAAGGTCTTTCAGACACTTATTGGTATGCTCCACCTCTTTTGCAACTCTAATTACTTCGTCTAAAAAAGGATTTCCTTTTCCCAAAGAGTTTCTCTTATTTTGCTATCTTTGCATTCTAACATGAACTGATCACAAAGTCTTTCATTAAGTGTAATCCCAAAATCACAGGATGTGGAAAAACCTTGCAAAGCAGTGATATATTGCTCAACAGTTTCATTCTCTTCTTGCTTTCTCTTGCCAAAATGATATCTTTCTAGAATGATACTGACTGTTTTGTCATAATGGCAATCTAATATTTTGATTAATTTTTCATATTAGGTAAGTCCAATGGTATCTTCTTCAGAAAGTGTTGGTAAATTCTGATTGTTCTTGCCCATAATTACCCAAACAATGTATCAATAGAAATGTTTTTCTTTCATAAAAAAAGTTCAATCCATGGGCAGCAAGAACATAATGGACAAATCTTTTTTTCCATCGATTTCATGGAATGTTTGGTTCACCCTTTGTATTCATGAAATAATCGGCAGTTGGTATACCTAGCATAGTGACTAGTTATGTTTCTTTAATTGGAAGAATTATTTTTCCAGTACATATATACGCCAGCGGCCAACACAAAGGATACGGATACGCCGGCGGCCAACACAAAGGCCATACTAAGGCCTGTTGGGTGCCTGTTTGGAGCCACAGGAGCCAGGGGCCAGGAACTCTGCCCTTTCTGCTCCAGGTAAGCCAACGTTGCCACCCCGCACGGCTGCACGTGTGTGTGCTACCCATGCCTATAACGTGCCACTCGGATACCTAGCATTTCACCTCCCAAATCACCTCGCTGGACACCCTTGTCACTTACCCACAGCTACAACTATTATGGACCACTTCCTTTACACCCACGGCTGAACCCTGTGCATCCCTTACGTGCACCTCTCCTTTAGACCTTTCTTTACATCCCCCTTATTTACAAGTATATTCTGTAATGCCTGTCTAATGCCATTTTGTATCAAGATGCCTTTACACTGTGCCTAGTAAACTGTGGTGCACTGCTTCTAGCTGCCTAATTGCGCCATTTTGAATCTAGATGTCCCTATACTGCGCCTATTGACCTGATTTGCACTGCTGCTGGCTGCTTAATTGCGCCATTTTGAATCTAGATGTCCCTGTACTGTGCCTACCTACCTGATTTGCACTGCTTCTAGCTGCCTAATTGCGCCATTTTGAATCTAGATGTCCCTATACTGCGCCTATTGACCTGATTTGCACTGCTGCTGGCTGCTTAATTGCGCCATCTTGAACCTAGATGTCCCTGTACTGTGCCTACTTACCTGATTTGCACTGCTGTTAGCTGCCTAATTGTGCCATTTCGCATCTAGATGTCCTTGTACTGTGCCTATTGACCTGTTTTGCACTGCTGCTAGCTGCCTAATTGCGCCATTTTTGAATCTAGATGTCCCTGTACTGTGCCTACTTACCTGATTTGCACTGCTGTTAGCTGCCTAATTGTGCCATTTCGCATCTAGATGTCCCTGTACTGTGCCTATTGACCTGAGTTACACTGCTGCTGGCTGCCTAGTCGCGCCACCTCTACTCCTCTATACCCTTTGTCCTGAACCCATATAATTATATCCTCTGTCCCCTGAGAAATACAAGCTGCGACATGCAGCTAAGAACCTGTGCCAGCATTGACCTTCTATTCATAGTCTTCCTAGGACTATCAGCCTGCACTGCCGCCAGCCACCGCACAAGTAAAACTAAGACCTTACTTATTCGCCCATCAACCATGCTCTACCATCCCGAGCCTCTATCGAACCCTTACCTCAATGACCCAGCCCTCTGGCTCAAGCACTTTCCTACCAAACCCACTCCAAACATCCCATGTACTATACAACAAAGGAATAGCAGACTTAGAACTAGACTGCCTAGACCACCTTGTATTTTGCACAATCGCTCTGCCCTTCCACTGCCCAACCCTACCGCAACGCCTAGTCCTCCACCATCCACCTTACCCATCGCAGCACTCAAGGGAGCCCTTATCAATGCTAGATCCCTCACGGCGCACGCCCTTGACATCGCTAACCTCATCACGGTCCAGAACCTTGACTTCCTAGCTATTACCGAAACCTGGTTACATGACGCCTCTGGTCCACTCCTCGCTCTATCCCTACCCAAGGGTTATACCATCATCAGAAATGACCGCCATTCCAACTTGTCGTTATGAGAGCTGCTCCCCTCATACAACTTAGTTCTGCAGAATCTCTCTCAGTGAAACTATCGCTCTCTCCTACCAATACAGCAACACTCCACCTTATATACAGACCTCCAGGCCCATTGGGTTCATTCACAGATGAGGTTGCATCCACCTTGTCGACTAACACCAAGCCCAACTCTCAGATACTGCTACTAGGACACCTTAACCTAGGTCTCTCAGATCCCAAGGACCACATGGCCACTGAAGTAGACACCACCCTCTCCAACCTAGGCTTCCAGCAGCGTATTCGTGATCCCACACACATCAAAGGAAGAACGCTCGACTGGCTAGCCGACCTTAACTGTAACACCAATGTCACCTCTAATGATGCATGCGCCTGGTCGGACCATCATGTTATTACCTTCCTCCTGCCAGCCACCAACCCCCAGCCCATACCTACCATAGCCCCCGCTATACCTACCAGAAATAAAAAAGATATCACCAGGGAGAAACTGCTTCCTCTTATCCTCCCTTGCTTGAACACTCTTGCTGCACAGCAGAAGGATAAGGACCCCACTGTCCTAGTAGACACTTATAACAGCCTAATGACCAATGCCATTGAGAGCCTAGCTCCACTAAAAATCCGTAAAGCCAAACAACAGTCCCACCTGAACACCTGGTTCACCCCGCAGCTCAACGCGCTGCGCAAAGAAAAGCGCAAAGCTGAAGCCCTTTGGAAAAGCCATCACAGTGCTGCTATAAAGCCTCCCTTCTAATCACCTCTCTTAATTACAATGAGGCCATATTACAAGCCAAAAAGGAGACATACAACACACGAATATCCCAGGCAGAATCGAACACTAGAGAATTATTCAAAATCCTTAAAGAGCTAGAATCTCCCTCACTTGCCCCGGACACGTGCACCAAGGACAGCACCTGGTGCAACAATATACAAAATGCCCTAAATCAACGCCAAACAAAATACCCTCCACACCCCTACATTTAGCAATACCAGGCCACCTAAAATAACAACCCTTGACTCCCCGGTGCCGTTCAGCTTCACACCACTCACCGTTCTGGAGGTTGAAAAAATCATCTGCAATTTAAAACCCTCAAACTGCCAAGGGGACACCTGTCCAGCCCCGATCATTAAGGAGTCGGCTCATGACCTCGCTCCTTTTATAACCTCTTTCATCAACGCCTCCTTTCAATCGGGAGTGGTCCCCAATAACCTAAAGGATGCTTGGGTTATCCCTCTCCTAAAAAAACCCACCTTAGACCCGGAGGTTCCAACCAATTACAGACCCATCACAACGGTCCCTTTTCTGCTAAAGATCTTAGATAGAGCAGCCTATCTTCAGATACAGAACTATCTGGAATCAAACAACCTACTAGGCACGAGACAATCCGGCTTCAGAACGAAGCACGGTACGGAGACAGCCCTCCTCGATCTCAAGACCCAAATTGAGGATCTCAAAGACAAAGGTAAACTAGCCCTGCTACTACTATTAGACTTATCTGCTGCCTTTGATCTGGTTAATCACCAAATCCTCTGTCACCACCTGAAAACTGCAGCTCACTTCTCCGACATGGCCACAAACTGGATTCAATCCTTCCTGGATAACAGACAGATGAGGGTATTCTCGCCCACCTCCGCGGCTGACCCTGCACCAGTCCCGTGCGGAGTCCCCCAAGGACCGTGTGTATCCCCTACCCTTTACAATGTATTCACTAAACCCTTATTTGATGTGCTTGACTATCTGGGTGTCACCTACACAAATTATGCTGATGACACCCAGATACTCATCCCCATCACGGGTGATTACACATTAGACTCAAAAGCCTTGAATGATGTTTACCATGTCATTCAAACTTGGATGGCCCAACATGAGCTCTGTCTCAATGATGACAAGACTGACCTCCTCATCCTAGGTACTCAGCAAAGACTAAACAAGCTGAACCCTATGTTCAGTTCCTTTAACATCGATGGACATATAACAAAAGTCTCCAGACACAAAAACACTTGGAATCTACCTCGACTCCACCCTCTCCCTTCACAGACAAACCAATGCAGTTGCGGCGGCGGCCGCCTATACCTGCAAGTTGATCACAGCATGTCGCCCTTTCCTCTCCTCGCACAACTGCACTACCCTTGCTAGGACCCTGGTCATGTCTAAACTTGACTATTGCAATGCATTGTACCAGGGCACTAATCAGTGTAACCTAGACAAGCTCCAAATCATACAAAATAACGCCATCAGGGCAGCCCTCAATATCCCCAGATCTGCACACATTTCGGATACCAGGAAGAACCTTCATTGTTTGTCAGTCACCCAAAGGATCTCACTAAAATCGCTTGCCCTTACCTACAAATGCATGAACAATCTGGCCCCCACTTATCTCTCCTCACGATTCACGCTGTACACTCCAGTTCGCTCACTTAGATCTACCCTGAACCAGAGCCTACTGATACCTAGATACAAGCTCCAAACAGCTGGTGGTTCTAGCTTCCCAGTCCTGGCAGCCAAACTGTGGAATACTGTCCCCTTGACTATCAGAAACCTCCCCTCCCTCAACCTTTTCAAACAGAGCCAAATGTTGGCTTGCCTCCTCCAATGCCTTAGCTTCATTCTAAAACGTGTTGCAATAACCTATGTAAGGCAGTATTACTTGACATTCCATGTATCGTTGTACTACCTACCTATGTCTATTTCTATGCCATATTTATTGTTTGATATATCATCACTGTATGCAACTTATGTAACCATTGCCTTAAGGAATGCGCCCGGTAGCCTCCGGGCCTGGTCTGCGCTATACAAATAAAATAAATACAAATACAAATATCTTGATGTTTGTTATTTATGGCTTACTACATATACTTTTATGTATATTATGTCCAATTGTTTCAGCAGTTCTGATTTAAAATTGTTCACTTTATTATTGTGATTGTTGTTTCGTTATCACCTTTATTTCTTGTAGAAGGTGTTAATCTGTATATGTTCCTTTTATTCTTGCATTGTAATTATATGGGATACAGCAAATTTTAAATGTCATTTTTCATTTGCAGCATGTTTTTCAATCCATACATTTGTTGCGAGTTCTATTTGCTGCTAATGAATTGTATAGCTGTTCGATGTATCACTTATTTAGGAAGCTCTTGAATAAAGCGTAGCAGTAAAGGACAAGGATACGGAGGCCCTGTCCCTCCGATGCATTTCCGGCATCACAGGCATGGGCTACGCTCCAGACTCTTCTGAGTTAAAGAACTTTCCTGATGGAGATAGGGCAAGTGTTACGGCCACAATGTTGAAATCAAATTGATTGGAATAAAAGTTGTATGTTTGACCCCACACCCGTTTACAGTGAATATCATTGAGTGATAAGTAAAAGCGTGTGGAGAGATAGTAAGTCCTACTAGGGTTGCACTATATTGTTATTTAATAAAGTAAAGGGCAGTTTTTCACTGGATAAGACTGATGGTTAACTATTGGGAATGTTGCAATCTATTGCATTTGTTCAATGCTTTCATTGGAAAAATGTATTATATGTGCAAAAAAATGGTATGTTAATTCGCATACAAAATGGGCATACAAAATAACTACTGGCAAAATCATTAAAAAAAATGAATGGAAAACCCTTTGCGAAATACTACGAAAAAGTGCCCCCCATTGCAGTGCCCTTCTTTGCATCTCAGATCCACCATGACTCCATTGTTCCAGTGCCTCCTCAGCTGCTCCAGATCCACCTGTCAACATGTTTGCACCTATTATTCCAGTGTCCCTCTGTCCTGCTGTGTAGGCTGATGTACATTGCAAACATCTTTTTTGGAAGTTGTTTATTGTTGTATTCCATCATTTTGGCTTCAGAGAATATGGTGGGCTTTTATCATTTTTAATGTTATTTTTCGCTTGTTTTAGGTCTGATTCATACCACCCCGTGGAACTTTCTTTTTTGTGCATTTTGTTGTTTCAATGCTTTGCTTGAATTTTTCTTAAGTGTTTTTCCAGTAATTCACAGTCACCAGAATGTGGTCTGTAAGAGGATTCAATCCCGCACTACAGCTAAATCAATGCCTAGTCTGGGATACTGAATGGAAACCCTTATTGATATATCTTTATGTCCAGTTCATGCGTTCTGGATGACTACCCCTATATAACACCCCTCTCTTGGAATCCTCCTGACCCCACTGAGCCAAGAAGTAGTTCTGTTTTGCAAGTTAAAAGGTTTATTTGATAATTTAAACAATAGATATATATATCACACTTTATAATAAATTAATAATTAAACATCATACTTAATCTGATCAGTAATCAATAATGGATAGTCTGGCACTAGCACACTTCTTTATAATCAATGATGAGTGGTTATAGGATGGATAAGATAGCAATACTTTTATGGTTTCAAATGGATGCAATGTGGAATGAAATGCAGTACAGAAAATAACTTGATAGGATTTCAGCAAAGACAATGTAATCACTTTCTTGTACAATTCCCCCCCCTTTTATGCAATGCAAGGAAATGGAAGGAAGGCACACAGTTCTCAGAAATGCAATCAAATGTGATTCAGTTCACCCCAACAAGGTTAGACTACAGAAGTTGAAACACAGGCAAAAGTGCTTTGATATGTGCTGGCAAAGAAGTGAAAAATATGCTAAATTGCTTTTAATTCCCTCTAGAGGTTCAGGGTGAGTGGTATCTAGTTAATATTAGTCCAGGCTCACTCTAGCAATGATGCAGGGATGATTGGCAGGTTAAACAAATGTTTTCTTTAACGGTAGGCAAGCAGCAGCAGATTTTTACACGTGGAGGAATTTGCAAATCGCGGAAAAATTCGCGGGTGCGCCGGACGCGATTACAGAGGAACTACAAGGACTATCACTATGGTCTTGGGGTCCTATGACAGCCTAGGATCTCAGCTTCCAGATGAAAGTTACTGCAAGTCTCTAGGACAAACGGTCACGGAGATATGAGCGATATGGTAAAGGTCGTTTTTCAGTTTCAAAATTTTAAAGTTCAAAAAGACAAGTGACAGATAGCAACTAGAAAATGACAGGTGACAGTTAGGAGGCAGTTCTACTTAGATTAAAATAGATTAAATTATATTATTTTAACTAAGAGATTGGTTCTGCACAGTGCTGCGAGGTACTCACAATATATTTTTGAAATAAATGGGCCTCGCCACGGATCTGGTCAGGTTTTAGACTGGACTCTGGTCTGGTCTCGGCACTTCACAGTGATCTGGGTCAGCTCTCTGGTTCTGCTAACAGTGGTCAGGGTCAGCTCTGCTCTGCCTCTGGATATTGATAGATTTGAAGTCTCTATGTTGGCTCTCTGAAGGTTGATGGAGGTAAAGTATGGATTTTCCCGGCAGAGCGTCCCGCAGCAAATGGATTTGAAGGTCTCTATCTGTCCTGACTGTCTGCTTTTATGTGTTTTGAAAATGGGTGTGTGTGCAGCATCACTAGACCCTACCCCTCTCCACTTGCCCATTGGCCACTTCATCCTCTTCCCCTTGATTGGGGAAGGAACTGTGAGTCAGAGCGATGTCATTTTATGGCTTGCAGAGAGGACACTCCCCCCCTGTCAAATTGCACACAATCTATATTTGATAAAAAAAAGACATATTTGCACAGGTACACATTTGTTTAAAATTACATGCACCCCTCACATATCACAGGAGGTGTACCCTGTCCAAATCTGCTCTTCCTGGGGGCTTGCATTCAGAAATGGCACATATTTCACTTTTGAACTGGTTTCGCAATTTCGGACATTAACCCAAATTTACACACATGTGCGCAAGGAGTATGGACATTAATTGATGAAGTGTCAGATTTTTAACATGCATACATTTTAAGTAATACCCTCTTAACTGCTAGCTTGCCCCCAGATCATACCACCGGTTCTAAAAACCTCTTAAAATGTGGGCAGAAAAATCACAAGAATTATGGTATCATTTAAATAATTTTCACAAGTCCGCTCTATGAATGATCCATCTTTTTAGAGTTATGTTCTGGCCCCAAAGGGGTGTGGTTTCCCCCCAGCACAAGGTTGAATTTCTGGTTTTTCCAGTTCTGCCAAGCCAGCTTGCTCTCACAGGCAGTGCTCCTCCCCTTTCCTTCAGGAGGAAGCCACTTTTTACGGCCCCTGTAATAAAACATTTGCCTGAGTCAGGACAGGGCTTTGTTCAATTTCCTGCAGAGCCCAGGTAATTCAATCAGGGAAGTGTCATATCCCTTTTGGTGGGAGCAGCAAAAGGCAGATAGGCCTGGGAAGTTTACTGTGAATCAAGTTTCACTCCTGATGGGGGTAGTTGCCAGGCAAAATTGGAATCTCTTTAAGCCAGTTTTTAGCTACATGTCATTTCTGTTCCCCAGTTTTCTGCATTCAAATAAAATAACAATTTTACATATGCAGCTAGAATGCTGATTCTAAGTTTAAAACTATGACATTTAAACAATTGAAACCTATGAGACACTCAAAAGTAGGTCACTCAGTCAATTTAAACATTTAGATTTTTAGTGTCTTTCAGTCCAAATTTACTTAAACTGCTGAAATCCACAGCTCAGCTAGTCTTGTTATAAACCTTCAAGTCACTTCAGAATATAACTTTACATTGGATCCACCTCTCAGTAAGTCTTTCTTTGGCCTGGTTTGGGTTCATTTATTCAGTTTTATACAAAAAGTAAAATCTGGTGTGGTTTTAAACTGCCGGCTTTCTGATAGTGGTGAGTACTGGTAATGCACCCATTTTTGGGATTTAAGAAATTAATTCCCCACAATTCTAGGTTGCTTTTGGCAATCAGCATTGCCATTCCCAATGGTTTCAGGCTACTGTGTGGGTAGTCCAATGGTGGTTTTAGGCAGTGCCCTTCTGTGCCCATAACATCGGCAAAAATGGGTGGCAGCCTATTCTTCATGCATTTCCCTGTGCATTTTCTGGGAAGCTCTGGCCATCATGATGTTTTCAATGCCAGTACTGCACAGTTTTTGAGGTAGGGCTCGGATGCATGGGTAAAAACATCCCACAGGTCTAACAGCCTCAGAGGGGGGAAAGCACCTCAAACTCAAATCTGAGAGTTCATTTTTCTTTGGCCTTTTACTCAGACATGAAAGACCCCATTGTATTTTACCAATACCTGGTATGCCTTTCTGACAGGCTTTTACTTCTCTTCTCCTGGACAAGACAATGCCTATTCAATACTGATGTTTCATCTCAGAATCTCTTTGAATCTTTGTTTCTAATCTGTGTTTCTAATCAACACAATCCTTTCTTTAGTCCTGATGTATCTTCTCAGCATCTCTTTGTTTTTAACCAGCTCAATCATTTCTTCAGTCCTGATGTTTCTTCTCAGTACCTCTTTATGTCATGGTCATGAAGTCAGGGGCACAGGCATGCCATGGTCGCATGCACAGGAGACCTGGGTGGACACTCTCCTGGCGCCTTTGGCACCAGGATCATGAACAAAAGTAAACAAGAACATCAATTTAACACCAAAAAGCTTATTATGGACACAGCACTTCAGATGCATTAACCTTGAACATTCCATCCATTAAGCAGGATGCATTAACCTTGAACATTCCATCCATTAAGCAGCCCCAAGCGTATTCTTGGATGTGGCTGCTAATGGATTGCCTTTGCACGTGCTCACTCTTTAGGAGTGGCAGGGTGTGGCTGCTAAACCGGCCCTAATGGGCGTGCCCACGGCCGGTGTGACAGTTTTGGCCATACTGACTGTCCCCACTGGTTCCTGGGCTGCCAATGGTGTGGGTGCAGTCATTGTGGGTACTGGGACCACCACCCCTAACACTGGTGTTGTGGTACTTGCCGTACTCTCGCCCGTACCCACCCGCAATTGTCCCGCAACCTCAGACCCAGATAAGACATTACCTTTTTCCACCAGTACCCCCAAATACTGCCTGGCTCTGTAATGCCCGTGGTCCAGGTTGCGTGCTTCTCCCCCCCCCATGGTACCCACAGTCGCTAGCTGAGGTGGGTCTCCCCTCGCTTCCCTTAACCCATTACTAGGTGCACCTGCAGGGGGAAAAATGGGTCCCCGCAATAACTTCAACATTTCCCCCAGTGTTTTGTTCAATTTAGCGCTCATCCCTGCCATCATTGCAGGTATTAACTCAATAAATCGTTAACTGGGGCAGTTGGGATAGGCTCCCCCACACGTTGGCCACCAGTTGGCCACTGCCCTCCAATGGGGGCCACCGGTTCCTCTGGTGTTTGTGGAGGGCTGATCAATGGCTGTGTCGCCCTGCTTTTCCTAGCTGCCCATTTCTTTGGGGTGGGTGTAACTTGGATCCCCAAACCTGCTCCCGCCAGCTCTATTGCGGGCACTACCAATTGCCCCTTACCTTGCCTGGTGTTTGGTGCCCTCTTAGGAGTCTGGACACTGGCCAGCGGTGACTCTGTGAGCGGGGGGGTGTCTGGAACACCGTAAACTTGTGCTTGCGCCATGCTCTGATGAGGAAGTAGCCCTTGTCCTTAGCTCAGCATTTTCTCTGCCCTGCATTTGTTCCTGGAATCGTGCTAACAACCTGGCTTCATCATCAAATTCATTGGCCAATGTGTCCAAAACTATCTCCACTCCTGAAAACATGTCCGGTGACCCTATCTGAGACATTTCTATGCAAACCTGGAACTGGGTGAAAAAAGAACAAATTAATTACCATACATTTCCTTCCTCACTTCAAGCCTCTTAACCTGATTGTTTCCTGCTTTTTACTCATTTAAATACTAACCAACCAGGTATCAACATATTATCTGCAACTTAAACCTCCCAACATCTTGGTTCTGACCCCCTGCTTCCCCTTTCCAAACTCCCGCACCCGTTCCTTTTGCAAACCTTTCTTGCTGCTGTTTTCAACAGGAGTGTATTTCAATCACAAAAACCCCTTACTGATGCATACGCGCTGTCCACTGTATCTCCTGCACACTAACAAGTGGTCCTTTCCAGCTGGCCTATAAACCTGTTTTTGGTACAAAATTAAAATTTGTTATTCCCATATGTTGAAAAAACACTTTGTCCAGGTATAAACCCCGGTAACGGCCCGTGGTTAAAAACATTAAAATCGCATTGTCCTGCAATCGCTTGCTTCTTGCTAGGCCAATGGAACACTTGTGCATAGGCATGTAATAAATACTGCTGGCTGGTTTCTTGCTAGGCCACTGATACACTTGTGCAACAGCGTGTTATAAATACCCCCATCCTTCCGTACCTATCACCTTACATTCCTTTCCAGCTTCACCCCGGACCAATGAAACAATTGTGCGTGTGTAACATGCCCTGTCGCCTCAAACACACCCTAATCCCTTGCAGGAACCTACACGATGCATTTGACTTTCGTCCTGCACCAAAGTGTTTGTACCCCTTCACAAAAGCACATGCTGCATTTAGATTCCGAAAATGAACTGCGGTTCCCAAAATGTAAAAGATTAATCCCGCCCGTGCTGAAATAAAAATGCCCACCCTTTGATGACCAACGGAACCCAGGCCTGCGCCAAGCCAGCCCCCTTGCTGCACGAGAAAGCACACCATAATGCCACCTTAACCCATACCTTTAAATTCATCTCCCGCACCGTGTTTGCAACCCTTCTAAATCCCCAACACGATTGCTTTCAAAACACCATATAAAACTATTTACCCGCACCGTCGTTCAACCCTGGTTGCAGCTGAAAGAAGGAAAGCGATCCCCAACCTTTCAGCACAAGAGTAGCTTTGAAACACATGTGCATAACCTTTGTATCCTACGTAAGGCGCCCTGCTCCATTCCTGATAACTATTGTGTTACTGCCCAACCTACAACATATACAATTTTGCCAATATGGTTCCATAGTTGTGCCTGAATGGTAACCACACATGGCTTTTGAAAGCCAGTGCCGATCAGGAAGGAACAATGGCACACTTTACCCCTCATTAAATGAGAGTGGCTGATCACTCAACTGCAAGGACCCGAAAAATTGAACCATACAACCGGCAGCGCGGTTAAACCATCCAAACCACCAATATGTTTTAATCAAACCAGAATATTGACCCACTGTCTACGCCATGCTACGTTGCTGTCATGGGTACCAGGCATGTAGTCGGGGCAAGCTGGGTGGAGGCTTGGCAGCCCTGGCATAGGCACACAAAAAACCTATTGCAGATACCTTCTTTCAATTCCTTCCTGGTCTTTGTGGTAACTTCCTGGTTACCACTTCCTGTTGCCAAACAGGAAGTGCATGAAAGCCCATGAGCTCTCCAGTGTTCGGGTGTGGCTGGCTATATAAGCCACACCCAAGATTCTTCCAGTGCTTCGTGTTGCTTTCTGTAAACTGCATCAGCAACACACTCACCGCGCTCCTGCTTACCTGCTCTGGATCATCCTGCTTCTGCTTACCTGCTCCGGATCATCCTGCTTCTGCTTACCTGCTCCGAATCATCCTGCTTCTGCTTACCTGCTCCGAATCATCCTGCTTCTGCTTACCTACTCCGAATCATCCTGCTTCTGCTTAACAGCTCCGGATCAACCTCTGCGCTTTCTCCACGCTGCAGCTTTCCCCGGACACGAGGTGAAACCTACACCGGCACCTGTAAGCACAAAGAAGAACTTTCATTAGTGCGCTCGCTCCAGTAACACTGCGCATACTCACCGAATCTTCCCGCTACGCTGGAATTACTTTTAAACTATCCGTATTTAATAGCAATCAAAAGTAATTCACCTTACCAACCTTGTGCAGCACTCAACCAATTGCCCGGTGTCATGCTGCCACGCTGTGTTTGAGGAATGTAGATCATAATATTGCAAAACACGGTCACCCGCAACAAAGCCTCATTGTGGTCGTAAACGAAGAAAACCCATAAAGAAACATACATTGATACAATCCGGTCATTTGTCACTGTAAACACAGTCACTCGCAAAGACGCCTCAACATGCTCACAAATGATTTGCTCACAAATGATTTTGCATGAATGCCTACTCCTAATTCGCAACACATAGTTCTGAAACAAAGGGCAAACCATTCCCTATAAATCCCTGCTCCGTAAAAGTTGCCTCCCATTCCTTTCGAAATGTGTGGCACTTGGGTAGCGGACATAAACTAAATGCAAATGGCCATATGTGAGTTAGGTGCTCGTATTGAACCCGAAAGGAAAATGCAGCGTCATTGAAAAACCTACACGTGTTTCGAACTAGCTCAAACCTCCCCAGTGAACTTCTACCATCCGGAACAATAACTTTGGTGTCACGGCCATAATTCTGCCATAATATCCACTTTAAAACTAAAGGTCCCGACTGGTCCTTCATGAACAATAACATGAGGCCCCCAAACAATACCAGGCAGCCTAAGGCAACAAAACATCGGAAAGTCGGACCACCTTCAAATTAATACTTAAATTATGCATGTGGCATGAAACTGTCCCATGAAACATTCGCCGCACCAACCGTGGTTTGACTCATTCAAAAAGGCATCTGTTGCACTGAACTGCCCACCTGACACCCCTTCCCCGCATCGTTGTTCTCCAACATTTGGAAGCACAAACAGGACGCAAAATTATACTTTGAAACCCGTTCCCTGTACCGCGGTGTAAACCCGTTAAGAAAAACAAACATGGTGTATTTAAAATACTTCATTGAAACCCCTTCTTTGCCCCGCTTAGACTGCTCACACGCACAAACACGAGGCAGAATTACCCTGACCACCATCCGTGCACCGTGCGAAGTCAAGAGCACGCATCACACAACTGTACCGTTAGAGGATACCACATCGTACACTTGGGCCTTGTAACTTGTGTATGGGAAGCATTATAAATTCCTACTGTATCAAAAACGTGTGGCGGTAACTAGTATACATTGCCCCCTCCCGCCGCCACTGCGACCCCTTTGGTGCCACACGTGAATTAATGCAGCTAACGAACACCCCGGTCAAAATGCCCCCAAAATTGCGACACCATCGCGCCGGTGTAACGTCACTTTTTGCTATGTGTCAAAAAATCCTACCCTGTGTGGTGTGCCTGTCTTTCTGTGGTCCCGGGGTGCAATACTTTTCACTCTATGAGAGCCAGGCTGACTAAAATAACAGAGTAGAGGGAAGCCGTGTCAGGAGCGACTCCAAAAGGGACGGACAGAGCACGAACCCTGCAGATGAAAGAACCTGAACCCAGCGGACACTGTTTTATAACCTCCAGGATTCTAGTAAGCACTAAATGTGCAAAACATATTAAAGAATCCATAAAAAATGTATATGTATGTGAACAAAGTGCATTATTAACGTGATAGTAATGTATTTAGTTCGCATACACATACATATTCGTGATAAGTCCTGCTGACTGCGCACGCGTACTCATGCTCAGCGTTTGCAGGAAGCCTGCATACGCAGTGCTCTCTGCGTGCATCTCTCAATCAGCCTCAAGGATACAGGTCTCCATGTACAGCTCTGAACCTGCGCGCTCAAGCCTTCACACTAAACACAAAGCTGTTCCATATCACAGTCCTGCTTTTCCTTCGTATTTGCATTCTGTGACTTGAAGCACTTTATACATTTATAATGGGGAGAAAGCAAAACTGTAGTATCAAAATGCAAAGAAAAAACGTACGACCAGTTTACGGTGGGCAACTTGAGATCGTGTTTATATAGCACACCATGTGGGTGTCTTGAGGTGCTAGACTTAAAATAGCTAGGCCATTAATGTCCATCGTGTTACATGATGGCTTAATTATAGTAACGAAAGTCTATTACTGATGCGGGTTCAATGTAAATGTCTACACCTATTAATGCTGGTTATATGTACAGCATCAATACATTGTTTATATCGTGTTATAATACTGATTTGTATCTACAACATAGTAATACAGCTATGATACATGTTATTTATGATGTGCTCAAATGCCATTGCACATAGCACTTGCGGTATCTAATAAATAGCGCTGGTAGGACTTAAAGAAATGTAAACATCTGGCACACTTATGCTTGCGGAATGTAATCGTCTGTACGCCCCTGGTACCTATCAGAATGGTTTAATACTATACATTCAATATGGTTTGTGCTTTCTGGCCACATTGTATCAGATGCTAGTGCATAGTGCAAGTCTGGCCACATTGTATCAGACGCTAGTGCATGGTGCCGGTCTGGTCACATTGTATCAGACGCTAGTGCATGGTGCAGGTCTGGCCGCATAGTAGCAAGCGCTAGTGTATGATGCAGAACTGGATGCATTGTATCAGATTCTAGTGCATGGTGCAGGTCTGACCGCAATGTCTCAGATTCTAGTGCATGGTGCAGGTCTGGCCACATTGTATCAGACGCTAGTGCATGGTGCAGGTCTGGCCACATTGTATCAAACGCTAGTGCAGGGTTACGGTCTGGCCACATTGTATCGGACGCTAGTGTATGGTGCAGATCTGGCTGCATTATATCAGATTCTAGTGCATGGTGTAGGTCTGGTCACATCGTATCAGATGCTAGTGCATGGTGTAGGTCTGGCCACATTGTATCATACGCTAGTGCATGGTGCAGGTCTGACCACATTGGATCAGATGCTAGTGCATGATGCCGGCCTGGCCAGATTGTATCAGACGCTAGTACATGGTGCTGGTCTGGCCACATTGTATCAGACGCTAGTGCATGGTGCAGGTCTGGCCACATTGTATCAGACGCTAGTGTATGGTGCAGAACTGGCCGCATTATATCAGATTCTAGTGCATGGTGCAGGTCTGGCCGCATTATATCAGATTCTAGTGCATGGTACAGTTCTGGCCACATAGTAGAAGATGCTCGTGCATATCGCAGGTCTAGCCGCATATCATCAGATCATAGTTCATAGTGCAGGTCTGGCCGCACAGTAGCGGGTGGGCAGGAGCCCAGCATGCATCAATCCAGCCAGCTGATCTGCAACGACCGAGCCGCTGCAGAAACTAATGCGCATCTGCATCCAAGAACGCATATCAGAACAATCCGCATGCTCAGTCATTACTTAACGGATAGTATTTTTTGACACCAGGAATGTGGTGTGTCTGTCTTTCTGGGGTCCCGGGGGTGCAATACGTTTAACTTTATGAGAGCCAGGCTCACTCAAATAACAGAACATGGTGAAGCCGTGTCACTACCAACTCCAAAACGGACGTAAAACGCACAAACCCAGCGGACGAAAGAACCTGAACCTAGCGGACACTTTGTTTTATAAGCTCCCAGGATTCTAGTAAGCACTAAATGTGCAAAACATATTAAAGAATCCATAAAAAATGTATATCTATGTGTATGTGAACTAATTGCATTATTAATGTGATAATGCATTTAGTTCGCATACACGTACATATTCGTGATAAGTCACAGTACACACAACCCTCGGTGTACAACGGTAGAACGCACAGGGTTTGCCGTTGCCAACTATGGGCCCGATTCATTGCATTTTTTGCACGGTTCAAACTGACTTTGCACTGCTGAAAAGTGACTTTGCAGTAGTGCAAAGTCACTTTGAATCGTGCAAAAAAATCCATTAATCAGATTCAGTCCCTATATGTGGTCTTCACAGCACACACAGGCATCGGTGCACAACAGAAGCCTTCACAAAGCCTACATTGCTCCACGTACAGCTCGGCAACTCAACAGTAGCACTGGCAATACACGAAGCCCTGCACACACCCACACAGCAGCTTGGCACCCTCGCCTCCCCCAGTAACTGACTGCAACAACACGTGGGACCATTACAACATGTATTAGTACTTTTACTCATCGATACGGGGCACAACTCTCTCGGTGTGAAGAGCCTGAGCCACTTAGCCCAACAGGGAGTATGTATGTACGCCCATGCTCAAAAGACAATGCGTTGTGTACAGCTAACACGTGTGTTGTGCACAGTCCAGGGTACTTGCATTGCAAACAGCCCTGATAGCCATAGGTTTAGCAACGCTTGACCCAATACAGTCTACTGCTGTGTGAGCAGCCCCTGCTTTGCCCAGCTCTCGCGCCGCGGTGTGTGTTCCCCATCCTCAGATCAGCCAGTTTTGCCCAGCTGGTGTCCCCTGTCACTCCCCTGGGCTCCTCTGCAACTTACACATGAGTTGTATCGAGTGGACAACTTACTGATCTCTGTGCAGCGAGAGGTTATAAATAACCAAGGACACAGGAGGAAGGGGAGGTGGTAGCAGAGCTTGGGGATGTAGGCACAACAATGGGAAGAACACGGGCGGGGGGTGGAGAGGGAGGACGAGACTAGGAAGAGGGTGGACAACACTGGGACGAGGAGTCTAGGCAGGACGTGGATAGGGAGGACAGCAATAAAAAGATTTAGGCAGGGCGTGGAGAGGGAGGACAACAATGGAAGGACATAGGCACAGTGTGGAGAGGGAGGCAACAATGGAAGGACATTGGCACAGTGTGGAGAGGGAGGACAACAATGCAAGGACATAGGCAGGGCATGGAGAGGGAGGACAAGACTAGGAAGAGTAGGAGAGGGTGGACAACACTGGGACGAGGAGCCTAGGCAGGGCGTGGAGTTGGAGGACAGCAATGGAAGGACATAGGCAGGGCGTGGAGAAGGAGGACCACAATGGAAGGACAAAGGCTGGGTGTGGAGAGGAAGAACGAGACTAGGAAGAGCAGGAGAGGGTGGACAACACTGGGACGAGGAGCCTAGGCAGAGGGCGTGGTGTGGGAGGACAGCAATGGAAGCACATAGGCAGGGTGTGGAGAGGGAGAACAACAATGGAAGGACAAAGGCAGGGTGTGGAGAGGGAGGATGAGACTAGGAAGAGGAGGAGAGGGTGGACAACACTGGGACGAGGAGCCTAGTCAGGGCGTGGAGTGGGAGGACAGCAATGGGAAGCAGGCATATATAGGGCACAGGACAAAAGACAGTGCACGGAAGGACATAAGCAGGGAGCAGTACGGGGGGGCGGACGCGCATAAAGAAGAAGCATAAGTAGGGAAATGGGGTGGAAGGCAACATAGGGCAGCACATAGGCAGGGTGTGGCAAGGACAATACTGGTGTCCGGAGGAGAGGAATTCACTGACGGGCCCATTGGTCAGCGCTCACCCTCTAGAACTTGTAAGACAAGATAGCTGCACCATGTGAGGACTGGGGGTGCAGGATTCACTTACTCCAACACGACTCAATAACGGGGACTCAGTAGTTTGCCAAAGGGAAGTCTGTTTCATGACAAGTACATCAAATAGAGAAACACATGGACATCTGCAGTAGTGCGTTCACCTGTCTCGCTCCGACTTCCTCGAAATTCAGTTGAACAGCAAATCTTATAGGCAATATTTGTCATCATTGGCGTCTAACTCTACCAAAACTCGACATGCAATATAATTGGTTAAGAAAGGTAACTTAAGTATAGGTGCTATATCTGTATATGATAATAGGGCATGCGGATTGGATAACTCTAATCGGGTGGGCGTCTACGCCCATCCCACTACATCACACGTGATTGACGTCACTATAAGTACGAAGTCTCATTGGTTCTACTATCTATAGGACTCCAGATAACTTGGTCCATTGTGATTGGGCAGGTTACACCCCTAGACATAAATCCCCATTTTAATTAGCAACATGCAGAATGGACACCCAAGGACCTGGTGTACCAAGTTTCACCCTGCCTCCCTTTCATCAATCAGTTTCTTAGGGCTATGTGTCAATTAGTTGGCTGGGTCTGTCCTCGGGACTGTAGCCTCTTATCGGGAAAAGTTATGGCATTCTGGGTTCTGGATGACATCAGGCGATGATACCTCTTCGCGCCTGGCTGGTCATGTGTCTGTTCACCATGAATTTGCTTCAGTTTCCAGCTTTTATTGTATTTACTTCTGCTTCGGCCCTGCCACCTGCTTGGGCCTCTCTTATCTTGACCTTCACGGTCGAGCTGGTATGCTCTGAAGTTTGGTTCTCCTACCTTTCTCTGGGTGACCTCGATTTCCCAGGCATGAGCCGCTCTCTGTTGAGTTTCGATTCCGCTCTTCCTCTCTGTTCTGGCTGGGTTGTTAAACTTGCTCTGTCAGGCTTCTGGTAGCCTGGGTACATTTCTGCTTTTACAAAATGGAGTTGCACTTGTATACTGTGCCTTATCAAGGTAGATATATGGTTGGCGCTTGCCGTTCTATCTTCTACTAAGCATTGCAAGCAGTATCGATTACTTGGCATCTTGCGTTCCAAGCCTATTTACACACTGTTAACAGGTCGGTTGCTTCCATCTTGTCTTTCAGCACCGTTTTCTCATGTTTTAACATTGTCTCTTCTTTGTATCCATTACATTTATTTTCGTATCACTTACACTGGCGTGTTATATTCGATAGTGGCTTTTGTTCATTCACGAGTCTGTTCAGGCCCTTGTGTCATTTCCACTGGCCTTCAATTAGGGCTCTTGGGGTATGTAGGCACTCCTCATTTCGTATCAGCAGCTGGTATGGCTGTCTGATAGGGTACCGTGCCGCCCAGGGTTGTCTGGTTATGGGTGCTTCAACAGGTACGGATCTTCTAATGTACACTGGGCAGAGTCCTAGTGCAGCTCTCTGTTGGTTCATTTGCTCTTCATACGTCACATGCCTTGGCGGGTACCTTCCTGGTAGCTCAAAATGAGGGGCAGGGTTGCAGGTCATGTCTGGGACCTCCTTTACACTGGGATACGAAGTATAAGAAGAGTGTGAGTAGTTAGGACCACAAGAAGAAAAGAAGTATAGGCAGGGTGTGGAAAGGGAGGAGAATATAGGGAAGAGACTAGCCATGGTGTGGAGAGGCAGGATAGCAGGAAGTGCGTAGTGGGGAACACAGGCAGTGCTTGAAGAGATGTGAGCAGTATTGGCCCGCACCACAGCCTGGTTTGGTCCATCGTAGGGAGAGGGCTGCAGGCAGTGCTTGGTAGGGGTCAGAATTTGGGGAGGAGCACAGTCAAGTCTTGGAGATACATTAGCATTATTAATTTAGCGCATCCAGTACTATGGAGGCGTGCTTATTGGCAGAGGAGCACATCTAGAGCTTGAAGGGGTGTGATTATTGCTAGAAGAGAACATGCAGTGCTATGAGAGGCACTGTTATTGGTGGGGTACAGTGTTGTTTGGAAGGAACCTCACTGTACTGCTCCTGAAACGGTGTGATTGATAATGTAAATGCATCTGTCAGATAGCTCAGTGAGTTCAGTGCTCTCTGCTGAGAACTGTGCTCATCCTCAGATCTGCCAAGTCTGGCCCAAGCCAAGATCAGTCAGGGTCTTCAAGACAAGCCCCTGCTGGGTTTCTACAAACCAAATGTCCTTACACTGCCCCTGTGAAGGCATGGGGTGGAGTGCGCTGAAAGCTGATGCCTTGCTTTCCACTGCAAGCAGCGCTTAAAGGACATGCCCGCCTTAATAATCATGCACACTCCATCCTAGCATCTTCAGGCACCCCACCTAAACACCTATGATATGATATGATATGGCATTTATAACGCGCCTATACACAAGTGTTTCAAGGCGCGACGAGGCAGGGAGGGGGGGACATGGGGAAGACAGACAACGATCTTACTAGGCCAGGTGTCATTCAGATCGAGCAAGTGCATGGGAAGGGGGGAAAGAGAAAGTGCTAGGGCTAACGGAGAGGTTGAAAGTGCAGTACATGGGATAGTGGAAAATAAGATAAAAAAATAAGGGTCCAGCTGGTGGCAAGTGCAAGGTAAGTGCAGAACAAGTGCTCGGAGGGGGGCTGCAGGGATACAGAGACAGTCCCGCAGTGCAGTGGTTGCCAGGGAGGAAGTGCCAGGGAGGAAGTGCCAGGGGCAGGTGGCTGGGCAAGGGACCGAAATCAGTGAGAGTGGCCCGGTGCCGATTCAGTGCAGTTTCAATCCGGAGTTTAGCAGGGGAGAGGGGGAGAGAAAGCAGAAGCAAAGAGGAAGGTTTTGAGGTGCTTCCTGAACCGGAGATGGTTCTCCTCAAGTTTCAGGGAGGCAGGAAGGCTGTTCCAGAGGGAGGCCCCTGCCGCGGAGATAGATCTACCCCCAACTCGTTGCTTGGAGAAGCGGCTGACCCTGAGGGAGTTGGAGGCGGATGAGCGAAGAGCTTGAGAAGGAAGATATTTAGGAAGGGAGAGTTGAAGGTATTTCGGCCTCAGGCCCCAGAAGGCCTTGTGGACAATGCAGAGGGTTTTGAACTTAATCCTCGCAGCCACTGGGAGCCAGTGAAGAGATTTCAATCCTGGAGAGATACAGTCCCTGGGCTTGAAGCCAAGAACAAGTCTCGCAGTCCTGTTCTGGATAAGTTGCAGAGGGCGGAGAGTAGAGGCAGGCAGATTTAGATAGAGGCTGTTACAGTAGTCCAGCTTAGAGAGAACAAGGGCTCTGGAGACAGTGAGCCTCTGGGGGAAGGAGAGGAAAGGAAGAATACCTCTAAGGAGGTGCAGCTGGTAGTGTGACTTCTTAGAGACGTCAGAAATGTGAGGAGAGAAGGAGAGTGTGGAGTCGAAGATGACCCCGAGGTTTTTTGCCTTGCATGTAGGAGCAGTGAGAGGGCCTAGAGAGGCCGGCCAGAGAGCTGCAGGAAAGGAGGGAGTGGGTGTGCCGATGAGTAGAATCTCAGTCTTACTGGCATTAAGGCAGAGGTCATTGGCGGCACACCACTCCTGGATAGCAGACAGACAGTCAGAGATGAGGGAAGGAGAGGAGGAGGCCGAGGGTAGCCTGAAAATTAGTTGGGTATCATCGGCATAGCACTGAAAGTTGGGGCAGAGAGCGGCGATTGGGTGGGCAAGGAGTGCCAGATATTGGTTGAACAGCCAGGGAGAGAGGTTAGATTCTTGGGGGACACCACAGGTAGAGAAAAAGATGTCAAAGAGGAAGGACCCAAGTTGGACCTGGGAGGGTCGATTGGAGAGGACAGAAGTCAGCCATGCCAGAGCCTGACCAGTGATACCCAGGTTGTCACAGAGACGGTTGAGCTGGATGGCATGGTTGACAGTGTCAAAGGCAGAAGAGAGATCAAGCAAGATGAGAACACACAGAGTGTTAGAGTCAAGGTTGGAGAGCAGGTCTTCACAGATGTTCAGGAGAGCAGTTTCCGTGCTTCTGGCCGCTCCGAAGCCAGACTGATGGTCATGAAGACAACCCACAGATTCAGTGTGGAGATTAAGCTGGGAGATGGCCAGTTTCTCCAGGAGCTTGGCCAGGAAGGGAGTGATGGAGATTGGGCCATAGTTAGCCGGGCAGGAGGGTCGTTTCTTAAGAAGAGGGTGCACAAGGGAGTGCTTAAGGTGGGATGGGAAGACTCCAGTGGCGAAGGAGTGATTGCAGAAGTCAGCCAGGGCGTCGATGTGGTCCTTGATAGTTTTGGAGGAACAGAAGGCGGTAGGAGGACAGGATGTCCTGAGTTTTTTAAATGAAGTGAGAAGCCAGTGCTGCGCAGAGGGCCTGGGAGGGGACAGGAGAGGTAGAGACTGCGGCAGGATTGGTCAGTTCCTTGCAGATTTTAAAGAGTTCAGCCGAGTTGTTAGATGCCGCAGAAATGCGGGCTTGGATGTGAGCGCACTTCTTGGTGAGGACAGAGAGCCGGTATTGTCTTTGCAGCAGGCGACAGGCCGGTTTGTCAGAGGATGAACTTGAAGCACGCCATTTCCTCTCGGCCGCCCTACACGTGCGTTTTAGGGAGACGAGGTCCGAGTCAAACCAGGAACTACACTTGGCTTTGGGGTTCAGGCAGATTCTCATGACAGGGGCAAGGATATCAAGAGTATCAGATATAGGAGAGTGGAGCAAGGAGAGGGCTGTGTCAGGGTGAGAGTCAGCCAAAGGGGGAGGAGGAGGTGAGTAGGTGGCGGCGAAGGCCTCAACTGACACGTGCTTCATGGGTCGGACGACCGAGAAGGTGGGTGGCAGTGATGGAAGAGGCTTGGCCTGAGGGGTAGGGAGGGTGAGGTGGGAGGATAGGGGAAAGTGGTCACTCCAGGAGAGAGGACTGGAGAGAGGGGTAGAGAGGGGAAGGTCTGAAGAGATCAGAGCATCGAGAGTGTACCCTGCAGAATGAGTCGGGCCAGAGGGGAGAATGGTTAGTGAGAGAGAGTCACAGAGGTCACAAAAGTGTCCAGAGGGGGGACAGGAGGCATCCAGGTGGATGTTGAAGTCTCCAAGAAGGAGGAGTTGAGTGGTAGAGGCAAGGAGTGAGGAGGAGAGGTCCGTCCACTCAGAGAGGAAGGGAGAAATCTGACCAGGTGACCGATAGATAGTAGCCACAGTAAGGGAATGGCTAGGGGGGAGAGAGAGAGCCTGCAGACAAGGCATTCAAAAGAGGAGTAGGCCTGTGTAGGTGTGACAGAGGCAGGAATCCACTCGGGGAAGATAAAGGCTACACCCCCACCAGAGCGGTTGGGCCTGGGTGCGGAAAGGATCTTGTAGCCGTCGGGAAGGAGCGTGTCGAAGCTGGTGACAGAGCTGGCCATGAACCATGTCTCGGTAAGACCGAGGACATCGAGGTCAAGCTCTTCGAGAAGACGGCAGATGTCGGAGGAATGCTTGACAGCGGAGTGAGAGTTAAGAGTGGCAATGTGGAGAAGGTTTCCCTCCTTGAAGGACTTCCGGGGAGGGGTACAGATCAGAGCTACGTCCTGCGGAGGTGTCGATGGAGCCCGAGAGGGAGGGGGAAGGCAAGGTAGCCGAGGGAGGGGGAAACAGCAGGAGAAGAGAGGAAGTTGATGAGGCGCGGGAAGCGTCTATCAAAAAGGTGCAGGTTGGCCTTTAGAGTAAACATTAATGATGACTTTGGAGGAGAGGAAGGAGGCCAGGAGGGCGTCCCAACGGGTGCCACCATTAATGGGAGAAGAGGCGAAAGGTGAAAGCACAGAGACCATATGAAGGGTCCATAGGTACGGCGAAGGCACGGCAAAGAGGATGTCGGTGAGAGTTTCCTGGGAGGAGGCACTGGTGTAGGTGTCAGCAATTGGGAGGCCTGGGTTGGATACCAGGATGTCCTTTTTAAACTTCTTCCTACCAGATTTATTGAGGAGAGCAGGATAGTCAATAGAGAAGCAGTTAGAGAAGATAGGAGAGACAGAGAGCACCGTAGGTGGGGCGGGAGAGGAGAGAGGTGAAAGGGAGGGGGGGGGCACTGGTGAGGATGAAGAGTAGGCAGGCAAGGCAGCGAGAGGTAGGCAAGTTTGGCAGGGCCAAGGTGGCAGCACTCGGGATAAGGAGCTAACAAAAGCAAATTATTGCTAAGCCAGGTTGGACACAACTAGGATTGAGATTCTTGAATGGGAGACAAAAGGCCTAGTATTCACAGCGCAGATGTTACGTTTTTAAATACTGGTACAGTGCAAGTTATAGCAATAAGGAGAGAAAGTACACCTAAGTTTGAGATTCCTGAATGGGAGACAAAAGGCCTAGTATTCACAGCGCAGATGTTACGTTTTTAGATACTGGTACAGTGCAGGTTATAGCAATAAGGAGAGAAAGTACAACTATCGTGCACCTCAGCACATAACCCCACCCACCCTGGTTTGCTCCAGTTCTACAACCCACACCCTCAAGCTCATCTCAGCAATGAACTATCCAAGCACTCTTGCCACCCACTGCAACCCTAACTCACTGCAGCACAACAGCTCACGCCACCCAACCTCCCCACACCACCCACATAACCCACCCAAGCTACCTCAGTCCGCTTCCTCACCATCACCCCACCCACCCTTACCCACCACCTTCCCCACTCCATCCACTCACCAAAGCTAAACTTTCTCTTACCTCATCCCACACATCCTTACTGCACCACTTTGCCCAACATGCACAGACCCTAACTCACCACAGCCCACCACCCATTCACCTTACCTCACACAAACACACCCACACCATGTAGTCCCAGCATGCTACCCACCCTGGTTTGGATCAACACACCAACCTGCACACCCAACAAAACTTACCCCAGAACACCTCAAACGACCCATCCCACCTCATCCCCAGCACCTCAACCTCAGCCTAAACCCTCACCCAGAAATCTTAGACCGCCCACAATCACCCCACTAATACACCTAATTCCACCCAACCACTGCCTCAACCAAGCCAACCCCCCACTCCCTCATCACCCCATCTACAGCACCCACCCAACCATGTCACCTGCTCACCCAACCTCATCACATTAGCTCGCCTCATCCAACATAATATCACCCCACACCTCACTGACCCCAAGACCCCTCCCACCTAGGCTAACAATAGCACATACGCTTGAGGACCCTAGCTTACCCTAGCACGATACCCACCTACCCTAGCTCATCCAGGCACAACAACCCATTTTCATAACTAGCCCCAGAACACCATAGCTGACCCCAACACCCCACTCACACATGTTAGGTCACCTCAAAGTAACACCACCCACCCAACCCAGCGTGCCCCACCAACCCACCCAAGCTCACCCAAGCATCTCAATAGCTCACCCACACTTGCTACCCCAGGATCACACCTAACCATCTACCCACCCTTCCTCACCTAGGTTGCAGCATCACACCAACACACACACACACACCCCCTAAGAACCCACCCAGGCTCACTCCCAAACCCTAGCCCACCCCATACCCTATGACTCCCCGATCACTCCCAGCCCGGCTACATCACTGCAACACATGCGGCTCACCCCAGCACCCCAACCACCCTTGCGCACCTTAGCAAACCCTAGCTCACCCCTGCAAACCTAGCTCACCCCAGCACAACCTACCACACCCAGGAACCCTAGCTCAGCCAAGCATTCACCCCAGTACAGTCCCCCGGCCTTTTGTGGGTGTTTTGTTTGTTTGTTGGCTTTGTGAAGTCGAACCCAAGGAAATTCAAAATAGAGCCAGGGCAGCGGACAGAAAGGCAGGCCTTTGTGGAGCAGATGCGCAATTCTGTCAAGGTAGGTGTTTCTCAACTACTGAACAACAATGCAGCCAGTTGATCTATGCTTTCTGCTAGACTACACACACTGGGCTTACGCCGCCCGTGAGCTGTGCCTCCTCTCCACTGCTTGCACACAGACTGCGCCCCATACATAATTGATGCGTGATTCCCCTGGTGGCTAAAGTTGTGCCTGTGCAGACCTTGCGCCCCAGAGACAGGCCTGAGCGGAAGTAAACTTGAGGTCCCTGTGCATGCGTGCAGAGCTGCACAGACCACAGGCTTTGCCTTGCGCTGACCTCGGCAGAAGAGGGCAGAGCATGTCATCAGCAAGGCAGTGCCCTCACAGGAACATGGCTTCAGCAGGAGCACAGCTGCAGAGCCATCAACAAATCAATGAAGCCACGGTCAGCTTTCCTCCCCTGTACCCCTCTCTCTATGTCCTTCCCTGAATTCTCTTCTCATCCATATAGTGTACCCCATTACTGCAACCTCTTGTACGGCTACATGCGAGCTATAAAAAAGTGAGTGCACATCTGCATGCAGATATGTACCCTATGTGTGCGGCGGTTGTAGCATTTTTCCAAACGGAACCAGAAGTACCTGGACCAGGATACAGACCCCACTAACCCAACCCTCAATTTTCTGCATACTCAACCCACTCACAAAACTATTTCTATCCCAGCAATCCCATACCGCACTTTCCCATACCGCATCAACAACACATAGAGCGAACATACAGCACACAAGGCCTCGCCCGATCCGATACTTGCACCAAAGCCCAGCACTCGGTTTATACCGAGCTGAAGCTGCCAACAGCACACCACTTCTCCCACTCTCCTACTCCCCTCCTCCTCGACTAACCCTACCCGCCCTCATCCTGTTTACAGATCCGCCAGAGCGCATGGGGACCAATTCCGTTGGCGACGGTGCACTATATAAGTGCCTTTAACATAACATAACATTTCCAATGATATGGACATTTCAATATGTAAAGTACTGTTGTGACATGTTGCCAGAAAAGGTGAAGACAAAGCTCAACCTGTTGGCAAATCTCTAAGTTGAATATTGTTTGAGCTTATAGCCGTCAACAGTCATGTCCTTGCATTGTGTCTTCGCAATATTAATGATCAAAATAGTAAAGCAGTGGTGTGGCATATAGAGGTTGCGCAAGCTGCCATCCTTAAAAATGCACTTTGAGGCAGTACGGTGACACAAAAGGTTTCAAACCACTTGGGTATGTCATCAAACTGAAAAAAGAGGAATTGTTTCCATAACCTCTTACTCCACTTACCCCACTTTCCTGGTACACGGGCAAATGCCTGCTCTTGGTAGGATTTTATGACGGGTAGGAAAAAATGACACGGCAGGCTGTCAGATTTTCCTACACCGTCACTTTTTTCTACCCCTGGGTGGGTTGCCCAATGCCTGCTGTTGGTAGGATTTTCTGACGGGTAGGAAAAAATGACACGCCAGGCTGTCAGATTTTCCTACCCCGTCACTTTTTCCTACCCCTGGGTAGGTTGCCCAATGCCTGCTCTCGGTAGGATTTTCTGACGGGTAGGGAAACATGACAGGCCAGGCTGTCAGATTTTCCTACCCCGTCACTTTTTCCTACCCCTGGGTGGGCTGCCCAATGCTTGCTGTCGGTAGGATTTTGTGACAGGTAGCAAAAATTGACATTACAATTCCTATCAGATTTTCCTACCGATAGGATTTTCTGACAGATAGCAAAAGTGACGTTACACCGGCCCCCAAAAATGGCAAACAGAAGCCACATGTGGACTGCCCAGAAAACAAAGGAACACACCCACTACGTTTAAACCGAAACCAGCACTCTAGCCCCTTGTGTGGGACCCAGATTCCATCCCCCGTACTTACCAATAAGTCGCACCCCCGTCTCACTGCTCTCCAGCGATGTATACCGGCTCCCTGGCGCAGATTTCCAGCGACGTCTCACTGCTCTCCTGTAACAGCTAATTCGACGGAGGAGGACTGGAAAGAGGCCATTCTCCAGTCCTCCTCCGTATTTGTAGGCAGTCCCCAGGGCTGGCTGCAAATGCCTGCCCTGGGGACGCCCGCCCCCACTTGTGACAGAGCGGAAGGGGGCCTGACTGCATAGCCACTAGGGGAGGGGGGGCTGCCAGAGGGGCGCCCACGCTATGTGGGACGTACCTCGAGCGCCCGCTGCAGGGGCTGGAACATCCACTAAGCCTTAATATGTTGGGTGACCTAAGATCCAGACCTGGCATGGCCTGTGTGAGAAATTTTGGATGGTGGGAGGCTGTAGCATTATCGACAGTTATTTAACCATCATAAATTGAAGCACTAACCACAGTCATAGGACAATCAAAAATGTAACATAATTTGCGGACTTGAAAGAAACCTTTTGATAGTTCTAGATTTTTAGGGTGTTGTCTAAAACCACAAGCATTTCACAACACACCTCGTTGGAGACGTCTGTACAAGGGGTTTGTTTATACAGGGCTATATTTGGGAAATAAACTAGGGTGGCTATGGTGTACGAGTCAAAAAGGTGTGCCCCCATACAAACGTTCGCTATGACAAGGTGTGAACCACTGCACTGTTTACGGCAGAAACGACAGCTGCTGCATATATCCTGGATGCAAGATGTGGAAGTGGTAAGATGCAGCCTGCATCAGGCAAAATAAAATACAAAATCTTCAGCAATGGCAACAAGCGCTTCAAGCATCCAAACACCGCACATGGCAATTCCTTCTGTATCAAACATGGGCATCAGCCACTTTGCAAACCCAGATACCACGCTAGTAGAAATGCGTGCCCTTGTTACATGTTCTATCTCACAGGGGTCGTGGCACAAGCTGTGAAAGGGCACCGTTCTTGGCAGCAGCTCCAAGCCAGAGCGTAACCTTAGATGTAAACGCTGCCCCAGAGAGTTCTGTGCCTCCTCTTAAGAGATCAGCGCAGGGCCAGAAATAGACTCAAACCCCAGTCACAGGGAGACATGGAGGAATAGGCAAACTCCCCAACAGTATCCCCCAGGACCCAGGGTCAGATTGGCCCCGTGGCCGGGACGAAATCGTCCCTGGGAATTGGGGCCAGTTTGTGGCCATGCCTGGGCCGGTGTGGCAAAAAGAAATTGAGATCAAAATCTTTTTTCTTTTTAAATTGTTTTTTCTTTCCAAAAAGCCTTTCATCATTCTTAGGTCGATAAAGTAGTACCAACACAGGTTGGGTGGTATTGTATGTATATTTGTTCTATAAAAAAAAGAGCGCAAGTGTAAGTGCTATACAATAACATTATCATTTGGCCTTGGACGTCTGCTTGGATTAAAAGTAATTTGATAATATGGATAGATATTAATTATACATATGGTGATCCATTCTTGTATGAAATCTATATCACATTAGTGAAATCATAACCATATTTTTCGTAGTGTACTTAGGAAAAATGCCATTTGATGCCACTTGCTGTTTTGTCAAGGGGTGAAAGGTCGTGTTTCATCGCTTCCCAGGTTGTCACTTTGGGGTGGGGTCAAATGTCATCACTTCCGGTGATGATATCAGAGGTCAGGCCACTTTTTTGAGGCGACTGGGCTGATTTCTTGTCCCAGTCCGACCCTGCCTGGGCCCCGCCCCCCCATTTCCCAGCTGAACTGGAAGAAGTACACCACGGTCCTCGCGTTGTGATCGCTTTGAAAGAACTCGGACGAAAAAGTGTCTGAGCAACAAGTAGATCTTTGCCACAATACCTGTATCGGCAGTCACCATTATGGAGGAGTAGAAATTGCTGGGAGATAAGCTCCTGCTTTTAGCCTAGAAGAGACTGGTTAGATTGATGCAACAATTAACAGGGGCTGCGTTGGACCTTCTATGCCAAATGTGCCATGCAAACATACCTATGCTAAATTAACTCGGTTTAGGAATATGTAAAAAGGTGAACTGGGATAGATTTTGAATAAATTTAAAGCAGAATGGATCATATATAAATGTGAAGAAGTTATAACTTGACATTTATGTGGAAGTTAGCTATGTGGGGTTTATGGTCATAATACCGAAAAAATAAATCTCGAAAAAAAGGCTGAAAAAAAAAAAGTTGCATTTTTTTAATGACGTTTTTTATTCGAAATGGGGGGTTTCCCCGCCCAAACCCCCCTTTTTTTTTTTACCTTTTTTTTTAATCCCGGACCCCAAAATAAATAATTAAAAAAAGAGAAATTCAACTTTATTTTGCGAGATTTTTTTTTCGACCTTTTGTCATTCGAGATTTTTTTTTCGATATTTTGACCGACCACCGCTATTTGGCACACTGTACTAGATCCTTGATGTTGGTTCCTGCTTAGTGGATGATACGGGATGCCTTTAGCTTCTGCTCATCTTCGATTCAACCCCTGCACCATAACTGATGGGTAAATCCGAACGGGTTAAAAGATCAACCAGAACTAACTCAAAAATACATTTTTTCATAAATCCCTACATGAGAGATGCGACAGCCAGAAAGGACTTGCGAAGTATGGGGGGCCCAGACAACAAGTGATTATATTCATAGGGCTGTCTTCAACAACGTTGTCTCTGATAAACAAGTTCTGCTTGAGGTTTGATGTTATTGAAACGTACACTCTATTCTACTGAGCAGCACAATTTCGTGGTAAAGGTCGTTTAAGAAAGTACCCTACCCCCTGAATCCCCCACGTCAAAATTCATGGCACAAGGTTTACGTTTTTTTTTTTTTTTTTTTTTTTTTTTTTAAATCAGAGGCACACATCTCAAAGAACACACAGGTTTACATTTTCTTTTATTGAATATTCGATTACACAAATATTTTTTCGATAATTAAAGCAAAATCAATCTCTCATTGCACTCCATCCCAACAGCCATTCGCTCTGCATTGTTCTTTAAATTAGAAATAGAATATACCAATAAACTCCCTGGGATTGTCTTATTTACAGTAGCAATCAAGTTCTACGTTAAAGTCGAAAGCAAACCGGACCCATCACAGCATTCATCCTCCACCACGAATACAGCATTACGCTCATGGCCACTAGTCTCTTTCCTTTATGTGTTCTGCAGTAGTGTACGGACGTTTATATTTATCATGTATGTACACAATACGGGAAATCTACATCTCTCAACAATTGCTTCTGGTGACACTTATCAAGAAGTACACAGGATGACCGCTGAATACATATTACAGAGGACAGTGATGTTCACGCTAAAAAGTACAAACTTGTAATAGATTCATATAAAACCCTGCAAGAAATGAAAACTGCTGGTGCCTGTGTGCATTTCCCTTGCGAAGGAAAGGGTCCGGAATAAAGAGCAGAACCAGAAAAAAGGCGTCCAGTGATATAATTCAGTAGCGAGTCCGTTCTGCGGAGTCTTCTCGGTGGGCGCGAGTAAATAGAATGACGGCGGCAAGTGTCCAGGAAACGTCTGCTTCATTGAAAGCATCACAAATGTTCAGCTCTTTGATTTGCAATATTTTATCAGAAGAATATCTGTTTGGCATCTCCAGGACTTTGTTCCATTGGACAATAAGGACATTTTAATCTAGAAATAAAACAAATACCACATTTAACTTCTGAAAAGAAAAGGGGTTTAAAACAACGGAATGTGAACACAGTTGTGTATGCTAGTCCCCCCCAATTTACTAAAAGCTAGCTTGATTTTTTTTGAAGATACAATTTCATGATTTGTTAATATTAAGAAGTTGACTACAACTGTTAGTTGCGCTTAGTCTCATGTGCAAATGGGCAATACATCATCTCTGGCGCGCACTAAAGGGAATTTGAGGACAGTAAACCATTTCTGTGTAACTTCTGTGCAGGTCGGCCCCTCTTCCGTCTCTTACGTGCAGCCCTTAAACACCCTGCAGCATAGCAGACCTCCCATTAGGAAAGTTGAACAATGGATGGGTGTTGGTAATAGAGAGAAAAGAAAGCGAGGCACTGTAACGTAACTACATTATTTCACTCTCTTGGAAAGTAACACATCTGGAAAAAGCTAAAATCAATCAAGGAGGGTGCTAAGAACGAGAACGGACAAAAAGATGACTTGTTCTCGAATAAGAACTCAGAAAATGTATATTGGAGGAAGCCATGTGGCTACGTGACGAATATGTTACTTGTAAACTCCGGTTTTCCAGCATTGGTATCTTTCATAGATTAACATGCTATTTCAATATTCCCTGTAGTCAGGCTGTGAAATCTCTGAAACATTAACGCAGTTTCCATTTACATTTTAAAACTGCGGTCACTTTAGTGCTCTAATGCGTTCACTTTAGTGCTCTATCAGAGTCATTTTAGGTCATATTGCCCGACAGCCAATTGATAAGTCTACCCACTCCCAGAACCCACCTTCTGATTTTGGCAAGCGCACATGCACGTGGCAATATGAGCCAAGAAGAGACAAGTGGGTTAAGCGGGAGGGTTGCATGTGAATCTATGTAAGATACCAATGCTGAAGAACAGGAGTTACAGGTATGTAATGTACTACTTCTCCAGCATTTTATCTTTTATAGATTTACATGCTGTTTGCCGGGTGCAAAAATTGCACTAGCTAACTGACTCCTTGCGAGAAGGAAATAGTGTGGTTTGTGTATGTATTACAATTACAATGTACAGAATTGACGTGGCAAGTGACTTTTTACGGTTGGTTAGTTAGTAGCTTGCAACTTAAAATGTGTCCCCCTGCTGTTTGAATAGATTACAAAACAGTGTGTTGTAACTTAGGCTGGTCTGATGTCTTTCGTGGAGGGTTGGTGTGGGTTGTTGCCTGTGTGTGCGTTCCGATTCTGACGTTCCATTGGTGACCGTTAGAGATGGGAGGTGGAGAGCGGTATTGAAGGTGCGGGGACCAATGTTTCTAGCTACTTATTGACTTGTTATGGTGTGCCATCCATGTACCAAGGATCCGCGAATAAAGCAGCACTTATCTTGCCACTTGGCGTCATGGCTGTAACTGGACTGTAGGCACATCACTTCACAGTACTCACAATACCAACATTGGGCGGATGTTGGTAACTATTTCTCTTAGCAACTTTCCCTTCATAGTTCCATGTAACCCCATACCTTTTGCTTTTGTTTTTCAACCTGTCCTTACTTTTTACAGGGAATTGAAGGCTTCAGCTTCACTGCTGAGGCCTTTTGTTCATTTTGTTATAGGGAAACCTATCAGTCCTTCAAACTATCAGTACTGGGGAACTATCTTTTCCTTTTACACTTTTGCAACTTTTTAACATTGCACAGAGCATCTTACAATGTAGTGCAATGGGGACACTTTTTTTATCACCCGAGTCTTTTACACTAGCGATTTTTGGTTAATTTTAGATGTGCCTTAAGATAAGCTGGTGGCAGCAATTATATTTGTACAATTTCTGTGTCATTTCTGGTGTGCACATTCACGATTAACGCATATGGCTACTAAATGTGGCTAGTGCCCTCAAATGACCACACCACAAGATTTCAGCTTTTCTTCAGCCATATTGTTGTTTAGCTTTCTTTCTGAGTTGTCAGGTCAGGAAATCCCATATAAGGTTATGCACTTTCCCAAGTAAGCTGCCGTCGCGGGCTAGTGATTGCTTTGTGTGTGCACGACCCAGGAAGTGGGTGGGACTGTCTGGTACCACTCCACATCCATGGTGCCAGTGAGTCTAGGTGTGGGGCATGAGTATAACCAATAGTTGTCCCTGATTGGACAAATACTGGCTGTTTGAATGGTGCAGATCCTTACCACTGGTGGGGTTGGACTTGCTTCCAGGCTGGATTTTGGATAAGACGAATAGTCCTGCTGTCAATTCTTCAGATCAGCAATGGTGCCAAGAATCCTATGTACAAAAACAGCTGACTGAAGAAGACTCCCGAAGAGGCCCGGATCCCTTTCCTGCGTCCGGCCCAGTGAAGTCCGGTTGGACTACCTGATCTGTGAAGTCCCTGTGCAGTGCTTCAACCCTTGGACTGGTGGAACCAACCAGTCTTGACATGCTCTCAAGGATCCAGCCAGCCTGAACCTTCAGAGGTATCCCTGTACCACCTGATGGAGTGACCAGCCTCCAGTGGGCTACCTCACTAGAACGGTTGCCATTCAGCGTATTTGAGAGAGAAGCTCAGTCTGTGTAGGGAGTGGCAGGCGTTTCAGAGATGTTCCTGGGCTTGTTCAGGTGAACAAGCCCTGATCAACCAATCGCCCATGTAGGGGTAGATGTGAACCCCCCCCCCCATCCTGAGACTCGCCTTGGGGCGGAGGTAAGCCCGAATGGCAGAACTCGAAACTGATAGTGAGAACCGCCAATCACGAACCTTGGATACCTCTGCTTTAAATGGATTGCCACATGAAAGTAAGCATCCTGAAGGTCCAATGATACCAACCAGTCTTGGAGTTGGAGAGCTTGAAGGATCCGAGAAAGGGTTACCATCTTGAACTTGTCCTTCCTGAGGAACTTGTTGAGGTTTCTTAAATCCACAATGGGTCTCAATCCTCCATCCTTCTTGGGAATCAGAAAATAAGGGGAATACCAACCCTTTTTCCTATCCGCTACAGGTACCTGTTCTATTGCAGCTTTCTCTAGCAGGGTTAATATTTCCTGCACAAGGAGCAGATCTGGAATTTTGACAGAGCTAGTTCCCGAGGCCTTTTTTGGAAAAGGAAGGCAGTAACCTTGAGCTACTGTTTACAGTGCCCAAGCATTTGAAGTAATGCCCCGCCATTCGTTCAGATGCTGAGAGATTCTGCCTCCCACCGGGGTCTTGCGTGTCAAGGCCACAGAGTAGCTTAGAGGCGGCTGCAGCAGCAGCTGAGGGTAAAGATGCCGCTGCTGGGGCTGATTTAGCACCCCTTCCTCGTCCACCGCGAGGGAATTTTCTTTGTCCTTTCTCTACGGCCTGTCCTCTTTCTCTACCAAATGATGAATAGTAACGAAAAGAACGACATCTCCAGGAAGATAAGCCCGAAAAAGGTTGCCGAATGGAGGCGCTAAGAGACTTAGCCGCTGCCTTGGAGGTCTGCAGCTTCTTCAAGCTTTCATCCGCCTTGCTGCCGAACAACCTCAAGTCGTCGATAGACATGTTGAGTAGTCTGGCCTGCACATCCGGTGCAAACCCCGACTTTCTCAACCAGGCAAATCTGCGCAGTACAGTGCTTGCGCCATGGATCTGCTAATGCTGTCAGCAGTATCCAGTCCTGATTGGAGACGCACTCCCATTGCCTCCATGCCATCCTTAACTAAATTCAGAAAGCCTTCCCTTTCTTCGCATTCTGGAATATGTTCAGCCGCCAACTTAACAGTCCCACAGGGTATGGGTAAACCTGGCTAGGGTACAAGTAACATTAGTATACTTTAGGGCCATACTGACTGAGGTAAACACCTTGTGATCCCAAGCGTCCGCTTTCTTATCTCTATCCGGGGGAATAGAGGGATAGGCTGACTGTCTGGTGGAAGTCCAAGCCAGGACCACCAAACTCTCAGGCGTAGGGTTTGCGGAGATAATCAGGGTCACTGCTTGGTGGTCTATACTTCCTGGCAAAGCTCCTATTGACAGCTGAGCCAGATTCAGGAGTCTCCCAGTCAGCTACCACCTTCCTTTGAAGGGCCTTCTGAAAAGTAAGAACTAAGCCTTTTGGGGACCCTCATCCAGGATGTCCGTGATGTCATCCTGCTTGAAGGTTGGTGAGGCCCTACTCCAACCCATGTAGTCAGTGACCCTGTTCATAGGATCCCTGTACTCTGAATCTGCATTGTCTGAAGGGTCGGGTTTAGCAAACGCCAACTCTGGTGATGTATCTAGACCACTGGCAGAGTGGAGGGAGTCGCAGAGATCTTTCATTCTTGACTCGGGGTCAATTAATTCTTCAGGCAACTCCCAAAGGAGAAATATCCTTCTCTGAGGCACTTTCCTCCTCAAAAATAGAGGACATTCACTTAAAGAAGTCTGACTTCGGTACAGGTCTGTAAATTTCCCCCTGAACAGGAATGTCTCGAGGGACCCGAAGGAATCATCGAAGACAGGGGTAAATGTCTCCTTTGAAATTGTCGAGTGTTTCGACATCTTATGCTTCTTTGCCGGTATTGGAGACGGACTAGACTCTCAGGCCGAAACTTTCGACACTTTAGTGTCAGGTTGAGAAGGTCGAGTTTCCAATTTACTACTCTATTTAGCCGAAGTAGTTTTTGACCTTCCTGCGTCCAAAGGAGCAACTGGGGTCTAGCTCTTGCGAGGCTCTTTTGAGGGGGTTGTGGCCACATTCGCAAAGATTCACAACATATCCACCCTAAAAGCATTCTACTTGCCGTGTGAATCCGACTTAGTCGGGTATCATATAACCTCAGTGGAGGTGTCCGATGACGAAGAGGGAGACCTATGATATCTCTTATTCATCTTCTTGGAAGAAGAAGACAAAGATTGTCTCGCCAGACTCCGAGACCTCTTCGAGTGCTTATGCCGAGTAGAGTCCTTGAACTCACCAGACTTTTTATATTTCTTCGAAGAGCCCTTCGAAGCTTCCCGCCCCACCGCCAATTTACCTTTGTGTTCCCAAAGAGCTTTTTCAGTCATAGACTGACAGGAGCCGCAGTTGTCAGTCCGATGGCCAGAACCCAAACAGCAAAGGCAGACACAGTGAGGGTCCCTTATCGACATTTTTGCTCCACATTTTAAACCCTACTTAGGGGTAGAATGGGTCGAAGAAGACGACATTTGTTCTTGAGGAAAAATCTAAGCGTGCTGTTATCTCGAAGCAAAGCTATCAGAAAAAATAGAACTGAAGCCAACGGGCACGGCACAAGCTATTTATACTACTGGTGACTGACACACCACGGCGGCCCACGACGGACATCGACGCCACAACACTGTGCACAGCGCCCTCTGTCGAGAATATTTTTTCTCGAGCAGCAAAGCTGGCAAGATACGTATAATCAAAGATGAGGAATACGTGGGAGGACACACTCCATTCAAAATGTATGTTTAGTTTTTGTGCAGCTCTTTCATGATAGTATTTAATGGTTAGACGGGAACTTCACACCGTACTCCTGCGTGAACTGTGTCTAACACTTGTCTGAGTTTGGGCCTTCCCACATGTTGGCAAAAAAGCGTATTCTGCTTCGTAAAGGGGAGGGATAAGAGATCACCTTGTAGGCTTTTGTGCTGCTCTCCCTTTGGCAATAGCACTTCCACGACAGGCTTGGCCTCTTTTTTTGGTCTGAACAGGTTTTGCTATTATAGGCCTTGAGACAAACTATTGTCCTCTTCTACCTCACCCATAAAAAGCTGTTGGGATCCTTGGTATGAGGCATAGTGCGCAAAAGTAGGTCTAGTTAATGGCGCCAATGTGCTGTGTTCAGTCTTCACCTTTTGCAATGCACCATTGACGCCTTTACCAAAAAGGTGTTCCCTCATCAACAAGTTTGTCTATTAGATGAGCCTGTGTTTCAGGCTTGAATCCAGTGACTCTATAGCACAAGGCTCTCTTTAGGACAGCGACATTGGCAGTCTGATATCCTGCGATTGCCACAGCATCTAGACTTTATTTTCTTTAATAGTGGCCTTTGCCACAAGTTGGCCCTCATGAACAATGACCTGCGCTTTTCCAAGATCTACGCGATTACTACCCTGTGCGAAATTGCGAATCTGAAAATATCTTATTTCAAAATTGCGCTGCGCAGTGATCACATAGATCACTTTCCTGGCATTCCGCATCCCCCTGCCCTGCTCTCCCACTTACCTTTTGGCAGCACACACAGAAGTGTGTCGCTGACTCTCCCCTTTCCCTGCAGCGTCAGTTCCCTCCACTGATGTGGGTCGGAACTGGCGTCACAGGGCCTCTTTTCTGTGTTTCTTTTTTTGTTTCTTTCCCCCGCTTCCAATACAATGTCATGGAACGAACAAGTTACTTACCTGTAACTGTTGTTCTCCAGCATGGGTCTGGCATGGAGTCACATGCTCATGAATATTCCCCGTCGTCAGGCCGGGAATCCTCAGTATAGAAAAGAATCAGTATCGGTTTCGTTTCTGATCTGTCTTTCTTAGTAGTAACCAATCACTGGTCTCTGGGTCATACTGCCCCCAGCCAATGACTGCCCTCTCCCTAAGCCCCGCCCCCGGCAGCCATCCTCATATTTGGAAGCACGTAAAGTGGCAGTATGACCAAGTGAAGAGCCACAGAGGGGTAGGCGGGAGGGTTCGCATGCGAATCCATGCCAGACCCATGCTGGAGAACAACAGTTACAGGTAAGTAACTTGTTCCTTCTCCAGCATGGGGTCTGGCATGGATTCACATGCTCGTGAATATAAGAATACATAGCAGTATACACATGCACAACCACGGGAGGTGGCAAAAGGCTCAATATCAAGCAATACAACAACTCAACATTAAGCAACTCTTACCTCCTCACCAGGCTCACCTTAGGCGAACAGGTTGCGCAGCACTGCCTGGCCGACTCTGGACTCTTCCCTGGAATCCCGGTCGACGCAGTAGAATCTCGTGAAGGTGTGCGTCGACCTCCACGTAGCAGCCTTGCAGATGTCGAGCAGGGGCACACCAGACAGGAACGCCGTAGTAGCAGCGATCGCTCTGGTCGAATGGGCTCTCGGACAGCCTGGCAACGGTCGGTTTGCCAACCGGTGACAGTGCATGATGCAGCCGGAGAGCCATCTGGAAATGGAAGTCTTCGAGAGAGCCTTCCCTTGATTCACAGGTCCAAAGTTCACAAACAGCTGTGATGTCTTCCGAAAACTCTTCGTGCGGTCCACGTAGAACTTCAGCGCTCTAGCTACATCTAGCGAGTGCAGAGTCCTCTCAGCCGGCGACGAAGGCGACGGGAAGAAAACTGGCAACACCAAGGGCTCGTTGAAGTGGAAGTCCGACGGCACCTTGGGCATGAAGGAGGGACGCGTCCTCAGCACCGCCCTCGTGTCGTGAAAAGTCAAGTATGGAGGCTTGCAAGATAGGGCCTGGATCTCTCCCACTCGTCGTGCAGAGGTGATGGCCACGAGGAATGCTGTCTTCCACGACAGAAACTTCAACGGCACTGAATGCATAGGCTCGAATGGGGCCCCCATGAGCCTAGTCAGCACCACGTTGAGCTCCCACGCCGGGGCAGGGGCCTTCACCGGCGGAACGATGGGAACAGTCCTTTCATAAATTCCTTCACCAGCCGATGAGACCACAAGGACGCCCGTCCTGTAGTTCTGGTGTAACGTGAGACGGCAGCCAGATGCACCTTGATGGAAGCGTGAGATAGGCCAGCCTTGGCCAGGGACAGTAGGTATGGCAATACTTGAGGGGGCGTAATCCGCAGAGGGTTAATCTTCTGTGCACGGCACCAGACAGAGAACCTCTTCCATTTATGTCCGTAGCACTTGAGAGTGGAGGATTCCCTGGCCTTTGCAAGAACCTCTCTGCAGTCGGCCGGGATGTCGTATCCTCCAAACTCTAGTGCTGCAGGAGCCAGGCCTGCAAGTTAAGCGACCCTGGTTCGTGATGAAGAATGGCGCCTCCTTCTCTGGAGAGAAGATCCGCGTCCGTCGGCAGCTTGACTGGTGTGGACGCTGACAGGTCCAGAAGGTCCGGGAACCAGATCTGTCTTGGCCACGCCGGTGCGACGAGGATCATCCTGCACCGGGACCTCTTGAGCTGGTTGAAGAGCCGGAGTAGCAACGGCGGGAACACAAAGGAATAGGCCGTCCCAGGGGAACGAGAAAGCATCGCCCATGCTCTTCGGCTGGGGAAACCTGCTGGCGAACCTCCAGCACTTGGAATTCGCCACCGTCGCGAAGAGATCGATCTGGGGTTCGCCCCATCGTCGGAAGAGTCGATCCACTTGATCCTGGCGCAGTTCCCACTCGTGGCACGAGCGCAGCTCTCTGCTGAGTGAGTCGGCGATGGTATTTTTTATCCCTGCCAGATGAAAGGGTACCAGAAACATCCCTTGGGCAACGGGCCAATGCCAAAGATCCTGGGCTTCCTTGGATAGGGCAGGGGATCTGGTTCCGCCCTGCTTCCGAATGTAAAACATCGTGGTGGTGTTGTCGGTGAAGATCCTCACCACCTTGCCCTTGAGGGACGGGAGGAAAGACCTGAGGGCCCGGAACACTGCACAGAGCTCCAAGATGTTGTTGTGGAGTGTCTTCTCCTCCGGGAGCCAAAGGCCTCTCGCGTGGAGATCCCTGGTGTGCACTCCTCAACCTTCCAGGGAGGCATCCGTCGTCACCGTCACCTGGTGGGCCGGGGCTAGGAAACCTGTTCCCGCCGTCAGATGAGAGCGGGTACCCCACCATCGTATCACCTGACGGAACGCTTCGTTGAGCGGGATCCTGTCCTCGAAGCTGCCCGTCGACTGGATCCAGTGGGCGTCGAGGAATTCTTGCAAGGGCCGCATCCGAAGTCTGCAGTGGCGCACCAGATAAATGCAGGAAGACATAATTCCGAAGAGGGACTTGATAGACCTCACTCTGGACACGTCCATGGCCAGCAGACGTTGCACCTTTCCCAGGATGGTCCCGATCCTTTCCTCCGACGGTGAGGCCAGTCGCGCCACTGTGTCGAGCTGTGCTCCCAAAAACAGGGCGACTTGCGACGGGACCAGGTGGGATTTTGGAAAGTTGATGGAGAATCCCAGGTCCGTGAGCAGCTGGACGGTCTTTGCAGTATGTTCTAGGGCGAGCTCCCTTGTCCTTGCCCTTATGAGCCAGTCGTCCAGGTAGGGGTAGACGTGGATCCCCTGTAGGCGCAGCCGCGCCGCCACCGGTGCTAGGCACTTGGTGAACACCCTGGGCGCCGATTTTAATCCGAACGGGAGGGCCTTGAACTGGTAGTGCCGACCTTGGACCACGAACCTGATGAACTTTCGGTGTCTCTTTAGAATAGGGATGTGGAAGTACGCATCCTCCAAGTCCAACGACGACAGGAAATCGCCCTCCTCCAGCTGTCCCAGCACGTGCTGGAGAGTGACCATCTGGAACTTCTGTGCCTTGATGTACTTGTTCAGTCGTCGCAGGTCCAGGATGGGACGCCATCCTCCTGTCTTCTTCTTTACGAGGAAGTACCTTCAGTAAACTCCAGAGCCCCGAAGCCTCTTTGGAACGAGCTCGATGGCACCTTTTCTGAGCATCGCCCTTACTTCCAACAGCAGTTGAGGGACGTGATTTTCCTTCCTGGCCACGGGAGGAATGCGGGGGCACTTCTGGAACTCGAGGGTGTGCCCCAGGGCCAGGGCATCCAGCACCCAACGGTCGGTGGAGATGGACTCCCACATGCCGATGAACCTCGTCAGCCGGCCACCCACAGGGGTGCTTCAGCGGGGGCCCGACCAGACGGTTGGTTCAATCTTGCTTGGAGGCCGCCTTGCCTCCTTGACCACCTTGGCGACGACGTCGGGATCCACCTGACTTGCCGCGTCCCCTGTAGGCCTCCTGCAACGAAGATCTTGCCGCTTGACGGTACGTAGAGGAGCTACTGCCGGCTCCCTTGGAGGCACCCTCTCTGCCTCCGGAGCTCCGAAAGGACGGCCGTCGCTGTTGGAGCACACCCAGTGCACGGGCCGTCTCCGTGTCCGTCTTGATCGCTTGAAGGGACTCATCAACCGCCTTGCCAAACAGGTTGTTCCCATCGAAGGGCATGTCCAAAACCTTGGTCTGCACGTCCTGGCGGAAATCCGTCGCCTTGAGCCAGCGTCGTCGTCTCAGGCAAACGCCGTTGCCCAACTGACGGAAACCGGTGTTGGCGATGTCCGTAGCCACCGTAATGCCGTGGTCCGAAGCAATCTCACCTTCCTGTAAGATTTCCAGGGCCTCAGCCCTCTTGGCGTCCGGAAGGAAGTCCAACAGAGGGGCGATCTTGAACCACAACTCCCTGTCGTAGAGGGCTACGATGACCAGGGCCGTTGGCTGCCTTGATGGTCGTCGTTGCCGACGAGATGACCCGTCGTCCCATCGCATCCAGCTTCCTACCCTCGCCGTCCGGCGGGGAGGTTGAAGTCGAGGGCGATGCCCCCCCGCTTTCTTCTTGGCCGCCGCCGAAACGACCTAATCTGGGGTAGGTTGCGCCCTAAGGCACAAGGGGGCAGCGTCGGGGACCCGGTACTTCTTCTCGTACCGGTCCCTCTTTGCAGACGCCGTGGCAGGGTTCTTGAGGGCGAGCCCCTCATCCCAGATGTCATCAAGAAGCGGTACGGCGAGGACCGTCTTCCTTTTAGCTTCGCACCGTTGGTAAAGGAACCCTTCCTTCTTTTCTTCGGGGCAGAGCAGGAAGAGTTCGGATGCCCTGGAAATCATGGCATGGAAGGATCCAATCTCGTCGGGCGGGGACGCCCGAGCAGGGGGCGACGGGGGACACGTCCCGTCTTCGCCTCCGTCGTCATCTGTACCTGTCGTAGCCGTGTCCATGCCTGTATCATCCCCGTGGGTAGTAGACCGGGGGGAAGGCAGAGAAGGCCGCAGAGGCGGGAGAGGTGGCGTAGGATGCGTCCTCCTCATCTTATGCGGTGGACTCTCCGAAGGTCCTGGCTCCGGTTCCCCCGTCGGGTCTGGCTCAGGTACCTCCGTCGGGGGGAGGGGCAACCTTGTCCTTATCTCCGAACATAAGGACTGAATCGCTGACAAAATGGCCGCCGAAGTGTCCTGCGGCGCCGGAAACGACGGGCGCGAGGGCTCTTGAGGAGCCTTGTCGGCGGCCCGTCGCTCTCGTCGTCGCCCTCGTCGGGATCCCTCCCGATGGGCTGGGCCTCTTCCACGACTTCGATGAGCTCTTCTTCAGAGGTCGTGTCCGTATCCACGATGGCCACCAGCCCCTCCCCCACCTTTTCCAACGAGGACTTTGTGGGGGTCTTCTCAATGGGCCTGAAAGACGACTCCCTCCGCGGTGGCAGGGAGACTCTGGGTCCTGAGGGCGCCTCCACTGGTGTAGCCTCCACAGGCTGAGCCAGGGCCGCGGCGACATCCTCAATCGAGGTCTTAGCAGGGTGAATTAAGGCCATCGCCACCTTCTGGATGCCTGGGGCCTTCACCTTGGGGGGAGGGTCCGAGCCTTGCTCCACCTCTGCCGGAATCTTCGAGATCGACCGGGGCCTCTCCAGAAGCTTCGCCGGGTTCTCGGACTTCCTCTTACCCGAGCCAGAGCATTGGCTCGTGGTTGATGGCGCCGGGGAGGATGCGCCCTTCCTGGCAGTCAAGGAGCCTGACCGTTCGGCGCTCCCGGTGCCCGCGGACTCGCGGTGCTTATCCTTTTGTTGGGCCCCCGTCGCCGGAGCATCCTCACAGGACTTAGAAGACCGCTCGGACTTCTTTTTCTTCTTCTCGCCTGGCGGGCTCTTGCCTTCCAGCCAGTTGGCGAGACAGAGGTGGCGATCCTTCATGGTCCGCTCCGACATGTTCCAACAAAACGAGCAGTCCTTCTCCTTGTGCGTCTTGTCCTCATGGAGACAGAGGCATAACGAATGCTCGTCCTCCTTGAAAACGTTCTGAAGCTGGCATCCAGGGCAGGTCCTGAACAGCTTCCCGGGCGTCGAGCTTCCTTTCTCCTGGGCCATGTCCGGGGTAGGCCTCGGAACTTCTGGAATCCTCGAAAAGCGTAACTCGACGAAATCTTCACCCTTGAGGGGCATAGAAATTCCGAAACGGATCCCCGTTGATCAGATGTAGAAACGGTGGAGCTTGAGGCTCTATTTGACCGAAAACTGAGAAAAATCTAAAAAAGCGCGTAAACGCAGCAAAAGCTCGAGAGCTACAGCATGAGGACTCCCAACACTTGAACGTGCGGTAAAAATCTGAGGATGGCTGCCGGGGGCGGGGCTCAGGGAGAGGGCAGTCATTGGCTGGGGGCAGTATGACCCAGAGACCAGTGATTGGTTACTACTAAGAAAGACAGATCAGAAACGAAACTGATACTGATTTTTTTCTATACCGAGGATTCCCGGCCTGACGACGGGGAATATTCATGAGCATGTGAATCCATGCCAGACCCCATGCTGGAGAAGTGGGGGACACCCCCACAACCCACGCTCACCATGTTTGGCATTATGGGCTTTGATTTTATTTTTCCAAGCCGAATGCGCAGTGAAAGCTCATTCAGCATTTGTTTCCGTTTATTCCGTCCAATAACCTTGATCCTGAAGTCTTTTAGGGGATTTCTTTTAAGAGGTGCTGCATATCATCCCATTGTCCTCTATCGTATTTTGCCTTTAGTGCAGTGGAATTTGCATTCATAACACTATACTTCTTAGGGAGAAAGATGTCCTCCTCTGCTGCATACAGTCGTTTATTCTCTTCATCCATTGGCACCTCAGCAGTGAAAGCTTGGATGGAGTGACTACTAGTGAGTGTATCCGGTTACAATGTGCATTTGAGGTCCCTCAACTTATATTCAATTAAGTCGTTCTTCCTATAAGGCTTGGTTCTTTATGCAGACTATCGGATGCCCTTTGTGCTTTGTACCAGAGTAATATATGTGCACTGGTTTACAGAGAATGGTGACATTTTATTTTATTTATTTAATTGGGTTTTTATAACACGCCTAATACCGTACCTGCGTTCGGTTTCTAAGCGTGGATCTGGGATTCAAACCTCTGTTGCTCTGTGTGGTCTTGCTTCCAAGACCAGCGCGTTGCCCCTGTGCTATCCTCCGTTCACCGACATGGACTGTTCTGCTTCATCAGGCAATTCCATGCCTTGATCAGGATAAATGTAATCAATATTAACATTGTCAAGCTGTAGGACTTCTTGAACGTCTTTATTTTCCTCAGCGTAGTATTCTCCATTCTCAGAGTATTAGACCTTCTGGATGGGGTCTGAGTTTTTTCTTTTCTTTCTAACCTTTATGAGAAGGGAGATGTCGGAGATTGCCTATTGGATAGCCTTTGACAGCCAGGGTGGTAATTGTGCAGTGTAATGTTCTTGCGCATACTCCTCTTCATTAGAGATGTGGCCACATAGAACATCAGACTATGACACTCTTAATATAAGTGTTGCTGTGCAATGTTCGCAGTATAATAGTCTAACTTTCATTCTTTGAAAGAGACCGTTTTAATGTGCTCCTAAATATTGCCCTAACAGAACTAGGTTGACCTGATTTTGTGGTTCACATCAAGCTGTGTGTGGCTCCTGAGTTATCTTGAGCTGCCTTTTGCGACGTCCCATTTTCTGCATTGACGTTGGAATCATTAGAGGTCACCCGTCAGTTCCAACGTTTGTTAGGATATCTTTGCATCCATTGTGATTGGCTGATTAGGCAAGTGTTCTAAAGGAGAGTTAAACATGTTTGCTAAGTTTTGATGTCCCAGGCATGAAATAACAGTATTGGGTCGCAATTCAAGATGCAATAATGATTTTTTTGCACTTCATTTAATAAATCATATTTCCCAAACTGCGACATGATTTCAGAGAAAATGATCATATTTGTTTTCCTGTGCACAAAGCTCCAGGACAGCACACACGGCCTGTACAAAAAGTAAACTCAGGCTACAGACTGACCCACGTAGGCTTTTAATGCACACATTGAACGATGGAGACTGGAGATAACCATGTGACTTGCGTGGGAGCATGTATGTCAGATGGCTGTAAATATTGGCAGGGGGCTGCTGTCAGGATGCTAAATCAGTTGGCTTATCTCTTATCTGTCTTTTCTCCCTCTGCTACCCTGCATTATTCAATTTCATTACTTCTTTGCTCACTTTCATTCTTAATTTTCTACATCTTTTTTGTTCACTTTTCGCTCGCCTGTATCCTTCCAAACCTTATAACTTCCTCTCTCCTCTGTGGCCCATATCTCTTCTCAGTGCCCTTATTTTACCTATTCCTTTCTCACACCACACCTCACCTCTTCCACCTAAAGCAATTGTCTTCTAATTCACCTTTCTTCACTGCCCACCTTTGCTCAGCTCTATATTCCACTTAGACTGTGATGTCCTTGGATGTGATAGGCTGTCAGGTGTGCATGTAAAAGGCTATGGTTAGCGTGTAGGTGAAAGGCACAGTGTGCACATCTGAACCTGTGTCATGAATGCATGAGAAAGGCTATAGTTGGTTTGCTTTTGTGTGAAAAGCTATGGTGCATGTGAAAAGCTGGGTGTGCACATGGGAGGCTAAGAGTGTGCATTTGAAAGTCTAAATTGCGTGTGCACGTGTTAGGAAAGATTTCACTTTTTTGCAACTTTCCCTCCATAGTTCCTATGCCCCCCCCATTCTTTATGCTTTGTTTTTAAACATGTAATGATATTTTGAAGGAAAATAAAGCCTTCATCTTCACGTTCCTTCCCTTTTGCTCATTGTTACGGGGAAACTAATCAGTCCTTCAGACTATCACTACTGGGAAACTAGGTTTGCCTTTTTAATTTGTGTACTTTTTGACATTGCACACAGCAGTGCAGTGAAACGGGGATACTTTTTTTAAAAATCACTGTAGTATTTTACAAATGGGGGTTTTGGTAACTTTTATATGTGCCTCAGCACAAGTTGGTGGCTGCAGATGACATGCATTACTTACCCTAATAGCATTTCTGACGATTGTATCTGCTTAGATTCACATTCTGTGCATATAGTCCGACATCTAGTGGTAATCACACAGAGTATTGCATCTGGTCTTTCAAGGATCGAAAGGGGACATTAACATGGACGTGCCTGTAACAATATCCCAAATGTGATGTGATGTACCCAAAATCCCTCACAGGTCGAGGTCCCTCCGATTGTGTTTTTTCTGCCATGAGGGAGCCTTATGGCTATCGTGAGTGAGTACATGGAGAGAGAAGAAGTAGTAAGATGTCTATGTTCCTTCCATTCGAGCAGGGAGGAAGGGTAGGCGCATGTGATTCTAAGCAGATGCAATCATCAGAAATGCTATTACGGTAAGTAATGTAGGTCTTCTGATGCTTGTGAATTTGCCTAGAATCGCATGCTGTGCATAGACTAGCGAGCAGTACCCGGAGTTGGCGGTGGGGTGTGAGAAGGAACAGTAGTGAAAAGATGTCTTAGTACTGCTTGTCCCACGGGAGAATCGGACCTAGAATGAGTGTCTAGGCAATAGTGTTTTGTAAAGGTCTGTACAGAACGGCAGGTTGCCGCTTTGCAAATGGGTTTGAGGGTAATATTTGCAATGAAATCTATGGAAGCCCTAGTGCCCCGAGTAGTGTGCGCTCTAGGCTTGAAGGGCAGTTCTCTCTTGGCAAGAGTGTAGCAGAGTGTGATGCAATTGACAATCACCTCACTACCAGGTGCCACTGAAACCAAAAACTGCGTTGTCTTACTTAGTGGTTTGGTTCTTTCCAGATACTACATGACTGCCCTATGCACATCAAGTGTGTGTAGACTCCTTTCTGCCACATTACAGGGGTTCTGGAAGAACATGGGTAGTTCTATAGATTGGCTCACATGGAACTTTGAAATGAATTTGAGCGCAAACCGTGGGTGGGTGCGCAGAACCACCTGGTCTCTGAATTGTAACGAATTGGTCTATAACTGAAAGGGCCTGAAGTTCACTGACTCTACTTATTGAGGAGACTGCCACTAGGAAGGCAGTATTGTAAGTGAGTGCCTTAAGGCTATCCTTATGCATAGGCTCAAAAGGAGATCCCATTAGTCTAGTAAATACCACATTTAGGTCCCTTCCGGAAGTTGGTTAGAAATAGGGGGTGAAGTCTTTTAACCCCTTCCATGAAAGCTTTGATTACTCGGACCTTCCACCACAACAACTTCCTCTGGGACGTGGCATAGGCTGAAAGAGCAGCTAAGTGGACTTTCAGAGAATTGAAAACCAGACTCGAGCCCAGTAGGTGAGTCAGGTATAGTACAATGTGAGTTTGTGAACAGTCTAAGGGATTGATGTTCTTGGAATTTCACCAGATAACGAAGATTTTCCATTACTGGAGTAGCAATGTCTGGTGTTAGGTTTTCTCGCCTCTCTAAGTATGTCCACGCATCTCTGAGGAAGTTGGAGGGACCCAGACTCTGACTTCAGGAGCTAGTCCGCCAAGTTGAGAGTTTGCTGGCATGGATGCAGTGTTTCCCCTTTGTCCTGTGATAGCATGTTGTATGGGCAAGGTAGATTGACATCTCCATCAGATGGGTGAACAATGGTTGACAGGCCCAAATAGGGGCCACCAGAATCATAGCGACTGGTTCCTGGTGCATCTTGTGCACTATCTTGTTCTGTAGGGGAGTCGGGGAGGGGAAAGCGTAAACAAATGTCCCTGACCATGTTATCCAGAGACCGTTACCCTTGGAGCATTTCAGCGGGCACTGGGAAGCGTAGTCTGGGCATTGTGAGTTCTCCAGAGTTGCGAACAAGTCGATCTCTGGGAAGCCCCATTCTGCCAAAACGTTGGAGACAATGTCTTTGTGTAGTCGCCATTCATACTCTGTGGGTAGTGGGAAGTCTCTGCTGAGCAAGTCTGCCAGAAGATGGAGTTCTCCTGGAACATGTTGAGACAGGAAGAACATCTTCTGTTTGAGAGCCCACTCCCATATGTTCTGAGACAGTTTGGATAGCCCTGAAGTGTGTGTGTGTGCCCCCTTGCTTGTTCACGTAATACATGGCTGTGGTTTTGTCCATGAGGAGTAGTTCTGTCTTTCCTTGCAACTGTGTCTGAAAGGCCTTCAGGGCTTTGAACACCGCTAATAACTCCAACAGATTTATGTGGTTGGATGCTACTGCTGGGAACCAAATGCTGTGCACCGTCTGATGAAGGAGGTGAGCCCATCACCCCGTGAGTGATGCGTCCATAGTGAGAGGGGCTTCTACTGCGAGGGTGGTGAAGGTTCCCTTCAAGAGGTTTTCCTTCTACCACATCTGCAGAAAGAGAATGATGGTTTACCAGACAACCACTAGATCATCCCATTGTCAGCTTTCCTGACACCATTGGCTGTTGAGCGACTCTTGCTTGGGGCGCATGCGCAAACGTGCGCGTGGGACTAAGTAAATGCAGGAGGCTAGCATTCCTAACAGTCGCATTGCCTTGCGTAAAGGCAACTCGCGATTGGCTAAATATTGAGGAATTTGGAACAGCATGTTTTGGACTCTCTCCCTGGAGGGAAAGACGAGACCATCTTCTGTCCAAATCAGGGGCCCCAGGAACTGCTTGACCTGGCTGGGGTCTAGGCTGGACGTTTTCACGTTTATTGAGAATCCCAGACTGAAGAGTAGATATATATATATATTACAATTATTATTATTATTATTCATTTTGTCTTCTGGGTGTTTGAAAGGCATGTTCCGTACGAATTCCCTGTTATTAGCCAGTCATCGAGGTAAGGATAAACTGGCAGGGATTGCCTGCACAGGTGAGCCACTGCTACTGCCAGCACCTTTGTAAATACACTTGGGGCTGAGGCAGTGCCTAAGGGAAGGACCTTTAACTGATAGTGCTCGTCCTCTATCATGAATCTTAGGTATTTTCTGTGTGCTGGCAAATTTGAGATATGAAAGTATGCATCTTTCATATCCAATGTTGCCATGTAATCCCCCTGCAACAGTAGAGGGATCACTTCTTCCAGCGTTCTCATTAGAAACTTTTGTGGTTTGACAAATTTGTTCGCTGGGTGCAAGTCTAGCACAGGGCGCATGTTGAGATTCTTTTTGGGTGCAAGGAAGTACACCGAATAATACCCTTATTTACCTGTTGAACGGGGACGACTTCGATCGCGCCCTTTTCCTGCAGAATCTTGACCTCTTGCAGTATGATCTTCAGATGCTCTGGTGACAAACGCCTGGACTTTGGTGGTCTGTATCGAGGTGGTCGGCTGAACTCGATGCAATAATCGTGGAGGACAGTCTTGAGCAGCCACGGGTCTGTGGTAATGCCCTCCCATGCGTGGAAGAATGATGTTATCCATCCCCCAACCGGAGATGCATGAGAGGGGACCTGACCGGCGAGTCATTTCTGATTTGAGGCCTGAGATCCGCTAGGGGTGGTACTTCTATCCCTTCCAAAGCACTGTCCTCTAGGCTGATACTGGTTTGAGGCAGCTGACCCCTGCCCTGAGAACCATGTGTTTCCTGTTCTATACTGATTGTGGGGGGAATGAGGCAAAGATTGTCCGCGAAAGGAGCTATTTAGTTTATTGACTTCAGGGTCTCATGTTCTTCCTTTCCAGTTTCTAGTGCCTCATCCACCGCCTTTCCAAACAGGTTAGACTCCTCTACCGGTTTGTCACTGAGGTACGCTTGTGTTTCTAGTTTGAATCCTGAATATTTCAACTATATGTGCCTCTTCAATAAGGTACCTTGGGCCAGTGTTCTCCCTGCGGTCTCTGCAGCATCTAGGGTGTTCTTAAGAATGTTATGGCTCACCTGCCTCCCTTCTGACAACCACCAACAGGCATGATCGTGTTGGCTCAGGGACCTCTTGCAGACCTTCCTGTAGCAGATTCCACTGAACGTCACTGTAGCTGGCCAACAGCATAGTATTGTTGGCTATTCTGGTGGAATAGGCTGAAGCAAGTGTAACATGCTTCCCCAGGGCATACAACTTCTTGCAGTCCTTGTCCGGCGGTGCCTCGCTCGTGGACAAGGGTACTCCTGCCCTCTTCCTAGTCGTTGTGACCACTAGGGAATCTGGAGTGGCATGACCTCTAATGTAGAGTGGTTCAGTGGGAGAGGGGCGAAAAAGCTTCTCAACCCGTGGATTCACCGCCTTCGTTTACAATGGTGTGAGCAAAGAAGGGGCGATACGCCGTTTGAGTTTAAGAGAGGTATTGCGTGGCTCGAGGATGGTTTCTCTTTCAAGATATCCTCTTCGAAGTCTGAGTCTTGCACCGCTTCTTGTGTGGCAATCTGAAAATGTTCTGCTGCCTTTTTCAGGATAGCATTGAACGCCATCTGGTCGTCTACGGAAGATGCCTGTCTAGGAATTGTTAGGGAGAATTCTCAAAATGTGCGAATTCCTTCCACCTTAGAGTCCTCTAATTCTTTTGCTAAACTTTGGGACTTTTCAAATCAATGTGTTTTCTGTGTTTGTTTCTTTTTGAATTATGGGGTCTGACCAACTCCATAGACATCTTTTCATTTGTGTCACACAGCACCCTCAGTGCAGTGGCACAGGGAAGCCTTTCAGGCTTTCCCTAGGTTTAAATACCTTCTCTGGGATAAACTACTGTTAACAAGAGTAAGTAAAGTGAAATTGACTTTACTAGTCATTAAATTCCTAGACTCAGCACACCCTATCTTACAATAGACTGCTGGAGGGGTTCCTTAGTATCCCCTGTGTCTAGATACTCATGTAGCAGTCAAATGCTACCCTTTCCTCTCAGAATGGCTGGTGGCAGTGGTTTTACAACAAACTACTACGATTTCTCCCCCGACCACGAACACCGGTAGTGTTAAATCGCGGGAGCCATGTTTTTCAAGATGGCGTCTGAGCCCCCTCTGTAAAAACAGGTCCCGGTGGTCTTTTTTTGCCATTTATTTGTGGAAAGGTCTTTCTAGAGTTTGGCTCTGCGCGCCAAACCAGGTTTGGTTCCTTTGTTCATTTTGCCTTTGGCAGGCTTCAGGAGTGAAGACCGCCTCTGGCGCCCGAGTGGCTCGGGTGTGCAGGATGTGAGGGAGATGCCCGAAACTCCCTGTGCTTAGTCTCCTAGGAGATCCAAATGCACTCTGTGGTGATTGGCTGGCTGACTGTCCGGCAAGGACAGCCACCCTGATGGGTGAGTGACAGCTAGGCTGGAATGAATGGGAGAGAACTGAATAAAAGGCGAGTCTCTTGGCTTGGAAGGCATAGTCGACCACTGGAACGAAAGAACTGAAGACGAGCTTGAAGAGGACGGCTGCTGCAACTCCTGGACCGTTGGTTTGCCGGGTGAAGCCCTGCTACAGGTCCAAATCGCCAAGTTCACCTCGACAGAGAAGCCCCTACAAGGAGGACTTCTTCCTTTGAGTTGGTGGGACCAATCACCTCGACAGTAAGCCGCCTGGATACCAATCTCGGAGCTGGTTGCATTTTCCTCAGAGTGCTGCAGGAAACCGTACAACCAGGGAGAGGGACACCAGTTTGTGGGCTTTACTCACAACCACCGGAATCAAAGATTTGCCATGTGCCAGCTTTTGGACCGGTCCGAGTGCAGTGCAGGAGTCCCCCAACGTCCTCCCACTTGTCCCCACAACTGAGGCACAGGAACAGCGAGATCTGTAGGAACTGCCAGGAACAGAAGTCACCTGTCCTGGGGGCGGTTCTCCGGATCTGTCAAGTCAAAGACCTCCTCATGCAGGGGGCAGGTTGTCTTTTGAAACTTAGACACAGTAGGATAGAGGTCTTCCTCTCTGCCTTTTGGGGGTAAAAAATGTGTCTGAAAAATCCACAAATCTAGACGGCTTTTTCATGTACCCCCTCAAACCTGTCTCTGGTCCATACAGATGAACCAGAGGGGTCTGGAGGGGGAAAGGGCTCTTGCTGGTGATCTCTATCCTTAGGCCGTCGAGATTTCTCCCACAGAGTTTTAGCCAGGGGCTGAGGACCCTCAGAAAACTCTTCCTGGTATTGTCGACGTGTGGGCACATCTTTCGACCTGTCCTTCGGCCTACTGGCTGCCAAAACTATCTGTGCAAGGATTTTGCGTATGATCGGCGTGTCTGGGAGGGATTTTGACTGCCCAGGCGGTTTTGCCGAGGTTTTCAGCGTTACCGAAGCTCTATATGTCGGCGCGCTCTTCAGAGATGTCTCAATGCTCTTGTGGCTTTTGGTGCAGACGCCCTTGTCACAGAGTGTCCAGACGCAGGCCGCCCAGGCGGTCGCAGGGACAGCTGCCGACCTTGCTGATTAGCGGGTTCCGTCAACGTTGTCGGCGTACCCGTTGGCGTCTTTGACCGTTTTGAAGAGTCAGTCGAGCCGGTACAGATTGTGCGTTTTCCTTTGTGACTAGTATGTGCACTCACCATAGCAGACACATCGGGCTGCCTGTCGGGGCCAGGAATGGACGCCTTGGATTGCGGCTGCTCCGTAGATCAGCCAATGGAATCTGTTTTGGAGCAATGGCTATCACTCAATGCCTCGTCACTCTCTGCGTCTGTGGCGCAGAGGAGCTGCCCTCAGGATGCATCATGGCGTAGGCCGCCCACTGTTTAACACCGACAGGACGCCTCGTGGTGATCGTGAGGGAGACACAGACACTTATTGCATTGCCGGTGCGTGTCCTTCCAGGGGTACTTGCCTTTACAAGAAGGGTAAAATTTAAAGGGTGTCATGTCCATAGCTCAGGATTTTTGCGACCGCAAGGCCAGATTTGAAAAGAGGGGAGAAGGAAACGCATTTTTAAAAAAAATAACATTTAATTGTATTTTGTTTATTCAAAACAATGACGTACAATACATAAACATAACTTACATGCATGGATAAAGGCACTGCGGTTAGACACCATATTTAGTTTAGGGACATCATCACTTGTTATGACGTGTTGTGACAGTTCCCGGATTGGATCCTTTTCATGTTTACGGATATTGTGTAACAGGGTACCTTGGTTCAATTGTTCCTTTACATAGTCTGACCCCATTTCTGCCATATTTTGTCTGCATCCTCAGGCATCCCCTTGCTTGGTAGACTTGACGCTTCATTAATATGCAGGCGTCTACGTCAGCTATCCATTGGTCATGTTTAGGGGTGATCTCTGATCCCCATAGTTGTGCGTGTTGCTTTTGGCCAGCCCTGTGGTCGTTGAGAGCAGGTCCTTTTCAAAGCGGGTCATTTCTCCCTCCTCTTCAATTCCCATGAGAAGTTTTGGTTCATTTGGGACTGGCCGGCCTATGACCTGTGACGGCCTATCACAACAGTTTTGCCAGAAGTACTGCATTCGTGTGCATTGCCGTAGAAGGTCCCCTCTTCCCATTTACAGCGTAGGCATTTGGCATCTCTGGTTTTGCCCCAGTTGTATAGTGCTACTCGGGGGTAGTATATTCTGTGTAGTACTTTCAGTTGTACGAGTCGGATCCTGGCTGATATTGCTGTCTCTCTGGGGTACATTAAAGTTGATATCCATTCCTCTTGTAATATCGGGCCCACATCCCTCTCCAATTTTGCCTTCAGACAAGACATTTCTTTTGTGGCAAAGGAGAAGATTGCATTGTACATAGTAGATGTGGTTTTGGCTTTTACGCTGTCTATGACTAGGTTCCTCTCTATCGGTGTGCATTCCGGCAGGTCTACTAGGTTTGTCATTTGTTTGGTGAGCGCATGGGATAGATGTGTGTAATGATGGTTTTCAGTGGGTGTGAGACCATGTGTGGCCGATAATTCAGCAAAGGGTATGATTCTGTCTTCTTTGATCATTTGCTGGATAGTTAGTATTCCCGCTGTTTCACAGTTTGGCCATGTAGACAGCTTGTTTAGTTCTGTGAGGTGGGCACTGTTCCAAAGGGGTTGCACAGGAGTGATTTTGTTTTCCCAACCAATGTGTCTGTGAGTTTCCTTCCAGACTTGGGCCGTGTGGGCTGTTATTGTGTGGAGGAGGGGGCGACCCCCAGTATTGTATAGGCTTTCGATTGGAGGTATGCCGTGTCTTGCTGCTATTTCGGCCTGTATGTGCAGTAGTTCTGGTATTGTATTGTATAGTAGTGTATTTTGGATGTTTGGGAGTCCGAAACCACCTTCCCACACCGATCGTTGGAGGGTGCTTAGAGCTATCTTCGGATGTTTCCCTCCCCATAATAGTTTCCGTAGTGTCTTATCTATTTTGCGGAATTCCGCTGTGGGGATGTGTACGGGGCGTTTTGCAATATATAGAAGAAGCGTGGGAGGGGAGCATTTTGAAGAGCGCTGCTCTTCCTAATAGTGTCAATGGCAGTGATACCCAGTGGTCTGCGTCCTGTGCAAAGCACTTCACTATTGGATGTAAGCTTTGGGTCACGTAGTCCTCCAATCTGATCGAGATCAGAATGCCCAGATATCGGAATTGGTTCAGTTCGATTTCATATGGGGAGCCTTCGGGAGGTACAGTCTACTCCTTTTACTGGGAAAAGTAATTATTTGGGCCGCTGAAAGTGCCATATTGTATCAATATTTGTGTAACTATAGGACAAGAGACTGCCGGATCGCCCAGGTAAACCACTAGGTCATCCGCGTAGAGAGATACTTTATCTTCCCATGTTGGGCTCCATCGGAAACCGGACCACGTCGATGTGCTTAGCAGGATCAACACCAGTGGCTCAATAATCAATGCAAACAACATCGCCGATAGTGGGCAACCTTGATTGGTACCTTTCCCCAGTTGAATATTACGGGAGGGCCATCCATTCACTCTCACTTCTGCTAGTGGGACATTGTACAGGAGCTGGACCCAGTTTACAAATTGTTCCCCGAAGTTCATTTTCCTCATAATTATCCATAGTGGACCGAGTCGAAGGCTTTTTCAAAGTCAATGGCTAATAGCGCCAATGACTTTTGTATAGTAGGTGCTCTTTCAAGCGCTAAATGTAATCTACGGATGTTCATTCTCCTGGATCGCTGCGGCATAAAGCCACATTCATCTGGGTGGATCAGTGATGTGATTACCGTCTGGCGTCTATTGGCTAATACCTTTGCTAGTATTTTGGCTTCACTATTGATTAGGGATATAGGGATTTGGCCCTATAGGAACTACATTCATCTGGGGGTTTGCCCTTTTTTCGAATTACTGTTATGGTGGCCTTAGGTAAGTTTAGCGGGAGTATTCCTTCTTTTTTGGAATGTTCAAAGATATTGAGCAGGTGGGTTGCTATATCTAGATGATTCATTTTTTTCCAAATGTCAAGTGGGAAACCGGTCGGGCCTGGGGTTTTGCCTGATTGAAGTTGGGAGATGGCTGTCGATATTTCTTCCTCCGTTATTTTATTGTCTAGTGTGTTGGCTTGATCTATGGTAAGTGTGGGGAGGTCAATTTCATCTATTGCAGTATTGTCTATTGGGGTATTCAGGGGCTGTTAAGTGACTTCAATTCAGAAATCCCACTAAGTCAGTGCCTCGTCTGGGACGCCCAAGGGAAGCCCTTATTTATATTTTTTTATGACAAGTTATACTCTGGATGATAAACCCGTATATAACACCGCTCTCTTTGCATCCCCCTGACCTCACTGAGCCAAGAAGTAGGTTTGTTTTGCAATTTAAAAGATTTATTGGAAAAACTAAATATATATATATATATTACACTTTTATAATAAATTAATATTTGATAGCACACTTGTGAATATGAGCAGTAATCAGCAAGAGGTAATCCTACAGTAGCACAGTTCTTGGTTACTTATGAATAAGAACAGAGGACTAAGGTAGCAGAGAATACTTTTATGGTTTCAAGGAATGCAGTGATGGAAAAGAATGCAGCACAGGAATAACCTTGATTTGATTTCAACAAAAGACAATGTAATCACTTTTCCCCTTTTGGCAATTCACCCCCCCCCCCCGCCCCCTTATGCAATATAAAAAGATGGAAAGGAAAGCACACAGTTCTCAGGAATACAATCAAATGTAGTTCAAAGTTCCCGTTCCCCCCAGCAAGCTTAGAGAAAAAGGGATGATTTTAAACACAGGCAAAAGTACTTTAAATGTGATATGCAAAGAAGGGAAAAATATGCTAAAAATGATTTTAATTCCCTATAAGAGATTCAGGGTGGGTGATAGCTACTTTAAATTAGATCAGGATCACTTTAGCAATGCTCTATGAATGATTATCAGGTTGCAAACGAATTTCAGCAAACGAAAGCAAGAAGCTGCTATTTTGACAAGTGAAAAAATTTGAGCCAAATCGCGGCACTTTTTCCAAGTGTGTCGAGCACGATTACGGAAAACGTATAATGAATAGAAAGTCCTGTTCTGGGTTCGTTGGAAAGCCCAGAATCTTAGCTTTAAAATTAGAGTTAAAACTCGCTCCTAGCACAAACGGTTCCAGAGATACGGACGATTTTATGAAGGTAGTTTTTCAGAAATGAAATAATGATTCAAAATGGCAAAATTACACGTTTACAGGTTTAAAATCGGAGAAGGGACACACGATTCCTATGATGCAGTTCTGGACAACTTCAAATGTTTTGAATCAGACTATTTTAAGCTAAGAGATTGGTTTTGCACAGTCCAGGCCGAGTACTCATGCTATGAATTTGAAATAGGCCGTCAAGGTCTGGTCAGGTTGGGACCGGACTCCAGGCGGTTGGTTCTGAAGTCACAGCTATCTGGGTCAGCTCTGCTCTGCTGGTCTGGATCTCAGGTTCTGCTCACAGCGATCTGGTCTGGTCTCTCTGGATACAGCACTGCTTTCTGGGTCTGCTACCGGTTCTGGCACAAGTTCTTGGCAAGAATCCAACAGCTCGCCCAGCTGTAGAATAGTTAGGTTGGATTGCTGGATTCTGAAGGCCTGCTGAAAAAGGATTTAGCTGGTGGTCCAGGCCTCTCTGCTTTAAGTTCTGGAGTGAAGTTCTGGATTCTGGAGTTCTCCGTCAGAGTGCTGCGCAGGAATTCAGTTGAAGGTTGGAAAATGAATGTCCCTGTCTGGCTTCCAGTGGCTCTTTTTATGTCTTTTGGGAAGTGGGTGTGAAGGCCATCTTCCTATGCCCAACCCACTCACGATTTGATAGGTCAAGGATTTCTCTTTGACCTGATTTGAGAAGGGAGCAGTGAGTCATCAGTTGTCATCTTTATGGCATACAGAAAGAACACTCCCCTTTGCTTTTACCTTAGAAAATCATTTGCATAACTAAACACATTTCCCAGATACACAAGTGGTTGACATTACATATACACATCATATATCACATAAGGTAGTTTCTGTTCCAACTCTGATGTTTCTAAGAGCTTGGATTAAGAAATGATAACATTTTGCGCTTTTTCGTTGTTTTACCAATATTGGATTTTTACCAAAAATGACACAGATGTGCACCGCCTTTCTACACATATTCCAGTAAATGTTCATTTTTCTAGCGTGAACCCCGTGTCTGCAATCTCCATAATTCCTGGGGTTTTGCCTCAGAACATGGTATAGAGTTCTAACACCTCTTAAAATGTGCACAGAAAAATCACAAGAATAATGATATTAATTATACAATTTTGACAAGTCTGTACTATGAATTATCCATCTTTTTAAAATGATGCTCTGGCCCAGAGGGGTGTGGTTTGCCAAAACACATGGTGGAATTTCTGGTTTGTCCACTTCCTCCAACTCAAGTTGCTCACAGAGGCACTGCCCCTCCCAGTTTCTCTCAAGAGGAAGCCATTTACGACCCCCCCTAATTTAACATTTGCCTGAGCCAAGGAAAGCTCATTGTTCAGTTTCCCTCCAGTCCTAGGTGCTCCTCCCCTGATTCAATCAGGGAGGTGTCATCTCCTTTTGGTGGGGGCCGCAGAATGCAGCTAGGCCTGAGCAAGTTTCAACTCCTGTCGGGGGTAGTTGCCGGGCAGAATTCACTCTCTTCAAGCCAGGCCTCAGCCAAATGTCACTTTTGTTCCCAGTTTTTCTTCATCCAAATCAAACTTACAATTTTTACACATGCAGCTAGAACGCTGATTCGAAGTTCAAAACTATGACATTTAACAGTTGCAAACTATGTGACACTCAACAGTAGGTCACTCATTTATTTTAAACATTTCGATTTTAGTGGCTTTAAGTCCAATTTCACTTCAGCTGCTGACATCCACAGCTCAGCCAGTTTCATTATGAACATTATTTTGGGCTCTTTCTCTTTCCAGATTTTGTATGCACACAAGTCTACCTTCTGCCAAATGTCTGCTGGTGTTCATTGAGATTTTTGAATATCTTGCAATGTTTAAAATAGGCATTTTTAGCTTGCATTTCAGAGAAACAAAGGTGATTTCAAAGCGCTTTCTGAGCTAACCGGCACTGCTGTTTTTCCTTTGGCACACTTTTCACCCATGGCACTCCTGGCCCATCACGCTCGCACTGGTGGGTGGCAGGTCAGGGGAACATTTTGGTGTGTGCCAAAACTGTGCGGTTTTCCTGGATTCTGGCGCAACGTGGGCTTTTCACCCATCTTGGATTTTCTAAGCCCACAGCACCAACTGTTGAAGCATAATACTCCAAACGTGGGTCAAGACACCCAACAGGGCCTGTTTAGCTCTTCGTAATATTTTGCAAAGCATTCTGCTATCTCTCGGTCAGTTGTGACTTGCTCTGCATTTGTATCTTTAATATTTTTGACTTGTTGATGCCCTTCATCTCGTTTCTCCAACCAAGCCAACAATTTGCCTGCTTTCTCCAGTTTCATACAGATGTGCCTTCATGGCTCTATGTGCCTTCTTGGCACAGTCCAATTACAGATTGTGTAGTCTCTTCTGCGCTAGTATCAAGGCTCTATTTTTCTCAGGTGTACTGTTATCTATGTGTTGCATTTCTTTATATGCTACCTCCTTTTCAGCTTCTACAACCTGTTCTCGGTGCGCCTTTTTCTGTGCTGCTGTCCATGAGAGGATCCCCCTCTCAGAACTGGCTTATAAGCCTCCCATAATGTTCCGTGGTTGTCCACAGAACCTACTTTCACCACAAAATAAGTGGCGGTAGCTTTTTCTATTTTTTCCTGTAGGCCCGGGAACCCAGGTAATAGTTATTAAACCGCCAGGTAGGCAGAGGACGTGGTCTTTCTGTTTCAATTTCTAGTATTAGTGGGGAGTGGTCAGATATACTGCGCGGGAGTAGGGACGCGCTATGCACCTTGTTGATATTTTGAGCCGGTAGGAAGAAGTAATCTGCCCTAAATAGCGAGGCATGCGCACCTGAATGGAAGGAGTATTCGCGTGCGTCTCTGTGTAGGTCTCGCCATACATCTCTCAAGCCCAGCGCAGTGGCAAAGGTGGCTAGTTTGGTGCTGGATGTGGGATTCCTCCCTCTTGTGTGCATGCGATCTAATGTGTTGTCCATAACCTCATTGAAGTCTCCACCTAGAATCTAGGTATCAGCTGTATTTGTGGCAAGGATGGGAGTAATTTCAGCTAGTAGTGTAGCTAGGAGTGCCGGTGGAGAGTAAATTGCCATAATCACCAGGGCTTGATTCCATAATGTAGCGTGTATGTATACATATGTACCTCCTATGTCTTGAGTTACCTTTGATATTGTGAGTGGTAGCCTCTTATGGACTAGTATTAGCACCCCTCTAGCCCCCATATCGCAGTGCGATATTTGGATCTCTTGAAAAGGTTACATGTCATTCCAGCTAGGTGTTTTTCAGTTAGGAGCACTATATCTGGTATGTGTCGATTTATATGTTGCAACACCAGTCGTCTTTTAATGCCAGATCCTAGTCCGTTCACGTTCCATGTCATAAGTGTCAGGTGTTTGTTGATTAGCACAGTTTGTGGCGCCTTTGGGTGTCTGGGAGTCGCGGTTTGTGGATGTGTCCTGCGGGGAGCGATTGCCCTGCGGTTGTTAGGGTGTGTGTTGTTCCTGACTCTTGTTTTTGGTGTAATCACAATGCTCCTGTATGCCAACCTGTGAATAAAAATGAATTCCCCAACTCCCCCCTCGCTATACTCCAACCCCAACTAAAGCATCTGTCGTCCCATCATAAACTTGTGAACTATTGAATTTCAACTAACCTACATTAACTCTTTACTGGTCAAGTTTCCAAACCTGTGTATGGTTGGTACTGCTTGATCAACTAACTCACTTTTTGACGTAGTTTGCACACTTCCACGTCAGGGTGTGGCTCGGATTGGGCCGCCAGCTGTTGTGCGCATCTGTGATCCGTATCTTCATTTCTTTCCAAGAGTTCTGTTGCGTATTTGCTTCCAAAAGGTTAAGTTGGCAATTATAACTGCAGTTCCCCTTTACTAATTTACTTCTTGTAGCATTCTTCCCGGTTGTTGTTGTAGTCCAATATCTGGCAGTCTCTCTGGGCGTGGTCTATTCTGTTTGCCCTCCCTTCTTCCCCTTGTATTCCAGTCTCCTTCTATATGTCTCTCGGCCCAGTTCCACACTTCTTTGGGATCTGTGAAGTGTACCGTTGTGCTTTTATGGAATATTTTAAGTTGGGCTGGGAAGATTAGGCCATATTTGATTTTCACTGATTGCAAACGCCTTTTGAGTGGATCGAAGGATTGACAAGCTTTTTGCAACTCTCTGGTAGAGTCAGCGAAGAAAGTAATTTTGGAGCCGTTGTAGGTGATGGAACCTCTTGTCTTTGCCATCTGTAGTATGGCGTCTCTGTCTCTATAATTTAGGAGCCTTGTGATGACTGTGCGTGGTGGTACACCTGGTATGGCTCTTCCAGTCGGAATGCGGTGCACGT